>NC_084606.1:18950542-19257209 GCF_033807715.1 Cololabis saira | reverse complement strand
CTCTGAGCTGCTCTGTGGAGAACTCTGCTGGATGGAAATACGTCTGGTTCAGACGAACCTCGAACACAAATGAAGTTCAAGTCAGAACAAATGATGTAAATGGATTTATCAGAGTTTCACAAGGAGGCATCTACAGGTGCATAGGATCAAGAGGAGAACCAACCTTCTACACTGATATCAGTGATGAATTAATCTGTGTGATAACCTGTAAGTTCTTTAAGTTTGTTTAGATATGAATATTTTCACAAAGAGTGAAAATGTAACCTTTATTTTCTTGATTTCTTGTTTCTTTATGTGGAAACAGTTACAAACAAGGTTGTTGTGATGCGACAACCCAACTGGCCTCAGATATTCAGAGGTGAGACGATCACTCTGACATGTGAGGTTCAGGGAGGTGAAACCACTGAGTGGGAGTATGGATGGAGAAGATCTGGTTCACTTACACAATGGAGATATGAGAAAACATGGACTTTCACTGCTTCTGAGTCCAGCAGTGGAGACTACACATGTAAGAGCAGACGCAGAGACGACCCGTATTCTTCAACAGAGACGAGTGAAGCCTTCAGATTGTTGCTATCAGGTAAATCATGTTTGTGAATGTTTGGTCCAACGTATAAATTGTATAAAGATGTTATTTTTCATATCCCTGACGGTTGACACTAAAGGAGGCAGAAACTGTAACATATTTTTAATCATTTTGATGTTTCAAGTGTTTAGAAAACAAACTTAAATCAAACTTTTAGGCTCAACAAGAAGTGATTTTTTTTCGAATGACGGGTAACTTTGAAAGACGTCAGTTCTCACCAGCAAAGATGTTCAATCAAGACAATAAGGGTGTTTAATGTATCCAACAAATTACTGATCACAACTTAATACTTTGTTGTATAAAAAAAAAATATATAAAGTTTAAAAATAAAGATCTTGACATGGTATTTGAAAGGATTTTTCCAAGTTCTTAAAAATACATTTTTTTAAACAAATAATAATTCATTTTGTTCATTTTATTATCTGTGTGCTGCCATATTTTTGGTTTGTGAAATCCTGGTGATTTGTCAACTTTGTCCTCCAGTCTCCTGCACTTCCCATCTTCCTATCGAGTTATGTATTCACGAACGACATGTTTAAGTCTTAGATGGATAATTCAATCCTTCTTTTTCCCTCAATGGTAATAATTACATTGACTTATACAGCAATCGTACATGTAATTTTTTTTTTTTTTTCAAAAGTTCATCGAGTTAGCGGAACATCAGAGTGGTTCTCGATTGAGAGAGGAGTGAGACAAGGCTGTATTGTATCACCAGCTTTATTTAACATCTATTCGGAAAACATCATGAGGGAATCCACGGAAAACACAAGCACCGGAATAAAGATTGGAGGAAGACTGATTAAGACCCTGAGATACGCAGACGACACAACACTGCTATGCGAAAGCAAAAAAGACCTCATGGAACTACTGACCCACGTGCAACATCTGAGCGAAGAAAAAGGGCTACTCCTGAACACGAAGAAGACCAAGATCATGGTGATGGACAAGAACCGGACAGATTTCAGCAATTTCACGCTCAATGGAGAAGAACTGGAAGAGGTGAAGAGCTTCGTCTATTTAGGATCCACCATCACAACGGAAGCTAACTGCATGGCAGAAATCAGTAGAAGACTGTGCATGGCCCGGAGCACAGTGGAGAAGCTTACACCAATATGGAAGAGCCAAGAAGTCAGCAAAAGCCTAAAACTGCGCATAGTCAGGGCCACAGCTTTCGCAGTTGCCACTTATGGCAGTGAATCTTGGTCTTTCTCAAAGAAAGCAACAAAGAAAATCGAAGCCTTTGAAATGTGGACATACCGACGCCTGCTGCGTGTGTCATGGAGGGAGCACAAGACCAACGACTGGGTTCTAGAACAACTAAGAACAAACCCAATGCTGATGAAGCAGATAAGGAGGAGAAAGATGAAGCACTTCGGCCACACCATCAGACATGACAGCCTGGAGAAAACCATCATGCAGGGCATCACGGCAGGGAAGAGATCCAGAGGGAGACCGGCAAGAACCTGGGAAGTTGACCTTACCGAATGGACGGGAGAGAGCCTAGGGGCAGTTACAAGAATGGCCGAAAATCGGGATCTGTGGAATGCTTCCGTCGATGTCACAGCAGCTCAACCAAGAGCCACCTGACCCAGAGAGAGAGATCGAGTTAGCAGGTTATTAACAAAATCTTTATTTTATTTTTTTTTTTTCTCACCTGAAATGAGCTGGGATAGGCTCCAGCAGACCCCCGGGACCCTGAAAAGGATAAAGCGGGTATAGATAATGGATGGATGGATGGATGGATTTATTTTATTTTGGATGAAGAAGAAAATCTCCCTTGTTAACCGTGAATTTATGTCTCTGTTCATAGCAGCTGGTTTTAGGGGGCGGAGTCAGACACTCCATTCAACTCAACATGATTCTTACCAGAATATCTTATTTGTAATTGGTGTTAGAGCTTTCTGTTGTCATCTTCTAATGTACAGCAGGTGTCTTTCATTACAATTAAACAGACAAATCATCTTTATTCTCATCTCCATGACAGATGAACCAAAGGCTCAACTGAGAGCAGCTGTGACTCTGCACCCCAACTGGCCTCAGATATACAGAGGAGAGAAGATCACACTCCGATGTGAAATCCACGGAGGAGACACTGAGTGGGAGTATGAATGGACAACCAACAGCTCAAACAAACCACCTAATCTAAATGTATTCACTATTGATCCAGTTTCTTCATCAAACAATGGAACCTACAAGTGTAAAGGCAGAATGAAAAATAAACCAACAGATTGGAGTGATTCCTTCAGTTTGACAATTTTAGAAAGTGAGTGACATGTTATTCCACCAGTTGTGGTATAATGAGAACAGATTTTAACAGAGACAGAATAATGTTATCTTTGACGGATAGACGTTTCATATAAACTATCTTCAATAACAGCAAATGTCTCCAACAGCATCCAAACCTGTCCTCTCTATGTCTCCATCATGGCTGAGTCCTGGAGTCTCAGTGACTCTGAGCTGTGAGGTCAAACATCCGTCTGCAGGATGGAGCTTCTACTGGTATAAAGCTCTTCCTCAACTACCAAATCTGTCCTGCATCTATGAGCTGCTACCTGGTAGCACCAGTGGGACTGCACAGGACTCCTACATCATTGATGGACAGACACACACAGCAGGATATGCATGTAGAGCTGGACGAGGAGACCCAGTGATCTACACTCCTTACAGTCAGACTAAGATGGTCTGGTCTGCAGGTCAGTTTCTAGACTGGTTTATTGTTTTCCCTCTCTGTCAACACTGATGTTTTCTGCTGCTGTTTGAACTACAGACTGTCTTTTATTGGTTCTGGATGTTTAAGGTCCTGTAATGTTACAGATGTATAAATGATACATGAGGTCTGATCCTTCATGATGGTTTGTTTTTCAGATCCTCATCCTTCAGCGTCTCTCACAGTAAGTCCTGACAGAGTTCAACACTTCAGCTCTGACTCTGTCTCACTGACCTGTGAGGGAAACTCGACTGAGTGGAGAGTGAGAAGGTCGACTCTTAACAACTACACGACTACTTGTTCCTACTGGGGGACAATGATCAGATCAACATGTGTCATTAATAGACTGCAACACAGTAATACAGTGTTCTGGTGTGAGTCTGGATCAGCATTCAGCAACGCAGTCAACATCACTGGACAGAGTGAGTCTCATCACAGTTTTTCATCATTGAGACTTTATGACAAATTTATCATCAGTATCAAATGTTTAAGGTTGCTTGGATGTTCACTGATCAGTTTAAGGTGATTGATTAAAAAAACAAGAAAATGTTTTGCAAATACAAATGTACATTTAGTAGATCATTTGCTAAACCTTCCATAGAATTTCAAATCTTTAATCTTCAAGTCCTGTTTTAATTTGAAATCTGTAGAAATGTTAATGTCTCAAAAAGCAGAATAATTATTGTTCCTCATTTGTGGTTTAGAAAAACTGCTAAATATGTAACTGAATGTGCATTCAATAATATAAAAGATAATTCATTTATTTATTTTTATTTATTTATTCTTTATTTCATTCATTGATAAAATAAAACAATAAACAATTTAAATAATTTAAAGCATGACCTGAAACAAATCCTAATCAGAAGTTGAATGTTCATGTTTTCCAGATAATGACGGTATCATCCTGGTGAACCCCGTCCATCCTGTGACTGAAGGAGCTTCTGTTAGTCTGAGCTGCAGACTGAGAGGACAAAATCTACTTTCCAGTGTGTTTTTCTACCACAATGACAAACCTATCCCGAATGATGGCAGAGGGGAGCTGAATATCTCTGCAGTGTCACGGTCACACGAAGGTTTCTACAAGTGTGAACATTCAGGAAACGTTTCACCACAGAGTTGGATGGCAGTAAAATGTGAGTAAATGTTCAGTTGTTCTGTGGTTGCAGGTACAGAGGGATTATAAAAAACCTTTTATTTTTTCTTCTTTTTTTACAGCGGTGTCCAGAACAGAGAGTTCTTCATTTCTTTTTCTGGTTTGGTTGCTGGTTCCTGTAATTCTACTGAGTTTTCTTCTGCTGCTGTTGTGTCTCTACAAGAAGTCAAAAGGTGAGAACTTTTATTCTTTTAAATAACTTGATTTCACTTATAATTAAAAAAGCATGCGTTTATAGCTTTTTCTTTAATGTGCCTCCAGGTTAGGGTTAATTTTAGTTTTCAAATGCTGTCAGTCATAATTTATACGGATATATACTGATTTTATTATACAAACCTTTACTCTGGAAAAACACACAACTTAACTATCTGAAACATTTGTCTCATTTTCTAGATTCATGCTGCATCAGGTTGGTACATATCTATTTCATTTTATCCATAAATCATCGGTTCTTCTCTTTTCTGTGTTTATTTAACTGTGTTTATTGTGTTTTAGGTGGATCCAGTCAGACAGCAGCAGTCAGAACTCCACCACAAATCAACCAGTCAACCAGCCTGAAACTGTTGAATACGACTCTCTTCTCCACGGTCTGAAAATAAACTGTTTTGTTTTTTTTTTTGTTTTTTTCATTTGTGTTTTGTTTTGTGGTCATCAGAGAAAAAATATTATTCACAACCAAAAATATCCAGAGTTTATTCATGTAAAATTTTCACAAGGAACTTTTTAAATCAATTAAACTTGAACTACAATTAAAGAGACTTCAATAAATAAACATGTTTCTATTGCAGGTTCTGTTGATGTCTATGAGACCATCAGACCCTCTGGAGATACTGGAACTGGTACAGAACATCTTCCAAACATTTACTAAATTATACTTCATCTAACGTCAGGCTGTGTCCAAAATAACTTTTATACTGTAATTGACCAAATATTTCAGATGAACAATTAGCTTAAAAACCATGAGCATGAATACATGAAACTAAGATTGTTTTCACAAAAATATATTTTATCTTCACAGGGAATCATCACAAACAAGAGGAGGACGCTGTTTACATCAATATGAAGACAAGAACTGCAGGTAGAGTCACCTGCACCAGTCAGAAGTTCATCCATCTATCTATCTATTTATCTATCTATCTATCAAAATACATAGAACAATCTCTTTTAACGTTCAAGTTTTAAACAAGTGCAGTTTCACTACTGCAGACACGCATCACAGCTTTGTTTCAGTTCGGACAGATTTTGATTGTTATTTAAAAAAAAAAAAAAAAACGTTCTACTACTATTACAGTTTTTCTCAATCACTTTGGTACATTTTTCCAATCATTCTTGCAATTTGCAGAAGATCAAGTGCATTTCTCAAAACAGTTTGAACAAATAGCAAAACACTGTGGATCACCTGCAAAAGCCAGTCTCTTGCTCAAAATCCTTAGTCCATCCCTCAAAAGCAAGTTTTTGTGTCAATATACTTGTCAGTGCCATCAGAATGTTTAATCATTGTGTCATTGTGTACAGATAAGACAGTCAAATTCATTAGTCACGTTCAGAGTTGTATGGACCCATCAGTGGAATGTGTGTCAGCACACCGTTATCTGATATTGCGGCACACATAGTTATGTTGCCACCCCTTTGGCCTGGCACATCAATGGTGGCTCGATGTCCAATAAGGTTTCGACCCCGTCTTCTGCGCTTTGTCAGATTGAAGCCAGCCTCGTCCATGTAAATGAAGTGACAGGGTGGATCACTAGCTTCCAGTTCCATCATGCGCTAAATACAGAAGACAAAATGTTATTTTTGGAATTACTGCATTACATGCATTTGCAAAAGAAGTTAGATCAAACGTATATGACATATTGCATCTTCTTTTCTACAGCCATAGCATATGTGCAAATGCCACACTTACAGTAGTGTAGTGTACATCTTTACATTACATTGCATTTGGCAGACACCTTTTACTGTAAACCCAAAGCGACTTACAAACGAGGACATATCTATATATGGTTTTGGAATAAAAGTTGTACCTGGACAAAGTGGTAGCGCAGCTCCTTCACCCTCTCACCATTTCTTTCAAATGGGACAGTGTATAGCTGTTTCATGCGCATGTGTTGTTTTTTTAGCACTCTGTCAATGGTAGAGATACTGACTGTTTGGATGTTTGCAAATGTGTCATTGTCCTGCAAAATAGTAGTCTGTATCTCTCTCAGTGTAATGGCGTTGTTTTCAACAACAATGTTGCAGATAGCCATCTCCTGGTGTGGTGTGAAAATCCGCCCTCTACCACCCCTGTGTACTTGTCTTGCAGTCCTATGTGGGAAATAGAAATGTAAACCAAAACAAATTTGAGGAAGACACAATGGCATTGTATAGAGCATCAGTGGAATAGGCTACTGTAATTTTGTATGGGGCATTACTGTATTGACATGTAAATACAGTAAACTCCATGTAATTCAGCACATACTGTTAGATTACACACCTGTTCTCTCTGCGGAAAGTTTGAATAATTGAGGACACAGTTGTTCTGCCAACATTTGGCTGCACCCTTCTCCCCGCTTCAGCCATAGTCAGCCCATGATTCAAAACATGGTCTACAAGTGTTGCTCTGATTTCATCAGGAACACCTCTTCTGCCTCTTCCTCTTCCTCTTCCTACTCCTCCACCACGCAGCCTCACCCCTCTTCCTCTCCTTCTTCTTGGCTGTTGTCCTTCCATTGTCAGACATTGTAACTTTCTATTGTGCTCTGGTTACCTATATACTCCCCAGTAGATTGTTCATGAGATGCTCCCTTGAGCTCATTCAGAAAACTGTCGATCATTGGTTGATCAACTCTTTTCATTAGAGAAAGTCTAGATTCACCTGGGAGGAATTTACCAATTTAGATCATATTTACAGACAAATGTCTTATGGAAATGTATATATGCTTGACATGTTATGATGGCTTGGTAAATCATTTTGCATGTGAAGACTTATATGATGAACTATAGCCTAAATGTTTTGGGGAAAGAGACTATTTGATAGATTCCTATAACAAAGCATTTTGATTAGCATGACAAAAGCAATTGATAATGTACGAAAAAACTGAGAATTGTACACAATCATTTGCATGGATGGACAAAAGCATTTGCAATTTGTTCAATGCAATGAGAAACTGCTTTTTTCATCTGCACAAATGGCATGATGATGTGAAAACTGAACAAGAACTTTTGAGAATTTCAATTCTGATGTGAGAAATGTACCAAACCAATTGAGAAAAACTGTAATACTAGTGTCTTTTAGCAGACGCCTTTATCCAAAGTGACTCACATCTGAGAGAACAATATTCTAAAAATATTGATCTAAACCGTTTAAATGTGTGTTGGTATCATTGTCCTGCAGGTAGTTGTGGGTCATCAGTTCGGTTCGTCAGCTGCATTACAGTTTTTCTCAGTCGCTTTGGTACATTTCTCAGATCATCCTCGACATTTGCAAAACAGTAAGTGCATTTCTCAAAACAGTTCATACAAATAGCAAAACACCATGGATTACCTGCAAAAGCCAGTCTCTTGCTCAAAATCCTTAGTTCATCTCTCAAAATTAAATATCTGTGTCAATGAACGTGTCAGTGCTTCAGAATCACTGTGTCATTGTGTACGGATAAGACAGTCAAATTGCTTAGTCTTTATCTCCCTTAGTCTTATGGCATTATTTTGTACAACCATGGTGCAAATAGCCTCCTCCTGTTCAGGTGTGAAAAGGGGCCCTCTGCCACCCCTGTGAAGTTGTCTTGCAGTCCTATGTGGAAAAAATATAGTAATGCAAAACACAAAATTGAGTAAGATAAAATGTCACTGTATATAGTATACTTACTGTATATTGTAAAATGAAAGTAGAATACTGTCATATTGTATGAAGCATTACAGAAAGTATACAGTATTACAGTACAGTGCCTATTGTTAGATTACATACCTGTTCTGTCGATGAAAAGTCTGAACGATTAAGGACACAGTTGTTCTCCCAACATTTGGCTGCACCCTTCGACCAGCCTCGGCCATTGTAAGCCCACGATTGAGAACATGGTCTACAAGTGTAGCTCTTATCTCATCAGGAACACGCATATGTCCTCGGCCTCTTCTGCATCTTCCTCTGTTTTGCCTCCCAACTCCTCCGCCACGCAGCCTCACTCCTCTTCCTCTTCTTCTTCTCTCTGGCTGTTGACCCCATCCAATTCCTTGTCCTTCCATTGTCAGACATTGTAACATTGTGTTGTGCTCCGGCTATATGTATACTTGCCAGCTGATAGTTCATGAGATGCACCTTTGAGCTATTTCAGAAAACTGGTTGATCATTGGTTGATCTAATGCTTTACATATTTCCCTTCATTACAGAAAGTCAAGATTCACCTGGGATCAATTTACCAATTCAGGCCAGATTTAGAAACAAAGTCTAATGGAAATGTATAGAAATATGCTGACATATTATGACAACTTGTTCAACCATTTTGCATGTAAAGACTTATGTGATGAACTAATGCCTAAATGTTGTGGGGGGTGAGACTATTCAACAGAGACCCATTATAATACATTTTGATCAACATGACATAAACAACTGATAATGTAGGAAACAGCAGAACATTGTACATTATCATTTGCATGGAGGACAAATGCATTTGCAACTTGTTCAAAGAAATGAAAAACTGTTTTTTTGATGTGCACAAGTGACACAATGATGTGAAGATTGAACAAGTAGTTTTGAGAATTTCAATTCTGATCTGAGAAATGTACCAAAGCGACTGAGAAAAAACTGTAATGAGTGTCCACATTCTACCACTAGATGGCAGCAGAGTGGAACCTGTTAAATCACGCACTTCTAAGACCCTGAACAATCTGTCTGCTTTATTTACACATTGATGACTCATTGATGCTGTGTAGAAAATTATTTGCTTTCAAGTGTTGCAAATATCATTATGTTTCATTGGTTTGCTCAATATAAAATTCAGAGTCTCCGCTGTCTTTACTGAATCACGTAATCCACAGATTTTAACTAGATTTACATATTTACACTGATGCACAATATGAGTCACACCATTGTGTGTTAATGAAACAATAATAAAAAGTTAATCAGCCCAGGTGTCAGTTTGGTGACAAAAACTGAATTTAATTTAGTGTAATTTGCTCATGTGCAGTTAAAAAAAAGGAAGAAATACAACATGAAAACACTGCATATCGCTCAATTCTCTTTTTTTCTTAATACAGTCACCTGCATATTATTACTGTTTATTTCTGCTGTACAAATGAATCCTAACAGCTGCTTTCTGTTTAAACCCCACTCCAGACTGATGATATCATCCAACCAGAATAAAGGAAAAGAAAAAAAATACAATAAAAAAGTATGCAAAGTTTATATTCACCTGAAGGTCAAAATATGTTTATTTCACTTTTCAGTTTTAGTTACATTTTACCGTAATGTGGTTTTTTGTGTCAAAATGCAGAAACAGACAAATGTTTGAAATATGTGATCTCTTGTGTTCTGATAGATTAGTTTTGAAGTCAGCATTTTTTGTTCTGGACATCAACAATTACATTTATATCTTGTATTTTTTTATTTATGATGTTATAACATTAGAACTGTATGAACTTTGTTTTTACTTGTGGAGGAATTATGAAAGTCTTTTTTTTATTTTTCATGTTTATTCTCTTCTTAAGTGTTTTATACATTCTTTAACTTTATTTTAGCAGTCACTTTTGTATTTTTATGTTTTTAAAGGTTATGTATTTTTTGTACTCTCAAATATAAAACACTGTTATGAGCAATGTGGCTGATCATAGTCTTACAGTGTCAAGAAGACAATGTTTTTATTTCTTTAATCATCTACAAATGTATCAATAGTAATTAATAAAATATTTACTACATGACATATATTGTGTTATTGTCTTAATACAGATTCAAGTGTGAGATTAGTGTTTCATGCTTCTTTTAGATGTTACAGATGCTGAACAGACTTCTACAAATGATTCACTGGTTCATCCTCTCTCATATCTCCTCCAACAAACCTTGTTTCTCCTCCAGGAACATTTTAGGAATTGAAACATCCTCCAAAACATTTGATACCTGGATCACAGGCAGGAGGACTGAGGAGAGGAGACGAGGAGACATAAATGACACAGATGGGACGAGTCTATAGAAAACTTCTTCTGCACAACGTCCAAACATTCATGCAGAATGTTAATAACAAAGAAAGAAAAACAAAAAAGATGTGATTAATGTTCCTGCAGGAAGAAACAAAAGAATCTGTTGGCTTAGGTTTAATAAAAAACTTCAAGACTTTGGTCATTTAAACTGTTTTATGTTTCAATTAAGTCCTTAAATAACAACATTGATACTGTCAGATCGCTGTCACAGTTTAAATAGTTTATTATAATATTTACTACATGCTATAATACAACCCAGTCGGGTTTCAGCAGGGGTGGACTGGCCATCGGGCATACCGGGCATTTGCCCGGTGGGCCGATGGTGATTTTGGGCCGGGCCGGGCCGGGCCAAAAAAAAAAAAAAAAATTCAAAAAAAAAAAAAAAAAAAAAAAAAAAATTTTTTTTTTTTTTTTTTTTTTTTTGGGCCCGGGCAGGCCCATCGGCCCATTTGATTTTGTTTTTTACCTGACAACAACTGGTACCACTGGCCGATTGGTTATGATGAGTTAGATTGGTTATGGGCTGGAGTCAGGGCCGCTGCAAGGGGTGTGCTAACCGTGCGACCGCACGGGGCCTCGCACCCCAAGGGGAGGCCCCAAGGGGGCCTCGCGCCCCAAGGGGCCTTGTGCTATGGGCGTTTTTTTTTTTTTTTTTTCGTTTTTTTTTTCGTTTTTTCCCTTATAAATATCCACAGTCACGTTCCATTACAGACCTAAATGTGTACTAGTCTGTGCATATCAATAAATATATGTGCAATGATGTGCATGTCTGTTGTTCAACACAACTGATCAGACCAAGCGCAGACACAAGCTGCTCTGATCCAGACGGTGGAGTGTGGAACAAACTGTCACACAATGTCGAGAGAACGAGACAGATTCAGGAAATTTTCCATCAGGGGATGAAAAAAGAAAAAAACTAAAGAAAATGGAAGAGTTTAATGCCTCTCTGAAAGGCTCGTTTGATAAATTTGTTACAAAAATCACCGATCCGACCGGGTCTCAAGCAGCCGTGGGGCCCCGCGTCGAGGCAAGCCAAATGATGATGAGGCAGGGGAAGGTATCCAGTATTTTGCTAATTGGAGAGTTAAAATTGCGCATATAGACACCCGATCCGACCCGAAAAACCCTAGGGCCCCCCCCGGCCATTCCGCACAGGGCCTCGCAAATCTCCCAGGCAGCTCTGGCTGGAGTAGTCACAACATTAGAGCGCGTGGCTTATTATTTATATTATTATTTATACTATTTGAAGAATGATGAGTTCATATTCAATATCTTATATATTCTATAAAACTAAATTACCAACTCAAAATTTAAGTTGCTTTTTTGACAGGGACAGTGGTGTTTGGATTCCTGATTGTCACTAAATTTTAATAATGCTGTGATTAATAGTGGGTGGGTGAAATAATACATCAATCTTTTTGGAGAAATGTTTACGTACAGTGATGCCATCGCAGCAAAGACTTTGTGTATATATACATATATTGGAAGAACCCACTGTTTAGGCAATTCATGGTCATTAGTTAGTAAAAACAGAGGCAGCGCTGCATTCCCCCTGTTTAAAATGGTCAAATATGATGATATCAGCCTGGAAATCACAGGACTTATCTGTGGTGGTGAAACAAGTCAGCAGTATGAATTTGAAAGATGTGTGAGCATCCCTTCATGATAAACAGAGGGGGAACGCATTCTGACAGCAGTATTTCACGCTGTCAGAATGCGTTCCCCCTGTTTAAAATGGGTTAATATATCATTGTAGATATCTGAAATGTTCTTTTTGACTAGGAACAATTGAATTACAGATATCTGCAACACATATCCAGTCTAGCTATTAAATGTTAAAACGGCTTGCCATACAAGTTTGCTGGTCTACTCAGAAACAGTACTAAGTACATCTATAACGGGACTGGGGGGGGGATGGTGTAGGTTTAGGTTTATTAGACAAGAACATACACACCAACAAGACAGTGTACAAGCGGTGTCACAAGAACGTTTATTTTCATTCATAGGCTTCATTTTCTTTCCATCAATACCTGGTGGGCCGGTCTAGGCTCAAAATGCCCGGGCCGATTTTTTGTCCCAGTCCAGCCCTGGGTTTCAGCATACACTTCATAGAAAAGTTGTTATAATTGATCTCATCATTGAGCTCATGATCAGAAGTTAGAAAAATTAACTTAATAATTTTGTTAGTTTGAATCACATCAGACTTAAATTACCGTACATGCAAACATATTTATCTAAAGTAAACTTATATTAAACTGAACTTCTCACGTGTGTTCATGTGCAGCATGAAGAAAACTGGCTGCTCTGTTATAATTGTAGCTAAACTCTCCAGGTGAACTACTGACTGATTCATATTGGGTTCTGATCAATTTCCCTATTGATCAACATTTTATTCAAATGTTTCAACCAGATGTGACGATATGATGTTATGAAGATATTATAATAATTTAAATTCTTCCAAGGTGCTTAACTTTTAAATGAAAAGATTCCAAAACTCGTCCATCACATGATTTTGAATTTGGATTGTGTTTATCATCCTAAAGATAGATTATTATTTTATTTATTCATACTTAAATAATAAATTAGTACTAACCTCACTTAAAGTAAACAGACATTTCTTTCACTGATGCGACCATGAATCTTCAAACACACAGACGCCATTTTTTTATGTTTCTGAAGTTTTTTTTCAACAACTTTATAACCATGTGACCTCGACATTTCAAAGTTATGCTGAATCGTGGGACTGAAATAGAAAACACACATTCTTATTCTAAAACACACATTCATTCTTACACTGAACTTATAAGTACTGACATTGATTTCTGGAGTTCTGGATGAGACTTGTCCTGGTAAATAGAAACAAAGGTAAGACAGCAGCAGAAACGCTCTGCAGGCAGGAGATCTGCAGTAGCTGAGGTTAGTTTGTTGATGAAAGTAATACGTTTACATAAGAAAACGGATCAAAACTGATACAAAATGTAAATCATTGATTTCACAAAGTTATTCTCTCAGTTCTTGGTTGATTGTCCTTTCATTTAATAATACAGAATGTAGGACAGGTTTTTCACATAAATATTTCAGAGCTACGCTTTCTGGCAGCTACAGTATATGAATATGTCCAGATTAGTTATTTTGTTGGTGCCGTGTCCCAGTGTATAGATGCATTTAATGAAGTCTGTTTTGTTCTCTGAGGACCCCAACTCTCTGTCCTGTGTCCCCCCGATTTTTCAAACTGAAGATAAACCCATGATTTTGTCTTCATTGTCTCAAGTTACTGGATTCACTTTACTGCAAACCGCTGCAAATGGTCCACACACATCAACATCTCCCTGACGTTGCACTTGGAAACACATGTGTGAGGATGCTGTTCATTGATCACAGATCAGCATTCAACACTACTGTTCCCAGAAAGCTTTTCAGAAAGCTCAAGATCCTGAAGCTAACATCTCCAGTCTGTAATTGGATTCTGGACTCCTTGATTGACTGAACACATCATACTATCACAAATTAACCTAACACACATGGTTTTAGACTGTGGCAGGAAGCAGGACAGAAAACCCACACAAGCACAGAGAGAACTTGTGAGCTTATAAATGACTTGATTTGAAATTGTAGTTGTTTTTTTTATTCATTGTTGTACTTTATTGTTTGTTCTACCAAACAAGTACAGGTGTTTCTTGGAAATGAGACCCCACGTCTCAATGTATCTAAAAAAATAAAATAAGTGAAGCAGTTGTGTTTTCACTAAATACTGGTTGGTTGTTTTGTTTTTCAGTAGATCTGGACCACGCTGAATGTTCCTCCTAGTTCTGCATCAATTATTATAATTCACCTCCAGACCAGGCTCTTGTAACTGTGTTTTCTTCTATTTAAGATTAAAAACCACAGAAAAATGAAAACATGTCAGGCTGCTTCTCCGTGTGACCACTAGAGGGCGACTTTACCTGATAATAAAAGTGAGATATTTCATGTAAATGACAAAATCTGACTATAAAATTATGTGTTTACAAATGATAGAATAGTTATAAAATGTTGAAACAAAAATTATGGTTCAGTGTTTACTTTGTTGAAAAAAAATAAAGGAAGCCTTCAAGTTTCTTTCTTTATATGTGCATTTCTTTGCATTTGACCAGCTTTTATAGCGACTGCAACATTAACCCTTCAGGTCAGTTTAGTCCGTTAGAAATCTTCAAATATGAACTAAAGCAGCAGACAGACCCACTGACTGCTGTCACTCTACCTAAATCAGTGTAAACAGCGCCCTCCTCTGGTTAATGATGAAAAGTTCAACTGGAGTAAAGAACAAGCCAAAAACTGATCAAGGGGGAGGAAAACAGAAAATTAACAGAAACTAACACAGTCAAGCTCATTTGACATCACAGATGGTGGTTTTGTCTGCTTCGTCAGTCCCTACGCTTGCTCCACTGAACTCAAGACAAAAGAAAATTAACCATTTATCTAGACATGACGGCATGAACTAAATGTGTGCACTTCACTCAGAATACAATGTGATGTCACAATATACAACAAATGCTAAACTCAAAACAAATCTATCGCCTGTAACTTAAACCACAAACAAACCTAAAAAATGTAGATGTGTGGATATTACCTAACCACCTTTGTGATGGATACGGCCGTCACAACTTCCTTCCTTTAACTAACTATCAGAAATAAAGCTGCTTTGACCACAGCGCCCTTTGACATGAGTGCACCTTTTCTTCTGGGGTTGCACACTTCATTTTTAAATATGTTCTTTTAAAGTATATATATATATATATACGAGAAAATGAAAACTTTGAAACCAAGTTTAAACAGCAGCACAGCAGGCCAGTGATCAGCACTGTGGCCTCACAGTGAAGAGGTTCCTGGTTCAAACCCCAGCAGGGACTTTCTGGCGGGAGTTCATGTTCACACTGTGTCTGCAGGAGGTTACCATGGTTTCCTCTCTGTGAGGACCATTTCCATTTCCCTCAAAGACGATGCCTGCCTTTTAGTGTCAAACATGTACACAACTACACAACACAATCAAGCCTGATTTCACACATGTGAGGTTGTACTGAAAATAATTCTACCAAACGAGGCAACGTCGACCGTTTAAAGGTGAAATATACAGTTAAATTCAAAATTAGTCAAAAACGGTCAAATGTACCCCAGACTCCTGAGGGTTCATCTTGTTATGTGTGTAGTGTTTTTGTGCTCTATGAGCTACTGACACCATCTACCTATCCATCTACCTACCTATCCATCCATCTGTCTTTCATGATGGAGACAAGAGACAGCAGAGCAGTTGAGCAGTGAGATCATACAGGCAGTAAAAAAGAGAGGGGAAGAAGGACAGTCAGTTTACCAGTCTGCAGCTCTTGTCACACAACTGAAGAACAAGCTGACAGCATGACTAGTCAGGTTTATCAGTTAAAGAACTGGCAGCAATCATGAAATCAGATGCTGCTTTTGTAATTATTGGTTGAATTTAAAAACCTGACAACATATTTTAATTAGTGGATGAAGTCTAAACTGTATATTAATGGAGACGTATCCCTCAATGTTTCAAGATGCTGACGTCACCTCTGATGAGACCAGCTGACCCGTGTACAGCTGCATGATTATACTAAAGTAAAAAATACACGTTTATTCAAATAAATGTTTAATTCTCTGTGAAGAAAACATTTTTGAAGAGAATTTTCTGCTGCAACAGGAACAAAGGTAGAAATATATCTTCTCACACTAACTTCACCACGCTGTTTCTGTTTTTTCTTCTTTCTTCACTTCCTGTGAATGAACTCATGACCACAATGAAAAAACAAAATTTTATCATAATCTGTAGGAAAGTATTACTTCCACACTGAAATAAAGAAATGCTTTACATCGCTGAAGCTCAGCTTTGATCTGAAATTTAATTTTCTCATGTTTGATAAACTGTAAATTAAATACACCCAAATCCATGCTGAAGCTGTTTGTTTTAGTGCAGTAAATACAGTAACCACGGCAACAACATTCATGTCAGAGGTGAGAAAAGTAGAGGTCTAAAACTCATCAAAACCATGTCCTGAAACCTGACCACACACACACACGCACGCACGCACGCACGCACGCACGCACGCACGCACGCACGCACGCACGCACGCACGCACGCACACGCACAAACACGCGCACGTATGAGAGGCCGTTTAGGAAATAATTCATATTTGCTCTCACATGTTACATCATACTCTCTTACAAACACTAGTACACTAATACTCTCACACATATACTAGTATAGTCACACACACTTACTATCATACTCTCTCACATATACTAGTATAGTCACACACACTTACTAGTATAGTCACACACACTTACTATCATACTCTCTCACATATACTAGTATACTCACACACACTTACTACTATAGTCACACACACTTACTATCATAGTCTCTCACATATACTAGTATAGTCACACACACTTACTATCATAGTCTCTCACATATACTAGTATAGTCACACACACATACTATCATACTCTCTCACATATACTAGTATAGTCACACACACATACTACCATACTCTCACACATATACTAGTATAGTCACACACACATACTATCATACTCTCACACATATACTAGTATAGTCACACACACATACTATCATACTCTCACACATATACTAGTATAGTCACACACACATACTATCATACTCTCACACATATACTACTATAGTCACACACACTTACTACTATAGTCACACACACATACTACCATACTCTCACACATATACTAGTATAGTCACACACACTTACTATCATACTCTCACACACTTACTACCATACTCTCACACATACACTAGTATAGTCACACACACTTACTACTATAGTCACACACACTTACTACCATACTCTCACACATATACTTGTATAGTCACACACACATACTATCATACTCTCTCACATACACTAGTATAGTCACACACACTAAATACTATAGTCACACACACTTACTATCATACTCTCTCACATACACTATTATACTCAAAATGACTAAAACAGGAAGTTAGTTTGTTTAAACAGGAAATAGGCTACTATAAGTTCATTCCTTGATTGGTGTTCAGCTCTGGGAGCTTACTGCTAGCTAAATAAGCTGTGTGGGAGAACTGAAATCAAGAAGGCAACTTTATCATTTTGTAAGTAGTTGCAAATATGATTTTTCTACTAATTTACCTTCTTTTTCAAGGCAACTTTTTGTTAGCAGTACATGGTAATGAGGAGAGTATTAGGACTTTATTCACTAATGCAATGAGGTGCTTTCAGCACATTGCAAGGGAAACTGACAGATGTGGATATGACAGCATGATTTTGGATCGGTTATTCTTTGAGCTTAATGGATATGCACGGACAATTTTGTTTTTAACCAGCAGTTTGACAGAGGTGTTGTCGATCAAGAAAGCTTTGTAACACTGGAGGCCCTAGATTCATGTTTTTGTTCCATCACAAATTAATTTCAAAACTCAAGATCACTGCAAATGAGCCAAAGGGAAATGTTGACTTCAAGAGGCCCACCAACAATAATAACTGGCAGCCCTAGTCGCCGACAGTACAATATTCTACCTGAACAAATTACGTATTGTTTATCCCTGGGAATGAGCTGGCAAAGAATAGCTTTATGCTTTGGTATCAGTAGGAGGACATTGTACAGCCACAGACAAAATCTTCAAATTGGATCACTGGCCTACACAACAATGTCCGCTGACGTCTTGGGTGATATAGTCCGTGACATTCTTCAAACAACCCCAAATGCTGGAGAAAGATATATACATGGAAGCTTTAGATCACGGAACATCCGTAGGCTATACAGTGGTGGCGTCTAAGACATTGCCTGCAAGAACTTGATCCTATAGGACGGGCCCTTCGTCGCCACCGTGCAATTCAGCGAAGAATATATAATGTTCAAACTCCCAATCAATTATGGTGAGTATTTTGGTTGTTACTCAAAACATTTTATTTATTACTCAGCACTTGTTACTAATTTCTAACTTCTTCTTAACTTCTTAGTTTCCCATTACTCCTTAAAATCTTGCAAATACCCAATCCTAACTGTTTGTCCAGTAAATGAACCATTAGATGATATTAATAAACTTTGTCATATTGAAAAGTGTGTCATTATTTCAAGCTTGCTTACTGCAGGTCAACATGCAGCCTAATGTAAGTAGGCATAATTTTTTTTTTATTTCTGTCTATAGAAATGTCTGTTTTTAGACTGTGCACGTTCCTCGCTTTATACTTGATTACCGTATTTTCTGGACTATGCACCTGCATATAAACCGCATCCGCTCTATTTAAAAAAAAAAAAGAGATATACAAGCCGCACCTGCATACAAGCCACATTCACTCTATTTTAAAAAAAATATATGCAAGCCACAGATATGTTGTTAGATTAGATATTTACAACATGTACAGAACCATTTTGAACTGTAAATGATGTACATGTTTGTACCTAAATAGATCCTTTCCTAATAGTGTCTTTTAACACGGCAGCAACTTCGCTGATTAAAACTATCTGCTAAAGAAGTAGTGTATTCTTCTTTGCATTTATTTTGTCTTAGTTTTGATTGTAATTCCCGTTGGAGCGCCCCGAGCGGTGGAAGAAAAATCCACAGAATAGATTTGTATAAGCCGCATGGTTCAAAACCTATGAAAAAAGAAGCGGCTTATAGTCCAGAAAATACGGTACTTACTTTTTATCTGGGACCTGGGTACTTGACTTACAGAAAGGGAGCAACAACCATGTCTGACCTCTGTGGTTAAACTGCTCACAGACCTTTCATGGAAAATGAAGGCATATTGGATTCAACAGATGAACAACACCAGTTTTGTCTATATCTACTTGCCAAGAGTTCAAAGGGCAGCTGCAGAATTCCGAAATCAGTGGAACAACCATGGATTGTCTACAGAGGGAGGACAGACACCTCTACAACTGTGGCACAGAGGTGTTCTCCAGTCTGCTGGAGCTGGTGCTACTAGCGACATTTTTGATAGACATGATGCCTTTGGAATTAGTGAAGACAACCCTCCTGAGTTAGAGACTGAGAACAATGTTGTTATTCCGTAAAATAACTTCACTATGAATGCAGCAGTTATGGACAGGATTCAACATACAATAGATCCATTGAGTGATGATGGTAATCATGGTATCAGTTTATTTTTAGGCCTGCTACATTTTCTTAGTCAACATTAACAAGGCAACATAACACTTGTTGTAGTTTGTGAACAAAAGTTTACTGTATCACCCTGTGGCGAGCTCTAGTGTTTTATTAAATATGACTGATTGATGTATATGACCTCATAGTTGTGTTATAAAAAAACACAACAAAAAAAAAGATTATGTAACTGTCAAGTAACAAGTAAGAACAGTAAGGAGCACATTAACTGTCATAAAATAAACCACCTCAAAATCACATCAATCAGCCTGTAAAATAAATGTTCTCAAAAAAAATATGTCAACTGACCATCCAAGGCAAAACAGGGTTCCTAAATTCAGTAATATTACTCTATATACCAAAACCCTTAGTATTTTCTAAATGAAAGTCCCCAATGTCTTTGAAATCAGTGTAAATGTGCCAAAAAAGTGGCCGTCTATTATGTGTTGGCCTAAACTATGATGTAACTGTGAGGTAGCAAGTAACGTTAAGTGGTACACAACTGTATACAACATTATTAAAAACTAACTAATAACTAATATACTCAAAGTCATATCCCCAAAATAGGAATGAATGAATTGGTCTCAGCAAATTTTCAACGGACCACACGAGGGAAAACAGGGTTCCTAAATTAAGCATTATTACTCTCGACCAAAACCCTGAGTATTTTCTAATGCATAGTCCATACTGTCTTTGAACTCAGTGTATGTGTCACAAAGTGGCAGCTTCAGACAGTTGATGCATGTGTTGGCCATAGGCAAAGAGCGTCCTGGGCTTCCGGACTGGTCATGTAGGAAAGCAATTGTTGGTTGAGGAGAGAAGCCAATTGCAACTGCACCAGTTGCAAAGGCTAAGAAGTTGCTTAGCTTTGAGGCTCCGGTCTCCTCTAATACAGGGAAAAAAACAACAAAAAAACAATGTCAATGTACAGAAAATATCACACTATATTGTCATGAGACAGAGCCATATGCAACACCAATATTTACCCTCAACATCCAGCAATTAATCTCTCCAAAGTGGCACAACACGTTCCTCTGCCATTCTTTTGTTGCTTCCTGCTACAGACAGTCTAATATGGAAGAGCTGATCCATGGAGTTGGCTGTGAGTGGAGGTGGTTGATGGCACAGCAAGGGTCTAAAACTCTCCCGGTACGTCCTCATGGCATCCAGGACACCAAGGGTTTTCAGTCCCTCTTTAAATCTGCAAAGATTAAAAGATGAAACAACAAAATAAATCCTTCAAACTACTAATTCAAAATGCCAGCAGAGGTTAAATGATATCTAAGCTGCTAAAACATTTGAAATGTTTAAATTTACATTTCGTCAGTCTGTCAGAATCTGAAATAATTCACAGAATATACGATCAATCATCATTTTAACCTTTTTAACTCAAGACACATGAAAACAATTAATTATTATTCTCTTTTAACTCACTCTTTCTAATGAATTGCTATGTTAATATATGAAAATCATGAACTATTATTTTAATCAAGTCTTTCCATGAATTATGATTATTTTCATTCAGTATATCCTGTTTTAAACAACATTTTATCATATTCAGTATTATAATCATGACAGTCTTTTTAACCACATTTTGACCCAGGTTTTCAATCATACTGAAAGACTGAGGTACAATTTTACATCTTTTTTTTTTTTTTTTTTAAACAACTTGAGCTTTAAGAACATGCATGCTGATGTCATGAATGTAGAAAAATTGATATGACCAAATAAATGACCAAATAAATTCACACATATGGTAAACACAAAAAAAATATTATTAAGTTGTGTTCTTTTAGGTCTTGAAGATTAGGGGTAAGATATTCAATGCTCTAACTATGATATAAGATATTATTTACATTATTTGAGGCCGCTTTCAATCAAGCCGTATAGATCGGGTGTTAAATCCTCCGCTGATTGATTTTTAACCACTGAATTCCTTAAAAAATAAGCACGACCGGGAGGTTTACCACAGTGGACCACAGTTGCCCTTGTGTTATAGGCTGGCCTACTAGAGAAAAGTTTTTGTGTAGTTATTCCATGAAGTAATAAGGTTCGTACAACGACGTACTTGGAGTCTGGCTTTATTAACAGCTGTTGGTACAAACAACCCGGGCTGGCTCTAACGTCTCCCACCATGCCCCGCATCACAACACAGCTGACGCTGAAGCCACGCCCCCTTCTTAAAGGAACAGAACCTTATTCTATAATAATACCACATCTCCTTTTCTGTGAGAACAAAGGGTAGACTACCTTTGTCTCTGCAGGTCTTAAGGGGTTTATTCTGCCCTTTTGCTGGAAGACCTGTCCCTGATCTGTCCCTGTCCCAAGCATGCAAAAAAAACAATCAAAACCTTACACTGTGAACTATTACTTTAGCAGGTTGTGAACTGCAGAACTTAAACCCTGAGGTTCCAGATAAATTTAACAATAAAGAACAATTTCACAACCACATGTCACCCTCTCTTTTTTTTTTTTTTTTTTTTCATGAAATCAATGCTTATATGTCCAGTCTCTGCGGCCTTCTAACTTCTCTCCCACACCTGGTTCGCACAGTCTCTGTGGTGGGGGCCTCTCCACCGGGTGATGTCGTTGGTGGAGCTGGCTCAGGTGTAGGCAAATCTTCTCCGACTGGTGGCTCCTCAGCATCGACCACCCCACTGTTGGTCTGCAGAGGCACCAAGTGATGTCGGTTCCTCCTCAGTGTGCCCTGAGGCCCCTGGATGATGTAAGAGCGAGGGGTGTCGTGTGTAGATAGTACTGTGCCCTGGACTCGTGCATCAGTGATCCACACATCCTCTCCAGGTATGAGTGGCTCCAGGTTTCTCGTGCCGTGTCTCTTGTCAAACGATTCAGCGTCCTTCCTCCTCTTCTCTCTCTCTTTGGCCCCCAGGGCGTTGTAGTCTGGCAAAACTGGATCCAGCAGGGTTGGGAGGGCAGGAACTGTAGTGCGGAGGCGGCGGCCCATCAACAGCTCAGCTGGACTATAGCCATTTTGTAGAGGAGTTGCTCTGTAGGCCAGCAAAGCAAGATATGGGTCTGATGCCTTAGTTAGCAGATTTTTCACAGTTTGAACAGCACGCTCCGCTTCCCCATTGCTCTGGGGAAACTTGGGGCTGCTGGTGATGTGCACAAAGCCATACTCTGCTGCAAAGGCTTTAAAGTTGCAGCCTGAGAACTGAGGTCCATTGTCACTTCTCAACACTTCACAGATTCCATGACGAGAAAACATGGATTTCAGGTGCAACACCACATCCGTGGACCTTGTGGGTGACAGCAATGCAATTTCCACATACCTTGAGAAGTAATCTACTACTAGTAGATAGGTCTTGCCTGTCAATGTGAACAGGTCAGCTCCCAAGGTTTGCCAAGGCCTGTCTGGCATCTCCGTTGGCATCAGTGGCTCTTTGACATTCTTTCTCTCTTGAATGCAGGTTTTACATTTCAGCACCATGTCATTCAGCTGGCTGCTGAGCCCCGGCCACCATACTGTCTGTTTGGCCCGGTCCCTGCACTTTGTCACTCCCAAGTGGCCCTCATGTAGTCTCCGCAGCACATCACCTTGTAACGCAGATGGGATGACAAGTCTTGTGCCCCGTAGCAGCAGCCCGTCATGTACAGTTAGCACTGCTCTCTCAGTCCAGTAATGTCTCAGCAGGCCCTGCAGTCGACTTTTGTCCGGCCAGCCACCTGTGCAGTACTTCATCAGTGCAGAGCATGTGCTGTCTGTTTTCAGGTGCTCACGTAGACTGCTCAGATAATCACCACTGACAGGAATGTTGCTGATGACAGTGTCCACATAGATGTTGGTGTCTTCCAGTAAGTTTGTGTCAGTGTGTGCTCCTGGAGCTCTCAGAGGGGCGCGGGACAAGGTGTCGGCTGTCCACAGGCTTTTGCCAGGGACGTGATTAACTGTATAGTTGTACCTCATAAGTCGCATCCTAAATCTTTGGATCCTTGGCGGGAGGTCGTCCAAAGCCTTCTCCCCCAGCAGACTCACCAACGGCTTGTGGTCAGTTTCCAGCTCGAATGGTCTTCCCAGGATGAAACAGCTGAATCTTTCACACGCCCACGTTGCAGCCAATGCCTCCTTCTCTACCTGTGCATAGCGCTGCTCTGTAAGCGTCATTGACCTGGACGCATATGCCACAGGTGACCACCTGGTGTCGCTCTTCTGCAGCAGGACTGCCCCCAGGCCAAAGGAAGATGCATCAGCAGAGATCTTTAATGCACTGTTTGGGTTGTATAGTGCGAGCACTGGTGTGGATGACAGCTCTTTTTTTAACTGATCAAAAGCGGCCTGCTGCTCCGTCCCCCAGTACCAGTGGTTCTTCTTGGACAACAGGTCTCTTAGCACTTTATCCTTTTCAGCCAGGTTTGGCAAAAAGCGGCCGAGCTGATTGACCATGCCCAGAAAGCTCCTGACTTCGCTGACGTTCTTGGGTGGATCCATCTCTTGGACAGCTCTTGTTTTATCTGGATCTGGCTTCACTCCCTCTGCCGAAATCACATGACCCAGGAATCTGACTGTGTGGCGTGTGAGCTCACATTTTTCCATGTTGAGCGTAATGCCAGCTTTCTGTGCCTTCTCCAGCACCGCATGAAGCCGCACATCATGCTCGCCCTGGGTCCGTCCCCAGACAAGGATGTCATCCATGTGACACAGTACTCCCTCTAGGCCGCCGGTCACTTCTGTCATCATCATTCTTTGAAAGTGCTCTGGGGCGGAGGCTATGCCAAAGGGGAGGCGGTTAAAATAGTAGCGCCCAAAAGGCGTGATGAAGGTGGTGTATTTGGCAGACTCTTGTCAATGGTATTTGCCAAAAACCCATATTGGCGTCTAACTTGCTGAAGACTGTTGCGCCAGCTAGCATGCCCAGTGTGTACTCAACAGAAGGCAGGATGAATTTTTCCCTGCATACTGATTCATTCATCTTTGTAAAATCCACACAGATGCGAACAGTACCTGCTTTCTTTGGGACCACCACCATCCCGGCGCACCAATCCGTCGGCTCCTCAATCTTGGTGACCACGCCCATCTTCTCCATACGGTCAATCTCCTCCTTCACTTTTCCCATGAGTGGCAGGGGAACTCTGCGTGGTGTATTGAGAGAAAAGGGCACCGCCTCTGGCTTCAATTTAATGGAGTATGGCCTCCGAACAAGACCCAAGCCACTGCACAGCTTCGGATACTGGTGTTTCACTGTTTCCATGGTGATGCTATTGACCCTGCTCACAAGCTGAAGCTGATCTATGGCAGGCCTTCCCAACAGTGCAGTGTGCAGGTCTTTCACGACATAAATGTCTTCTACAGCTGTCTTTCTGCCACTGCGTAGTGTTTCTCTGGCCACACCGAGGACAGAAAGCATGTTGCCACCTGGCCCAAACAATGGGCGTGTCGACTCTGCCAGGCACGTCACGTCATGCCCCCCTGTGATGTCATGGTACACCTCGGCTGGCAGTGCAGTGACATCAGCACCAGTGTCTATTTTAAAGCAAACATTTTTCTGTCTTATTTGCAGCTGCACTGTCCATGGGTCTTTTCCAGCATCCAGAGCTCCCAGGAAGAAAGTCTCATTGTCCTCTGCAGTAACAGCATTGAGAGATCTCGCACTCTGTCTGCACACTTTGCCATAATGTCCTTTTTTTCCACAGTTGTGACATACAGCATCTGCAGCAGGACATTCAAATTGTCCATGTGAGGGCACCTTTCCACATCTATAACAGCCCTTTGAGCTTTGCTGTGGCCATGCATTAAGTTTATATTTGCCTGGCGTCTGTGCCTGTAGCTGAGGCTTTTTTTATTTTATTTTTTTAACCTTTATTTAACCAGGCAAGCAGATTAAGAACAAATTTCTTATTTACAAATGCAGCCTAGGGGGGTAAGGGGAGGGAGCTAAGATGAAAAAACAAGGTTATATAAATACACAAAAAGACATTAAAACATAATACAAAAGATAAAACAAATAATCAAGTAAAACAGTCAGTATGCCTGAAGGAGGACTAAAGACAAGTGCAGGAGTCGGTTGTACTTAATAGAAGATGTAGTTTGAAGGTGGAGATGGAAGTGAGAACAGAAAGTTTAAGGGTTTTTTGTAGGGTGTTCCAGTCATAGGCTGCAGCGAACCGGAAGGCATTGCGCCCAAAGGTGGTGCGGACTTTGGGAATGGAGAGATTGATGAAGGCACTGGACCTTAGAGTGCGGGCAGGTTGTGAGAGGTGCAGAAGAGAGGAGAGGTAGGGAGGAGTAATGCCGAGGATAGATTTAAAGATGAGCAGAAACCAGTGATGGAGCCGTCTGGTGTGAAGGGAGGTCCAGTCTACCAGGTTATAGAGGTCGCAGTGGTGAGTGGTGAAAGGAGCCCCAGTTGCAAAACGGATGGCGGAATGATGGAGTGGGTCCAGTTTACTCAGAGTAGAGTGAGGTGCGATTCTGTAAATGGTGTCACCGTAATCGAAAATGGGCAGAATGGTCATTTTGACAAGTGAGTGTTTGGCTGCACGGGTGAAGGAGGTCTTGTTCCGGTAAAGAAAGCTCAGACGAGCTTTGACTTTTGACTGTAGGTGTTTGATGTGGGTGGAGAAAGAGAGGGACGAGTCCAACCAGAGGCCAAGGTATTTGTAGGTGGATACGAACTCTAGTTCAGAGCCGTCAGCGCAGAACAATTTAGGAACAGTGGTGGGAGTGTGTTTCCGGACAAAGACAATGCATTTTGTTTTTTTGGTGTTGAGGCGGAGCTGGAGACTGTGGAAGTGCTGTTCAACGGAAGTGAGGCTGTGTTGTAGTGTGGCTGCAGCGGACTGGAGGGACGGGCCCTCAGAGTAAAGGATGGTGTCATCGGCATATAGATGGATTCTTGAGTTGCCGGCAAACCTGGTTATGTCATTGATGTAGATGGAGAATAGTGTTGGGCCTAAAATGGAACCCTGAGGAACCCCTTTGGTGATGGTGAGAGGGGCTGATATGAAATTTTCGGATTTGACTTGCTGGACTCTGTGGTGTAGATAGCTGGAGAACCAGTTGCAGGAGTGGGGTGAAAGACCAATGTTGGAGAGCCTCTGCAGGAGTATGGGGTGGGTGACGGAGTCAAAGGCCTTGGAGAGATCAATGAAGGCAGCGATGCAGGTCTGCTTGGAGTCCAGAGAGGAGACAATGTCATCCAGGAGGGCTTGGAGGGATATTTTCTGTAGCTTTTAGCATGCACAGCATCAACACTGGAGTGCACAGCATCAACGTTGGAGCACTTGTTAGCACCGCCATATTCTCCTCTTAAGTCAGACTGCTGTCTTCTAACTTCTTCAAACTGCCTTGTTTTTGTAATAGCAGTTTCGAGGGTCAAGTCTCTGTCTAGCTGTAGCTTCTCTGACAACGAGACATTGCTCAGCCCGACCACCAACCTGTCACGTATCAGCTCTTTCTTTAACTGTCCATAGTTGCAATGTTCAGCCAATCCATATAAAGCGGTGATGAAGGAATCGACCGTCTCTCCCGGCATCTGCACACGCTGATTGAACTTGGCTCTCTCATAAATCACATTTTTTTTTGGCACAAAAAATGCATCAAAACCTGCTTTGACACCCTCGTACGTCTTCTTCGCCACGGCCGTTAGCGTTAGCCCCATTAGCACGTCTTCGGCTTCATCACCCATGCAATACACTAACGTGTTTATCTGATTATCTTCAGACGTTGTGTGTAGGTTGCTTGCAACCCGAAAGCGGTCGAATCTCCTGATCCAACGCTCCCATTCTTGAGGTTTTGTAAAGTCAAACGACTCTGGAGGCTGTATCGTGAACGTAGCTGTTGGTGGTGTTGCCATGGTTACCGGCTCGTCTCCCATTCCTCCGCGAAACCGATAAACTGTACTCTTTTTCTTCTTTTTTTTTTCTTTTCTTCTTCTCAACTTGACTCCCTTACAAGTCGCTCACTTCTGACACCATGTGTAGTTATTCCATGAAGTAATAAGGTTCGTACAACGACGTACTTGGAGTCTGGCTTTATTAACAGCTGTTAGTACAAACAACCCGGGCTGGCTCTAACGTCTCCCACCATGCCCCGCATCACAACACAGCTGACGCTGAAGCCACGCCCCCTTCTTAAAGGAACAGAACCTTATTCTATAATAATACCACAGTTTTAATGTGGCAGCAAAAACATTGCTGATGCTAAAAACAGACCCACGTGAACCGCAGCTCGCGCTTTAATGTTATTAAGCAGTCCATTAGGATCAATTAATCCACTAAATGAAATGATCTTACCTCCTCCTCGACCTGCTGGAAGCCCATCCGCCGAAGTACTGTTGTGTTTGAAATCGTCTTCCCTCCGTCCTGCACGCACAAGAATCCTTTGTTTTCGAGGAGATGAAAGGGACAAAAGCCACCATTGAAAAATACAACTGGGTGAGGGAGTAAGTGAAAGAGAGAGAGCAAGTTATACGGGGAAAGGAGAAGAGAGCCGAGCGCTGAAGTGTGTGTGAGTGTTTGCAAGTGTGTTTGATCGCTGTGCGAGCACGCACTGCTTGACATTGCAAGGGGGCAGAGATGGGAGTTGGGGGGTAACAGACAGAATAATTGGTTCTGAGAGGAGGATTGTGAGAGAACTGAGCATCGGGTGACAGAAGGAGTTAAAGAGGAAGCAGAGAGATGGATGGTGAAGGATAGAGAGGAAGGGGTATGAAGGTGGAGGAAACAGATCTGCAACAAAAATCTACCATTAGTATTCCAGGGGAGAGAGTAATCCCTTCCCACTCTGCACCCCTGGCCAGCAACCACAGGCATAAAGAAACCCTAACACCCGGTGCACTGCCCTGAAAAGACTCCATGCAACCCAACTTGAATGGCTGTGACCGCTGTCCACACCACAGCAGCCTCTGTAGTGGACTGAAAGGACTGTCCTAACGCCGAGCCAAGATGGCATCTGGTCAGCCAGTTCAAGACAAGAGAACCGCAAACCTAATGCACAAATGTGCTGCTGTTGTCACAACGACTCTTTATGAAGAAAGTTACTGAAGACAACTTCATTCCTAAAGAATGTCTTCTGTAGCTGTGGTGTGGATATCAAAATACCCACTTTATTGCAGTCTGGCAATGCTGGAACATCTGCAGAGGTAGCATCTTAGTGATGCTGTGCTGTCAATCTAAAGAATACTTTTTTGTAGCATGTGCATCATTTATAAGAGCTCTGCTACTCTTAGTGTCCTTAATTTTTTTTTTTCAAATGTCCTCACTCTCCAAGGATTAAATGTAATAGTAGCACCCATGTTAGGGCTACATTGTATTGCCTCATGCACCGAAAAAGAAGCTCCAAATCCAGCTCAATTCTTAAAACTCTGCACCTGTACAGTCCAAGCCTGTGATAGGAGATGGCTGACCTCCCTGGTCTTGTCTTACTGAAGGTTCCTTGCTGCAAAAACGTAGTTTTTCTCTTCCTATGCAGTAAAATGCTCACTTAAATTGAATCACAGGGTTCCACCTTTGATTTGATGCTTCATGGTGCAAAGAAAACAACAAAACAAACCTTTTTACATCATTACAGTTTATGTAGCTTGCGTTTCAAGCACTTATTAGTGTGCATTTCCAATTTCACCATAGAGAACAAATATCAAATGAATCTGTCTATAGCAGGGGTAGGGAACCCTGGTCGTAGAGCCACAGTCCTGCATGTTTTAGATGTTTTCTCTGCTTCATCACGCTCTGATTCAAAGGACTGTGTCATCAACAGACTTGTGCAGACCTGGATGAGAAGCTGATGATGATCGTTTATTAGAATCAGGTGTGGTGATGCAAGGAGACATATAAAACTTGCAGGACTGTGGCTCTCTAGGACCAGGTCTACCATTGGTCTAAAAGGGCCATCTGTTGAGAAAGTGGTCACGAAACGATATAATGTCCTGCAGCAGGGGTGCCCAAAGTCAGTGATCTTCAGGGCTGCAGTCCTACATGTTTTAGATGTTGTCTTACATCAATACACCTGATCCTAATTAAAGGTCATCATCACCTCATCATTCAGGTCTTCACAAGTCTGATAATGACACAGTCACTTGTATCATGGTGTGTTGAAGCTGGGAAACATCTAAAACATGCAGGACTGCAGGCCTCGAGGACCGACTTTGGGCCCCCATGATGTAGTGTGTATGATGTCCTGAAGCTCCTGCATGAGATGCATGTCTGTGTGTGTGTGTGTGTGTGTGTGTGTGTGTGTGTGTGCGTGTGTGTGTGTGTGTGTGTGTGTGTGTGTGTGTCTGTGTGTGTGTGTGTGTGTGTGTGTGTGTGTGTGTGTGTGTGTGTGTGTGTGTGTGTGTGTGTGTGTGTGTGTGTGCGTGTGTGTGTGTGTGGCACCTAAGATCCAAAATACAAGGTTTTTTTTAAGTCCTGCTCTAGTTTATGGGCTACACCAGCTACACCTCCCTTCTTCCTCTTTTCCAAAATCAAATGCAAGCTCTGGTGTTTCATTTTGACATGGGGAAGGGGATCCAGTAGCAGCTAAAAATGTACTCTTTCGAGTAATCAGAAGTCGAGTAATCAGAATCAGAAGTCTTGCAAGGTTGCAAAAATTGCTCTCGAGAGGTGGCTGCAGGGAAAAACTGAGGCCAAATATGGGTTTATTTTTTTCTTTGTTTTCTTAATTCACATGAATTCAATTACATTTGTATATTAGAACTTGTGGTGTAGAAACATGATTCTTGACTTAGTAACCTTGTCTTATATAAATTCCATGCACTTCAATCATGTCTGCTTCTACAATATATTTTCTGCATTTCCCATAAACGCATTTTGGTTTGACGTGAGAAAGAGGAAGTGAATGCAGCCAGCAACCGTCACGACCAGACGTTTGGCTCAGTCTGTCAATCCAGCCTAAAAACCTCAAGTTGAATCTAAATACTTCCCTAAAGCGTTTGCCTCCACTTCCTCGGCCAAGATTTACAGTAAGTGTCGGAGGAGTTACAGCACTGGCGTGAAACAATGAATAGAGAGGAGATGTTCCAAGTTTGTAGTAGCCAAAGCTCGTCTCGAGCCACTGTAAATCTGACTCCTCCACTGCTGCTGTAATGGTCTGTGAAAAGACCTGATTGAATGTTTCCTGTGTGGATTTAGCTGCAGATTGTAGCGTGAAAACACTTCACACCTGCTCTGTCTTCAGTGAGGTCTGTTTGACTGAAGCTGCAGCTACTTTTGTCTCAGGTAGGACAGATAGGATGGATGAGACTTTAATTATTTCATACTACTAATATAATTCAGCAGGTGGAGCAAGACTGAGCACCTGCTTTTAATTACTCTACTTATACTCTTCTGCACAAATCTTAAGTATTCAAAGACAAGTTGACTTTTCCAGCATCACAACTCTTCAAATGAACTATTGAGTATAAAAGAAATAGATTTTACATACACTGTTTTACTAATCAAATCACAAAGGCATTACACATATTTTTTTCTTTAATGTTTCTGTTTCTTACCTTTGTTGACTTGTAACAGAAGTTGACTTTGACCACAGCTCGAGAAATGTTAAAGATTTGATAAGTTTCCCTTTCCAGCCAACATGTGAAAAGATGGATGGAGGGTTTTTGTCTGTCTTGGAAAAAAGAAAGAAAAATAGGATGCAAAATGTCAGGCTCTCGAGCGGGTCGCATTTGTTGACAGCTCAGACATGTTTCACATCACATTGTTTGTTTTTACGTCAGGTTCATTAAAAAAAAAGGAAAACTCAGAGAAAAAGAAGAAAAAGCCTCAGAGGCTCGGCTTGGATGAGGTTTACCCAGCGGTCAGTCAGTGTCTCCCAGCACACTGGCACTGGCAGCACCGGTTCCGGCTCACTGTTACTGGATCATTATGTAATCGGATGAGCAGCTTGCACTTTTTCTTCTCGCTTGTGAAGCAGAGAGAGACGGAGAGAAAGAGAGAGAGCGAAACCTCGTGTGTCCACACAGAAAAGTTAAAGAAGCTTGTGATGTCCACTCCTCCAAGGCCCCCCAGCGCGCTCCTCTATATAAACCCAAAAGTGTTCAGACGGCCACTGTTGCTCAACATTTTTAATTCATTAATTCAACTCTCCTCCCAGCTTGTCCTCCTACCCTCCCCGGCAGCGATTTTCCCTGACTGTACACTATAAATGAGCCTCTTTGTTGCAAATCCTCCTCCGCTGTTTCAGTCTTTGTCAACTTTCGCATGTAAATGTTTGATGAATATAAGATACAAGCCTGGAAGTTGTCGCACTGGAAAAGAGCTATTTACAAATCAAAGGAGAAGGAGGAAGAAAAGGGGTCCTTTCTTGTGCACTTGGCTCATTGATCTCGTGCGTTGGCCAGAGTGCAGTGAATGGATAATGTTGGCGCATCGCTGTGAGGCTGCTGCCATGTCTGCCTGCGAGGAAAGGGACTTGGTGTGAAGGCGAGTAAACACGGCCCCAGCATGAACAAGGATGACCAGGATTGATCAACTCAACAAAGTAACAACCATTAAATCCTCACAAATGGCACCGCGCCGGGACGAGCTCATCCAACTTTCCCTGTGGATACAAATCTGAAAGTTGGGACAAAATGTATCTTGCAAATCAATAAAAAAATAAATTGTGTTTCTTTGGACAGTATGAACCCAAGATAATTCATATTTGTTCTTGTCAAACTTTCTTAATCTGTTAATATACGTGATGCTATTTCAAACAGGTGATGGAGGAGTCTGAGTTGGACCATCAAACAGTGAAAACGTGTACAGTTGTCAGAAAAATCAGGATTCCAGGACTTTATTTGCTCAGAACCAAGGAAGAAAGGAACCACCACATGTTATCAGGGGCAAAGCCAAAGGTCATTTATACTTCTGTGATGCATTTACAGATGAATTTTAGGGAAACATGCACTGCCTTTAAGACAACATCTTTTCCAGAAATGTCTATAAAATTGTCAACAAGTCATTGATAAATCAAACTCTGCACACCTTACAGAGGCATGACAGAAGATGAAGACTTAAAAAGGCCTGGACAGCATATTGCTGATCCATTGCAGCAAGAAGCTAGTCTGAGACCCAGGAGTGATTCACAGCAGCGAACCCTTTCTCCTCCTCCTTAGACCCTGAGTCTATGGGTGGATGGTGGGATGGTGGGATGGTGGGGTGATGGGATTATTGAGCAGCAGCATTCTGGGTGATTGGAGCATTGGTTGGCAAGGCAGGGATGGGGACCATTTTTCTCCTTTAAACAGACTAAAGAACTAAATGTACTTGGAGAGGACCATGCAGAGGGGTGTAAGTAAACACAAAACGATGCCTGAGCCTGCTCTCAGATATCACACGTCAGTCAATTTATCAATTTATGCTACAATGATTACCTGTTTTATCATCATTATTATAACTGATGTTTATAGATTGGCATCTGGGTTGCACTTTCATCGTCCCCAACAGATTATACCCACATTAGTTATCGGAAATGATCAACAACAGCTTCACAGAAGGTAGGAACGGAGCGAAGGTAGGAACGGAGCAGGAAGGTAGGAACGGAGCAGAAGGTAGGAACGGAGCAGCAGCGAACGCACCACGAGATGTGGTAGTATCGCGAGAACGAGGCAGCAGAATCCAACATGGCGAGGTAATACTTTCGTTTTCAATAAATGCTTTAAAAACGATTATATTCTCAGTTTAAAATAACGAAAGGGTAGTTTATAGTTAGATTATATAATTCCGAACCCAACCTGGAGCAAAGCGAATCTTTAGACGCATCTATAGACGAGTATTTTGAGAGATTTGTCATGGTGAAGAAGTCTGGGGGCGCGTCCTCCGGCGCTTCCTCCACGCCGAAGCGTTGCCGTCCTGAGGATTCCCCTGGAGCAATCTCTCCTCCAGGAAATACCACGAGGACATTCTGAGGTCCATTGACACCCGCTTGGCCTCCCATGACTCCCGTTTATCCCTGGTGGAAGTCCTGCACAAGGAATTCCAGTCATTAAGAGAAGCTGTGGAATACGGTAACCAGCAGGTGGAAAAATTGATGGCTGAAAACACCAATCTGAAGAAGTCGATGAAATCCATGTCAGAGGGTTTTAGCCGACTCCAAAATGAAAATAAATCTTTAAAGGAGGCCGTTTTTGACCTTCAAGCTCGTTCCATGAGGGACAACTTGGTGTTCTCGGGGATCCCGGAGAAACCTGATGAAGATCCTGAACAATCCGTCCAGGATTTCCTCCGGAACCACCTGAAGCTTCCAGAAGACCTGGCGAACTCCATCACGTTTCACCGCGTCCATCACCTAGGAGGAAGAAGACCCGAAGCCCAGAGACCCAGGCCCATTGTTGCTAAATTCGAACACTATAAAGACAAAGAGCTTGTGAGAAGACGGGGGCCACAGCTACGCGGATTGCCGTTCTCCGTGAACGACCAGTTCCCCCGGGAGATCCTGGACCGTCGCCGAGTCCTCTTCCCGGTCCGGAGGAGGTTCATGACGGAGGGATCTCGTGCTGTCATCACCGTGGACAAGCTGTACGTGAACGGACAACTGTACCGCGACTCCAACATCACGCCCTGGCTCTTCTAAAAAGGATGAGTACAAAATTTACTTTCTTTTCCTCTCTTTCTTTCTTACTAACTGGTGATTAGGTTAGATATAGTTACATAAACACTTGGGGCCAAATCCACAAAAGGATTGCGCGGCTTTTGCGGCCGCTAAACCGGTGCAAATGAGACAAAAAGAGAGCGTCTAATTCACAAAGCACCCGCAAAGGGCGAATTGCTCCACAAACTGCGCTGCCAAGCAAATAGTGGCAGTCTGCGCCGTTGCCATTTGCATGCATGTAAATTAGGTAATATTCATAAATTCGGCTCAAAATTGCCCCCTTTCTATGCAAATAAGCCTCATTGCAAAAAGCGCCTAATTCAGAAAGGCCAGCGCTATTTACCACACGCAAAAATAGTGGAGCAAATACCGTCTTTCAAGCGTGTATTAACTGCGCGCAAAATCACTCTTCACTCCCCCTGCAGCTCTTTTTCTCTCTCTCTTCAATGTGATTCAAGCCTGTGTGATACTGAATGATATTAAGGGTGAAATCTACATTCAGACATGACAGACAGTCAGATCAAGTGGGGTTGTGGACTTATCGGATTTAAAAATAAAAGTAACAGGACGGAGTTCAGGATTCATCCATACATAATTGGGGCTGCTTTATTACAAACAATTCCACCGTATAAACATATAAATCTAGAATGTGTGTGTTTAACAGCTGACCTGTAGGTGTGTGTAGCAAAACACAGAACATGAATTACCGTCAGATCCTGATCTGGGACCTCATCTATAAAGCTTGCTTGCGCACAAAAGGGGCCTGAAAGATGCGGCGACGCGCACTGTACGGTGCGCGTTGCTCTGCGTCGATTTAACGCGGACCCATAAATCAGCCTTGAACAGCACTGAGGGAGGAGGGAGGAGGGGGAGCGGGGCTCTTCGCACGTAAATCCACAAAGATCAGATTGCGCCCGCAAATAGCGCTGTGAATTGCGCTGCATTTGCGCCCGCAATTTGCCCCGCTTTAAGGTCCTATTCACAAAAGATTTTGCTCTAATGATATACCAGCGCAAACACGCCCATAAATCTCTGCACCTGAGTGCAATTTGCCCTTTTCTGAGTAGGTGAGCGGAACTGTTTCCAGTGTTCTCCGTAATTCAGCACACAGATTGGTCCCTAATGAAAACTTCAGAGAGCACAACAGCCTCAACTTTCACGTATTTGTACTTCTCTAGTATTTCGCAAGATAGATAGATAGAACTTTATTCATCCCCAAAGGGAAATTCAATCGTCCAGTAGCTCATCAAAACATAAACATAAAAATCAACCACACTTCCATTCAGACAATAAAAGCACATTCATAATATTAAAATAAACATATAAGGTTTAAAAAAAAGAGTGCACTGGCCACCATCGTGTGGTAGAACATAGCCATCATCTCCACACACACATAAAGACCTCAGTTGTATGACATAAGCTAATGAAATGTGAAATGTTAAGAGGCTGTGCGCATTTACGCACAAGGCACAGCACCAGTAACTTCATTAACACCGGATCGGGATCAGATCAGGATCTAATGGTAATTCATGTTCTTTTTGTTTTGCTACACACACCTACAGGTCAGCTGTTAAACACACACATTCTAGATTTATATGTTTATACGGTGGAATTGTTTGTAATAAAGCAGCCCCTTATGTATGGATGAATCCTGAACTCCGTCCTGTTACTTTTATTTTTAAATCCGATAAGTCCACAACCTCACTTGATCTGACTGTCTACAGTCATGTCTGAATGTAGATTTCACCCTTAATATCATTCAGTATCACACAGGCTTGAATGACATTGGAGAGAGAGAGAGAAACAGAGACAGACGGGGAGTGAGGAGTTTGCGCGCAGTTTAATACACGCTTCTGAAAGACGGTATTTGCTCCACTATTTTTGCGTGTGGCAAATAGCTCTGGCCTTTCTGAATTAGGCGCTTTTTGCAATGAGGCTTATTTGCATAGAAAGGGGGCGATTTTGCGCCGAATGTATGAATATTACCTAATTTGCATGCATGCAAATGGCACCGGCGCAGACTGCCACTATTTGCTTGGCAGCGCAGTTTGTGGAGCAATTCGCCCTTTGCGGGTGCTTTAATTAGACGCTCCCTTTTTGTCTCATTTGCACCGGTTTAGCGGCCGCAAAAGCCGCGCAATCCTTTTGTCAGGATTTATCACATATCACAATATATATCAGACTTATAATAAAAATAGCGCTGATCGTGTCCCTCTGTGTTTGAAGCGTCAGTCAGGACTCTGCTGCTGCTGCTGCACCTGCGGTGACACGCCGGGAACCTCCTCCACTGCTTTAGGACAGAACAAATGAGGGGCTTCCTAGAGCGTTTAGGGGCTCCACGGAGCCCCTCATTTCTTCTCTAAAGGGACACAGATTTTTTTATATATATAATGAGTTTTACGCGCGCGTGAAACCTTTACGTGCGGGTGTAAGCCTAAATTATGGTTCCGCGTCACCAACGCAGAGCCTACGGCGTAGGGTACACGGCGACGCGCACCTACGCCGTAGGCTCTGCGTTGGTGACGCAGAACCATAAACCCGCCCTGAGCAGCTCTGAGGGGAGACGGGAGAGGAGGAGGGGGAGCGGGGGGTGAAGCGGGTCTGCCGGGCCCTTCTCACAGGGTGTGATTTGCAGTTAATGGCTGATCCTACGGTTAGTTTTTAAACTGTAAAAAGTGGGGGGGACAAATACATGATTTTGAAAAGACGGGGGGACATGCCCCCCCCTGTTGCGCCGGGGCACTCACGGCGTTCCGCGCAGCAACGGCGTTCTGCTACTCACTCGCTTTATTTTATATTATTTATTTTTCTACTTTTACTGTGACCACCAAATAATGTCGTTTTCCTGTCCTCCACCTCATCCACAACATCTCGATCTCAGATCTCAGTGAAATTCAGTGGCACTGTGGCTCGACTTTATTTTTTATTTCTGCAGTTTTCATTATGGACCAATCTGTGTGCTGAAATATGGAGAACACTGGAAACAGCTCCGCTCAGTCAGACAAGTGCAAATTGCACTCAGCCGCAAAACTTTATGGGCGTGTTTGCTCCGGTATATCATTAGAGCAAAGTCTTTTGTGAATAGGACCTTAAAGCGGGGCAAATTGCGGGCGCTAAAGCAGCGCAATTCACAGCGCTATTTGCGGGCGCAATCTGTTCTTTGTGGATTTACCCCTTGGTGATTAGATTAGATATAGTTTCATAAAATATTCTCGGTATATATTAATGTATTAATAATTCTTGCTCTGCTAGTCTCGGTAAGTTATAGGCTCACACTGGTGATTGCCTTTCTCTCTCTTTTTTTTATTTTCTCTATTTTTTTTTCTATCATGTTTAGAATTATCTCCCTCCCCCCCACCTCACTCCCTTTCCCCTTTTTTTTCTTTTTTCCCTCTATGTCCCACTCTGCTGCACTTTCTTTCTCGGTTTGGTAAATTGGTACAAACACACATTTCACACATCTAGAATAACATGGCACACACACATACAACAGCTTTTCATGCAACATTACCACTTACATATAATGTTACTTTCAATGATTGGATTATGGATAAATTAAAGTTTGTCACCTGGAACGTAAACGGAGCCGGGAACACGGCAAAGAGATTAAAACTTCTTAACCAGATACAAACTCTGCAGGCAGACATTGTCCTACTGCAAGAAACTCATTTAGTTAAAGCTTCGGTAGATGCATTGGCCACGGCACAATTTCCGCATGTTTTCTCCGCCTGTTACAACTCCAGACAAAGAGGGGTAGCAATTCTCATTAATAAAAGAGTAAATTTCACCGTAAAGGACACTCACATTGACTCAGAGGGTAGATATTTAATTTTAGTCTTGCAAATTCAAAGCTTGAATTTATGTATTTCTAATGTATATGGTCCAAATGTTGATGACTCCTCGTTTTTTCACTCTTTTTTCACCTCACTTTCTGCTCACCTAGACAACACAGTCATCATCGGAGGAGACTTCAACATGGTTCTGGACCCTGGAGTGGACAGGCTCAGTAATGCAGGCGGACACAGGAGTTGGCAGTCAGCAAGTATTGTTAAGCAATACATGAATGATCTGGGTCTTTGCGATACATGGCGCTCTCTACACCCAACCCTTAGGAACTACACTTTTTTCTCAGCCGTTCATCACTCATATTCTAGGTTAGATTATTTTTTAGTCAGTAGCTCTCTGATGAGAGATATCTCAGAATCACAAATTCACCCAATCATTATTAGCGATCACGCACCTGTTTCTTTCACTCTGGGGAAGAGGGGGAGCGTATCATCCTCCAAAGTTTGGAGATTTAATACATCATTGCTCAAAGACCCCGACTTTATTAATTTTTTTAAGAAAGAATGGGATATATTTTTACAAAATAACGACCAGCCGGAAATATCAGCGAGCGTTCTATGGGAAGCAGGAAAAGCAGTAATGCGAGGCAAAATAATTTCCTTTTCTTCAAATAAGAAAAAAAAAGACAACTTAAAAACAAAAGAATTAGAATGTGAAATAAAGACGCTAGAGGAGGCCTTCCAGACCTCTGCAGACGAACGTATCCTTAACAGAATAAGGAAAACTAAAATAGAATTAAATAAAATAATTGATGCAAAAACACAGTTTCTAGTACAAAGGCTTCGCCTGGAAAACTTTGCACATGCTAACAGATCGGGAAAATACTTAGCCAATCAATTAAAAATAAACAAAGAAAAAACAACCATAACATCCATTAAGGACCAGTCAGGGGGAGTTACACATGACCCCTGTTTAATAAATTCAGTCTTTAGAGACTTTTACTATAAATTATACTCGTCACAAATTGAACCATCTGATCAATCCATTAATGAGTTTCTTGGAGACATTAATCTGCCGAAGTTACATCAGGAACAGGTTACGAATTTAGACTCACCGCTCTCAATAGGAGAACTCCATGAAGCTCTTCAACATATGCCCAATAATAAAGCTCCGGGCCCAGATGGTTTCCCAGCTGAATTTTACAAGGAATTCTGGAGCATATTAGCACCAACATTTTATAAAATGATTCTAAATGCTAGGGAGAATAAAAGCTTACCCTTAAATATGAACTCTGCTAATATTAGTCTTTTATTAAAACTGGACAAGGATCCCTTGCTCCCATCGAGCTACCGCCCAATTTCATTGATAAATGTAGACCTTAAAATAATTAGCAAGGCCATTACTGAACGTCTGAAAAGAGTCACCCCTTCTATTATACATCCGGATCAAACAGGCTTCATTAAAGGTAGACATTCGTCTACTAATATTCGCAGATTATTAAATATTATAGACTATTCGAGTATCAATAAACAGGAGACTACTATTATATCCTTAGACGCGGAAAAAGCATTTGATAAGGTAAATTGGAAGTTTCTATTGGCAACTTTGCATAAATTTGGATTTGGCGAATCTTTCATTGACTGGATAAAAATATTATACAGCTCTCCCAAGGCACGTGTAAGGACAAATGATCAAATCTCTACAAGTTTTACCTTGCAAAGAGGCACTAGACAGGGTTGCCCTCTCTCTCCCTCATTATTTGCAATATTTATTGAACCTTTAGCAGCAGCTATTAGACAAAATCAAAATATTAAAGGTATACAATGTAAAATATTAGAGCACAAAATAAGTCTTTATGCGGATGACGTACTCCTCTTCCTCCAGAACTCACGATCTTCACTATCACAGACAATTGCACTTATAGAGGGATTTTCATCTCTGTCTGATTATTCTATTAATTGGTCTAAATCCACTGTTTTGTGTGTTAACTGCAATTTTAGGAATATAACAAATACTCAATTACAATCAGGGAACATTAGATATTTAGGCATAAACATCTCCCCTAGGCTGTCAGAGTTAATAAAATTAAATCATGTTCAGCTTATAAAGAAAATAGAAGATGATCTTTCCAGATGGAGCTCTCTCCCCATTTCGCTCATGGGTAGAATAGCCACCATTAAAATGATGGTTTTACCAAAAGTAAATTATTTTTTCTCAATGATACCATGCAAACCCCCTCTTTCCTGGTTTAAATCGTTGGACTCATATGTATCAAAATTTCTGTGGAAAAATAAAACTCCACGTATTAGTTTAAAGACATTGCAAAAATCCAAAGAATATGGAGGTTTAGAATTACCTAATTTTCAGTATTACTTCATAGCCAGTAAGTTACAGTATATTGTAAAATGGTCAAAAGATCATCCTTTAGATAGTCAATGGCTGGACTCAGAGCAAGTGTTTTGTAATGAACTAGAAATCTCAGAGTTACCATTTATTAGTCAAAGTATCAAACGTCATCAATGTTTCAAAAGCATTAATATTAGCACAACTTTATCAGCTTGGTGGGAATTTCTTAAAATAGCTAAAATTTCACTTTTTCCATGTGACCGTACACCCATATGGAACAACCCAGACATCGTGAAAAATGATAAAAAGATGGTTAACTTCGTTCAATGGAGAGATCAAGGAATACGGTACTTACAGCACGTAATTGTAGGAGGACAGTTTGTACCTTTCAATACACTTATTGTTCAATACGGAGTTAGCAGGAATACATTTTTAGAGTATCAACAACTTAAGGCAATAATAAATAAAACATACAAAATTAGCCAATTAGATTTACAACTTCCCGCTAAGATAATAGATTTATTGAATCTAAGCACTTTAAAGTTGTTATCAAAACTCTACAGGTTAGTGTCTAAACTGGACGACTCAGTCTCTCTCCCGATCTCTAAGTGGGAGGCGGATCTCTCTCTTAATACCGACCAGTTTTCTTGGTCACAAATATGCTTAAATACGTTTACTATGACTAAAAACCCAAACCTACAACTTATACAGTACAAAGTTCTTCATAGAATACATTATACTGGACAAAGGATGTTCCAGATGGGCTTTGTCACCTCTAATATCTGTTCACAGTGCACAGAGAACACCCCAGATAATTATATGCATGCTTTATGGTTCTGTACACCGGTACAGAGGTTCTGGAAGGAGATTTGTGAGGATTTATCCACATGGATCAACCACAGAATCCCAGTGTGCCCCACGGTATGTATATTAGGTCACCTGGGAGACACTCAAATAGATCCTAATTGGACACACCGGGTTCTCACTGCCTTATGTATCGCAAAGAAAACCATTCTAGTAAATTGGAAACAAAAATCCAGTTTATGTATCAACCATTTTAGGAATCTTTTATCAGATCATATTAGTAGTGAGATAATGTCTGCCTCCACTGAACAACATTCGGCTGAATTGCACTCTCTGTGGTCCCCGTTTATTGGCTTCGTTACCTAGTGGGGGCGGGGGGGTGGTGATCTCGTAGCCCTTGGGGTTGGGGGTCGGCTTGGGGGGTCTGGGGCGCGGGCCTCTGGTGGCCCCTGGGGGGCGGTGGGGGGGGCCGCGGGGCCCTGTCCCTAGCCAGTGGGGGCCTTGGGGGCCTGTGGGGGGGGTTACCTCATGGCGGTGGGGGGGGGTGGCTGGGGAGGGCTCGGGCGGGGGGCTGTGGCTGGGGCGTCTCCGGGCCTCCCGGGGGGGGGCGGGGCCGTGGACGTGGGGGTCCCACCCGGAGGGCCCGGCCCTGCCTGGGTGGGGGGTGGCTGTCTGCGCTGGGGGGGCATTGCTGCCTTGGTCCTCCGTCGCTGGGCGGGGGCCAAGTGCCCCTGCGGATGTGGGGACTCCGGGACCCTTGGGGTGTCCGCCGGGGTGGCCTCGGGGGGGGGTGGGGCCGGGTCCGGGGAGCGGGCCTCCCCTGACCGGGGGGTGCATGGGCGGGCGCGACGGCGGGGTGGCACCATTCCCAGGTATCTATGTCTTATGTTGTCAGTATGAATGGGAGGATGTTGGACCGTTTCCCCCTCCGTCTGGGGGCTCCGGCGGCGCCCTTGGAGGTACGGTGGGGCCCTTGCCCGGCTCGGAGGGCCGGCCCCCGTCTACTGGACGGCCGGTGGGGGGACGCGGGTGTCTTATCAGGGCCGGCTTTGCTGGTCCTGCTTCCTGGCTTCGGCCTCCGCTCCCCCTCTTGCCCCCCCTACACGATTCATACGCACATAGGCGAAAGGCGGGGGGTCCGGGTCGTGGGGGGCACTGTCCCGCGGGGCCTGGCACTCCCCGCCTCACGGTTTTAACAGCAAAATAGACACTGCACATTCAACACTTTATAAATACACTTGACAAGGACACGTAGTTCGGGAGGGGGGGGGGGTCGGTGTCAATCGATACTTGGCCCTCCCTCCTCCCTGTTTTTATGGCATTAATCACATGCACTCAACACAAGGGGCGGGAGGGGGTCCCACATCACCCGCGTTCCCTCACCGGCCTGGGCCTGGGACAGGTGGGTCGGGTTACCCGGGCCTGGCGGGGCCCGCCGTGCAGCCTGGGGTGCCTTCTGGCGGTGCTGGACCCCCCCGGGGAGGGGGAAACGGTGCGTGATTGTATGTCTGTGTCGGTGAGAATGCGGTATGGAAGGGTCCTGCCATGGAGGATTTGAGCCTCCATTGGCAGGACATCAAAAACTTAATAATTTATCAATATTATATTATACAAAGATGGTTATTATTATTATTATTAGTAGTATTATTATTAGTATTATTATTATTATTATGTATAGTATATTATATTATTATTAGTATAGGTATCGGATAGGTGAATGGATGAATGAATGGGATGCCTGGGTCTGGGGCCCTCCGTTGTCGGGCCTGCGCGGGAGTCGCCTTGTTGGGGGGTTCCCTCTCTCCGGGCCCGTCTCCGGTCCCCCCCGCTGCCTCTACGGCGGGGTGCCCCTCTGGTCTTGGAGGGCCACTTTCGTGGGGGACGGGTGCGCCTGCCCGCGTCGGCGGCCGGGGCGGCTCTGTCTCTCCGGGCAGGCTGGCCCCCTGCCGGGTGGGGGTCGTTGGCCTGAAGGGTGAGGGCCTCCTGGCCGCGTGTCCGGCCCGGACCGGGTGGCCGGGGATTGCCTGGGTCGCGGTCCGCCGCCGCGTGATCCCTGGCTGCTTCTTTCCGCGCCGTGGGGGCCCCGCCCGCGGGCCCCCTCGGCCGCCGCCGGGTGGGGGGGGGGCCTCGCAGGCGGTGGGTTGCCTCCCTCCTACTTCTCCCCTCTGTGGGGTTGCCGGTGGCCTGGGTTCCGGGCTCTTCCTTGTCGGCCTCTGGTCTCGCGGGTGGCGGGGTTGCTCCCCCCCCTCCCCCACTATAGATACACTTCAGGTGGAGCTTTGTTTGGTTTATTACACACACACACACACACACACACACACACACACACACACACACACACACACACACACACACACACACACACATACACACATATAGTCATTTAGTTACATGCATACACACACACACACACACACACACACACACACACACACACACACACACACACACACACACATACACACATATAGTCATTTAGTTACATGCATACACACACACACACACACACACACACACACACACACACACACACACACACACACACACACACACACACATAAGCAGGTTCCAGCTGCGGAGTTCAGCCGGCTTAAAACCGAACTTCTCTCCGCTCTTCGCAATGATGTTGCGGCTGTATTTAGGTCAGAGCTTCAGCAAGCACTGAACGAGAATTTAACGTCCATTAAGTCCGAGCTGCTTTCCCTTAAAGCTGATCTTTCTGGCAGTATTTCCTCCATGAAGGCGGACGTCGCGGGTCTCGCAGCCACGGTCGCTGGGATCGAGCTCTCGCTCTCAAGCTGCTCAGATGACGTCGTTGCTCTCCAGAAAAAAGTTGATCACTTGTCGAAAGAATATGTGAGGCTGGAGGACAGATGCGAGAATTTATTTATCAATTTTTTTTTTTTTTTTTTTTTTTTTTTTCTCTTCTAACTATCAATGGGAACAACACCGTTTAAAATTGAAGGCCTAATCATTTCTCTGGTATGACGCCTTGATTAGAAAATATGCACGCACCCCTGTCTTTGCTTAAATTGTGTGCATGTGTGTGCGTGTCTGTGTGGGTGTGCGAGTACATATATGTATATATCATTGTTCTATAGGCCAAAGTTCTCCTTAATTTTAATTAACGTTTGTTGTTACCCTGACAAGACAGCGATCGTCAGAATGGCTCAGATTGTTGGTTTCATATGCCTCATATTTTATTTTTATTTTTTTAAGGTTTTAACTCTGCAGGAGCTAATTTTGTTTTCGTTTTTGTATCTAGCTTTACAGTCGAAAGCATCTCCTTTCGAGAATGGCTTCCTTTGAAGCCAGCACGGCTGTTTCCATCGTTTGGGGATGGGATCATCTAATGTGCGTTGGGTGGGTGGGCGGGGGTTATGGGATGTTGGCTTTTTGTCTCTGTAGGTATGTATATACTCCTGAGTTTTGTTTGTTTTGGTTTTCCCTTTTACCTTTTTTCCTTATATCTCCTCTGGTGGTGGGTGAGTCGGTCTTATTTTCTCTCAGAGAATGCCTATGAGCGATCGTAATCTGCGCAAGCCTGATACTGGATCAAACATTACATTCACTAGCTGGAATGTTAAAGGTGTGAATAATCCAATTAAGCGATCAAAGATTTTTTCACATTTGAAACGCTTAGACACTGACATAGCTTTCCTTCAGGAAACTCATTTGCGAAATAAAGATCATTTCAGACTCAAACGAGCTTGGGTGGGTGATATTTTTCATTCAAATTTTGATTCTAGGTCTAGAGGAGTAGCAATTTTGATCAACAAAAGAGTCAATTTCTCCGTCTCCAGGACAATATCTGATAAGAATGGTAGATATCTTATTGTTGCGGGCACTCTATACTGTAACCCTGTATTGTTGGTGAATATATATGCCCCTAATTTTGATGACCCCAATTTTACGGATAGGCTGTTTGGCAACCTCCCTTTCTTAAATACGCATATTACAATACTGGGCGGTGATCTGAATTGTGTTATTAATCCTTCTTTGGACCGTTCGAATCCTCGTACTTTGACTCAATCCTCTATGTCAAAATCTATTACCGATTTTACAGTCAAGAACGGGCTTGTTGATCCGTGGAGGTTCTCACATCCTGGAGATAAGGAATTCTCTTTTTTTCTCAAGTACATCAGTCATATTCACGTATTGACTATTTTTTTGTTGATGGCTCTCTTCTCCCCAAAGTTACTTCTGTCGTATACCACCCAATTGTTATTTCGGATCACGCCCCTCTAACTTTGAATATAACATGGTCTGAGCGCCCCCGTTTTTCTTCTCCCTGGAGGTTTAATCCATTGCTTTTATCCGACGATGCATTTAATATTTCTATATCTGCTTCAATAGATGATTTCATTGCATTAAACAAAACAGACTCTACCAGTTTTTCGCTAGTATGGGAATCACTCAAAGCATATTTGCGAGGACAGATTATCTCTTATTCAGCATACGCCAGTAAAATCCGCAGGGCTAAATTACAGGAGCTCACATCTAAAATTCAGGACACAGACAGACTAAACTCAGTTAACCCAAGTCCGAGTTTACTGAAACAACGGCTTGATTTGCAGTCAAAATTCGATCTTATAGCGACAGCCGATTCTGAACGGCTCCTATTACGCGCTCATGCCAACTATTATGAACACGGCGATAAACCAAGCAGGTTATTGGCTCACCAATTAAAAAGGCAAGCAACGTCGAGACTGATTCCCAGCATTAGAGATTCTAATGGCACACTTACCACCGATCCAATCGCCATCAACACAACTTTTAAGTCATACTACTCCTCTCTCTATGAGTCAGAATCTCCACTTGACACAGCAGAAATGACCTCCTTTCTTGATAATATCACTGTCCCTACTATTAATTTGGATGTGGCTAATGGCCTCGATGCTCCTTTCAGCTTGCAAGAAATTGCTGCCGCCATTGAAGCTACGCAAAGCAACAAGGCCCCTGGTCCCGATGGGTTCGGAGCTGAGTTTTTCAAAAAATTCAAAGACAAATTAGCCCCCCTTTTACTTTCAATGTACAATGAGTCCCTTGATCATGGCTCATTGCCTCCCTCTTTAATGCAGGCGTCCATTGCCCTCCTTTTGAAGAAGGACAAGGACCCTGAATCATGCACTTCTTACAGGCCCTTGTCTTTACTGAATGTGGATGTCAAAATTTTAGCCAAAGCACTAGCAATTCGTCTTGATAAGATCCTTCCTAGCATCATATCTGAGGAGCAGAATGGTTTCATCAAGGGACGCCAGCTCTTTTATAATGTTCGTACACTTCTTAATGTGATTCTCTCTAAAGATTCTTCTCCACTCCCTGAAGTTGTTATCGCAATTGATGCTGAAAAAGCGTTTGATCGTGTCGAATTTAACTATCTTTTTGCAACACTTCATAAATTCGGATTTGGACACAGGTTTATATCGTGGATTAGACTTCTTTACACTTCCCCTCAGGCCAGCATTCACACCAATGACAACTACTCCACTTATTTTACATTATCACGTGGCACGAGACAGGGCTGCCCTCTCTCCCCTTTGCTATTCGCTCTATCCGTCGAACCACTTTCAATTGCTCTAAGAACTCTTCCTCTATTTCGCGGAGTCTCTAGGTCCAATGTGGAACTTAAATTGTCACTTTATGCAGACGACCTCCTTTTATATGTATCTGACCCTTTAACCAGCATTGCACCAATATTATCTCTGTTGAAGAATTATGGATCCTTCTCCGGCTATAAGGTCAATCTTAACAAGTGTGAATGCTTCCCCATAAACTCCTCTGCTTTACAACTCAAACAATCTGATATCCCCTTTAAACTCAGCCCGTCGGGCTTTAGATACTTAGGGATTAATGTGACCCGCACTCTGCCCTCTCTTTTCACCGCTAATTTTTCCTCACTGGTAACTCAAGTGAAGGCGGACTTACAGAGGTGGAACTCCCTACCACTGTCGCTGATAGGAAGAATTAACACAGTGAAAATGACTGTATTGCCTAAATTTCTTTTTTTGTTCCAATGCACTCCTTTATTTCTACCAAAATCTTTTTTTAAATCACTTGACCAAATTGTTTCCAACTTTTTATGGGCCGGTAAGACACCCAGAGTGAGGTATTCGCTTCTCCAAAAATTTAAATTTAATGGGGGTCTAGCACTACCAAACTTTATGCTTTACTATTGGTCAGCGCATATTCACAAACTAATTTATTGGCTTCAGTCTCCTGAGTTATTATGGTGCAGATTGGAGGCTCAGTCACTCTCTTCATCCTCTGTAACGGCCCTACTCTCCTCCTCTTTACCATTGAATCCCTCTAAGTTTACAAATAGCCCTGTGGTGCTTTCCTCCCTTAAGATTTGGTCACAGTTTAGGCGCCACTTTAAATTTGCTTCTCCATCCATCTATACACCTGTTACTAAGAATCATCTGTTCCCTCCATCACTAATAGACACCACTTTTATGATTTGGTACAACCGGGGCATTAAGCACTTCAGGGATCTATATAAGGATGGTATCTTTTCCACATTCTCAGATCTGAGGTCAAAGTTCAATTTGCCTGCCTCCCATTTGTTTCGCTACTTCCAGCTTCGACACTGCGCCTCTGCTTTGTTTCCATGCTTCCCTTCCCTTCCTGCGAACCAACCGTGGGATGATCTTCTAACTATGAAACTCAGTCAAAAGTCTCTGATATCTAAGATATATGCACTGTGTATGACATTTGATGATCATTCTGTAGATAAAGCTCGGGAGGGTTGGAGACGAGAGTTGGGCCTTGACTTCACAGGGGAGCTGTGGGATAAAGCTATCCGTAGCATAAGATCTAGCACGCCTTGCGCTAGACTAGAACTTATTCAATTTAAGGTGCTGCATAGAGCCCACCTATCAAAATCCCGATTATCGGAAATATATCCGAATGTTGCAGACTTATGCGACAGATGCCAGGGTTCTCCCTGCAATTTAAGTCATATGTTTTTCTCCTGTCCTAGGTTACAGAAATTTTGGAGTGATTATTCTGTGATCATGTCTAAAGTTCTGGGTAAAAAAGTTGTTATGGCCCCTCTCTTAGCAATATTCGGACTCTCTGTTGACTCATCACATATCAGCCACACACAGTCAGAAGTATTGGCCTTCACATCCCTTTTAGCAAGACGTCGTATCTTACTTTTATGGAAATCCCCCAGGTCCCCGTCTATTTCTATTTGGCTTAGTGATGTTATGTTTTTTCTTAAATTGGAGAAGGTGAGATACTCTTTAAAAGGCAACGCAGCTAAATTCATTCACAAATGGCAATCGTTCATAGACCACTTTACCGCGTTGAAGACTCTACCCACCGACTAACCCCCCCCCTCCCTTAATTTTCTTTTCATCTCCTTAATTTGTTTTTTTTATGTTTTATTTATTTCCAGGTTCATTTCTTGCTCTTCTGTTTATTTAATTTTTAACGCTACAGAGACTCTGTTCCTTTGTTAGGTTTTGTGTGTTTAAAAAAAAAAAAAAAAAGGAGACAATGTATAATGCGTCTGTTTGACTACACGTTTCCATGTTTTAAGTGTATGTTGTTTCTTATAAAAAGATCAATAAAAAAAAAAAAAAGATATCCTTTATTTTTTCCCTCAGTGGGGAAACTTATTTTGTTGTCAGCAGTACACTTAGCACACACATGCAGGGGAGGGGTAAAAAGACTGAAAAGTCAGAATATAAAAAATATATAAAAAATACAAAAAGATACGTATAAAATATGTATAACCACAGGATATGAACAGTATATACAGTTAAGAAACAGTGCAGAAAAGCAGGTGGAGTGTTGTGAGGTAGACTGGCAGATTGGCAGATATTGCACATCTTATATTATTGCACATCTTATTGTCATATTATTGTTGTACAGTCTGATGGCAGCGGGGAGGAAGGACCTGCGATGCCTCTCGGTGGTGCATCGCGGGTGACGAAGCCGGTCACTGATGGAGCTCTCCAGGGCTCTGACAGTCTCATGAAGGGGGTGGGAGACATTGTCCATGATGGAGGACAGCTTAGCCACCATCCTCCTCTCCCCCACCACCTCCACCCGGTCCAGACTGCAGCCCAGGACAGAGCCGGCTTTCCTCACCACTTTGTCCAGTCTCTTCCTCTCTGCTGCAGTGATGCTGCTGCTCCAGCAGACCACACCATAAAAGATGGCCGACGCCACCACAGAGTCATAGAAGGTCCTCAGGAGGCCGTCCCTCACTCTGAAGGACCTCAGTCTGCGCAACAGGTGGAGTCGGCTTTGGCCCTTTTTGTATAGGGCCTGGGTGTTTACAGTCCAGTCCAGTTTATTGTTCAGGTGAACACCCAGGTACTTATAAGAGTCCACAATCTCTATGTCCGTTCCCTGGATGTTCACCGGCGAGGGGGGGACTTTGCGCCGGCGGAAGTCCGCCACCAGCTCCTTCGTTTTTCCAGAGTTAATCTGGAGGCGGTTCCGCTGGCACCAGTCCACGAATCTGTGATTCAGTTCTCGGTACTCCGTACTGAATAATTTGTTCTCAAATATTTTAGTCACGTCCACAAATTGTTCTTTGGAAGGGACTAGAGCAATAAAATACACACATTACCCTCCAATTATTAGTGCATTGTGTATCTTAGATGACAAATATTAAACAAAACAAGACTATTTATTCTGTGGAAGGTTTCTAGAGGTGTCCTATTGGATGATATTTTTAAGCGTCTTCACTTACTACTGACATTTTTTTATGCACATAAAACTGTTCTTTCATGACAAAGGCAAGCCAAGTGTTTTTGTATAGCACAATTCCAAAACAAGGTGATTCAAAGTGTTTTACAGAGACATCAAAACATCCCATGGTGGAAATAAAAAGCATGATAGACAGATACAGGGTTTTAAAAAAGAAATGTTCAGTACAAAGCAGTAAATAAAATGTTTAATGGTTGGCTTTTTCATTTCAAATGTGACGATATAGTTTTAACTCCAAAGTTAGTTGTGTAGTGGAGAAGGTCTGCGCTGCACAAACACCCACCTAACACCAATCTCACTTCCAGCTTGAGGCGATGCAGAAGTGAATACAAGTTGCAGTTCCTCGCCTCGCCTCCGGGGACTCGATCCAGAAACAGGTCAATCTCCTTTTGCTCTAAAATTAAAAAGTCAACTTCACAGCAGAAATAAACATATCCACGATCTGCTTCAAAAGATGTTTTTGGTGTTTGTTGTTTGATTTCACTTCCATGAAAACAATGAGAGGGAGGATCTTCTTTGTACCATTTTAAATGAAGTTATACACTAAGATACATGTATTTGTAATATGAAATCTTTTGATTTGCAGTCGGTTCAACCATTAGCTAGATCAGGGATATCCTGGTCCTCGAGGGCCACTGTCCTGCATGTTTCAGATGTTTCCTGCTTCATCACAACCATGATACAAATGATCATGCAGACCTTGGTGACATGATGATCATTAATTAGAGTCAGGTATACTGATGCATTACAACATCTAAAACATTTGTTCTCAACCCTGGTCATCCAGTACCCCTGAGTAAAGTATCAGAAACAAGAAGAGAGGTGTCAGAGGTGGTTCCTCCCTCTCTCACTTCATCAATCTATTTCTGTTTAGCTCGTCCTCCTTCACTTCCTGTGGTTGAAGTCATGGTTACACGTAAAAAGAAGAGTTTCCCCAGAACTTACAGAGAAGTACATTGTTCCTGCATCGAGCTGATGAGATACTTTACATTATTGAGGTTCAGTTTTGTGATATAAACTTGATGAAGAGCAGATTTTCTGTTGGTGGAGGTCGTGGATTAACGACACTCATCATGCAGCGTTGATATCAGTGAGTACGACACAGTGACAAAGAAAAAGAACTGTCTTTATTGATACTTCAGTTATTCTATTAAGATGTCTTTTTTTGTTTATTCCACATATTTGACTTTAACAATGATATTCAGCAGCCTTAATAAATTTATTTCTTTAATTGAAATTATTTGTAAAACTTCCATCTACTACAAACTTTGTCTCAGGAAACTTTATAGAGAAAGTAAACAAGTTAAATTCAAATAAAATTAAATCTTTAATTGAAATTAAAGCACAGTATAAACAAATTCAGTCTGATTATATTATCTTTTGTTATATTAAAATATAATCAAGTTTTATACAGTCCAGTTCAGCATCGTATTCAACTGAGATGAATATAATACCAATTTATTATAAAAATGTCTGACAAAGGACAGAGGAAGTCCTTTTAAAGAGGAAGAGACCTCCAGAACCAGATCAGGGAGGATCCATCTGCCTCCACTAGTTCAGGTAGAAGAAGTATTGAACTGTCAGACAGCATGTGTCAGTATGATGGTCACATTTGTACCAGGAGTCTGTTTCTCTGCTGCTTTGCTAATCAATTTTAGATATAAAGTCATGGATGGCAGAGAACTTTCTACAGCTCAACCAGGACCAAACAGAAGTTTTAATTATTGGTCCTGAAGCCAAGAGAGATAAACGTTTACCAAAACTACAAGTTTTTAAACCATCACACTGTGTAAAGATCCTGGGTGTTATTTTTGATGGGCTTAATCCTTTATAGGGCGAGTAACCATAATTTCCGTGGACATGAAAAACTACTTTCCCCACACTTCTCAGTGGGGTGTTGAAGTCATGTGAGTTAATCCTGCCAATCAGCATAGATCATGCTTTGTCACAGACAGTGTCATCATGGCATCTGACCAATCAGCAGTGCCCTGGAGAAGCGGGAACTTCATTGATTTTCAAGAAGGGGAAATTTCACATTTTTGCTCCTACCTTCTTCCACACAAAGGTTCATAAAGCTGAAACTAACCATGCTAAATTGATGACACTCACACAGTATGTGTTTGAATGATGGGGCTAACTGATGAGATAAGTGTTGTTTGTGCAGAATTACGGTAGTGAAATCAGTGAAATAGTTAGCTTGAATAATGGTCATCCCATATATGATCATACGCCCCTGTGTGGTAAAACTAGTGCAAGTGACTGAGGAACCTTTTATAGACATATGCCAGATACTCTAGTAACCCATACTTTGTGTATTTTATTTACAAATACACCCCCTTATGGTCAAACTAGTTCAAGTGACAGTGTCCTTTTGTAGACATATGCCCGGTGCATCTAGTAAGTCATACTTCGGGTGTTTTCGTCTTACAAATAGCGCATTATAAGGTAATACAATATTGGATGTTGCATTGGATGTTGCCACAGATTTGTATAGCATAATATCAGTACCACCATTAATTCTAATGCTATTCTTCACTTCTTGTTCTGTGGCATGGTCAATGGCATGGTCAACCTGCCTGCTGCTGGTGGAGAGAGAGGGTCAGGAGGTGATTGGACTGATTCGACGAAATATATGGATGGAGAAAAAGAGAAGCCCTATAAGTCAAATTGTACCATTTATGGAGAAAAGTTCTAATATCTCTATGAAGAGACAGTAAAATGTTGAGAAGTTTTAAAAGATAAGGTATCATAAATATTATGTTGTATGTGTTTTTTGTATTTTTATACATATCCAATGTATGGGTACAATTTCACCCACAATGGGCAAGTAACCATATATGGTAACTTCAGTGTTAGATACAATGTTACTCGCGATGGGCAAGGAACCATATATGGTAACTTCTTTGACCTTGATTTGCATCAAGAATAAAAAAAAAAGAAAAAAAGAAAAAAATGAAAAATACTCTGGTAGTAGCCCCCAATAACACTCTATGGTTGAAATTGTACTTTTCCAAGTATTTCAATGAGTGCCCTATAAAGGGTTAATTTTATTCCTCATATTAAAAACACAGCCAAAAAGGTTTTTTGTCACCTTGAGAACATTGCCAGAATCCACCCATTTCTCTCTCTCTCTGATGCATGCTTTTATTTCCAGTCGTATTGATTATTGTAATGCCCTGCTTTCTGGTCTTCCTAAAAAGAGCATTTCTAGTCTCCAATTACTACAAAACTCAGCTGCACGTGTGCTGATGAAGAGCAGAAGGCGGGCTCACCTTACACCAGTTTTAGAATCGCTGCATTGGCTCCCTGTGCGCTTCAGGATAGATTTTTAAGGTTCTCTTATTAGTTTTTAAATCTCTTAACGGTCTCGGGCCTTCTTATCTGTCTGATCTGCTTTTACCCTGTAAACCCTGGCGGACCCTGAGATCCTCCGGCACCAGCCTTTTAATCATTCCCAAAGTTAGAACCATAACCCACGGTGAGGCATCATTTCATCACTACGGCCCACGTCTGTGGAATAACCTGCCGGAGAACCTCAGAGACTGTTGATGCTTTTAAAAGCAGGCTCAAGACTCACCTTTTTTAATTGGATTTTAGCTGATTCCTATTAGTCTTTCTCGTATACCCTTGTTTTAAACTAGCTGTTCTTGTTGTTCTTGTTGTTTTAACCCAGGTTTTATGGTTTTAAGTTGTTTTCATGTTTGTTTTAGCAGGTCTTGCTTTCTAGACCTACTTTTAGGATTTTATGTTATAATTTTAAACTCTTTTAGTGTGTATTTTAACCTCATAGCCTATCTCATCCTGCTTTCTTGTAGGGGTGTAACAATATATCGTGCCACGAAATTTCGCGATACAAAAACGTCACGATACGTGTCGTGGAGGTGACAAAGTGTATCGCGATATTGGGTTATTAATATTAATCTATTGTGTTGACTAGTAACGCGCAGCTGACCGCGCGTGGCGACCGCGACTGGACCTGCGGACCGAAATCCTACTACGCTCAGAAGAAAGTAGTACCTTTTTGCGGTCCCGATCACGGGACTCTAGGGGGGTTTTGAGCTCTGAACTTTTAAGTCTGGTGTAGAGTTGAGCCTTACCTTAATAAATTAAACCTTTTTCGGGTCTTGAGTAGGATAAACACGGGAAAACTTCTTCCGAGTTGGAGTGTACTCTAATGTCCGCTCAACAGCGTAGGATTTTAGAATATCAACACAGCACCTAGTGCCGTACTGTGGCGTATCACTCCGCCCAATCTAAAACATACTAACAACTACAGATAAACTGACTAATGTCATTATAGTCCCTGATTTACATCAGAATATATTTATAAAATAATGAACCCTGAATTACCAAAATAACCTTCTTTTTTTTTTTTCTTTTTTTTTTTTCACAAGTCTTTTTATTGATCATTTAGACATATATTTGTTCATACATTCCAGGCTTTTTTTCTACATACAAAAGTAACGTTTTACAAAATGGCTATAAAAGGATATTATACAAGAATAAAATAAAAACATATCAGATGCAATGAATTATATTATTATCATAAAACTTAAAATAAAATAAAACGACTGAAAGAAAGGAAAAAAAACAAAAAACAAAACACAAACAAAAGGTTGACTGGGAAACCCATCCCTGTTAAGCTACCCTCCCCTCACCTGTCGTGTCTCCCCTCCCTCCCCCCACGAAGACCCTACCTACTACTGTATGTCAGGAGCTGTAATGTGTTTGCTGAGAGACGTGCTGCTGTGTTGGGTTTATATATTTGCAAGGTATGATATAAGAGGTTGCCAGGTTTTATTGAAGTGTTGAACATTGTCTTTCAGAATGTGTCTAATCCTTTCCAGATGGAGAGTGTTAGTTATGGCCTCTACCCACATCTTAGATGTTGGCGCATTTACATTTTTCCAGAGTGTGAGAACTATTTTCTTTGCAATTATAAGGCTGTATGAGACAAAGCATTGTTGTGCTTTGTTTAGTTTGTTGAGAGTGTCAGATACCCCAAGAATGATGAGTAGAGGTTCTGGTTTGATCGCAATCCTCATGACCTCAGACATTATATTAAAAACATCAATCCAAAATGAATTAATCTTGGGGCATGTTACATAACTATGAATATGCGTTGCGACAGAGGATTTACATTTATCACATATGGGTGAGACCTCTGGATAAATATTATGTAATTTTTCTTTTGAGTAGTGAAGCATATGTATAATTTTGAATTGAATAAGGCAATGTCTTGCACTGTGTGAACAGGTATTGATCTTCTCAAGGGCCTTGTCCCATAGATCCCCTGGGATCTGTTCACCAAGTTCTTTCTCCCATTTATTTCTATGTAAATGGTCAGGGGGGGGGCTTAGTGATAAGAGGGTGTTATAAATACGGGTTATCAGTTTTGCTTCAGTTGGCTGCAGTTTCAAACAGTCATCTAATGATGATTTTGATTCCGTCTCAAAATCTTTCAAATGTTTCCGTATGTAGTCCCTGATTTGCAAGTAGTGAAAAAAATGCTTATTCCCCAATCCAAATTTCTGCTGCAGTTGTAAAAATGAAGCAAATACTCCTCCTATATATAAATCTCCAACGCATCTAATACCCTTCTCACTCCACACAGAGAATGCTCCGCTTAAACCAGAGGGGGCAAAGGTGGGGTTTCTATCTATTGATAATGCAGGGGACACAGATTTAAGATTGAAATTGGATTTGATTTGTTTCCAGATACAGATCATGTTGTGAATAATAGGATTATTGTTATATAATAACCTACTGATCTTAGTTGGAGCCAGTAGTGTCGCAGCCAGTGACCATGGATGACAGTCCTCCCGCTCCATCAGCAGCCATTTAGGTGGAGGTGTTGTAGTATTTAGCCAGAATGTCACAGTCTTAATCGCTGATGCCCAGTAATAGAGCAAAAAATTTGGCAGTGACAATCCTCCCGCCGATTTTGGCCTGCAAAGATATTTCTTGCTTATTCTAGGGGGTTTGTGACTCCACAAGAAGGGAGTAATTAGAGAGTCTAATTGTTTAAAAACTGTTTTTTTAATGAAGACTGGGATGTTTTGAAACAGATATAATATTTGCGGGAGAAAGACCATTTTCACCGCATTTATTCTTCCAATTAACGAAATCGGGAGTGAGTCCCAAAATAACAACCTAGCACGTAATCTTTCTATAAGGGGAGGGAAGTTTTCTTGGAAAAGAGAGGTATGATGTCTTGTCACTTCTATCCCCAAGTAGGTGAATTTTTCTGAGGAGATTCTAAATGGAAACTTGATCAGGGGTGACACGTCCTCCATGTGGACCGGCATCAGAACACTTTTTGACCAGTTAATTCGGTAACCTGAGAAGGTTCCAAACAGATCAATTTTATCTAAAAGCGCTGGAATAGTAACCTGTGGACGTGTTAAATGGAGAAGGATGTCATCCGCGTACAGGGATATTTTACTACTTGTTCCTTTAGTGGTGTAACCATGTATCTGAGGGTCCAGCCTTATACTTTGAGCCAACGGCTCAATGGCAAGAGCGAAGATTAAAGGGGAGAGGGGGCATCCCTGCCTCGTTCCTCTGCACAACTTAAATGAGGAGGATAATGTTCTATTGGTTAGAATTTGGGCCGTAGGACTATTATAGATGAGTTTGATTAACGACAGAAATCTAGCGCCGAGATTGAATCTGCTAAGAACTTCAAATAAGTAATGCCATTCAATCTGGTCAAAAGCCTTCTGAGCGTCAAGCGAGAGTATGACGAGATCGCTGGATGGTCCTCTCTTTGTGTACATGATATTAAAGAGACGTCTAAGATTGGAGGTGGAATTCCTATTCGGTACAAAACCCGTCTGATCTGGGTGAATAAGTTTCTCTAGCAAGGAATTTAATCTGCTGGCCAGTATTTTGGAGAACCATTTCCCATCAACATTCAGGAGCGAGATAGGACGATATGCACCTACTTGCTGCGGGTCTTTCCCTTTTTTATGAATCACTATGATCACAGCTTCAGTCAAAGTCGGCGGCAAAACACCATTTGTCTGGGCATGTTCAAATACTCTTAATAAATAAGGGGATAATTTTTCACTATATGTTTTATATAGTTCTCCAGGAAGACCATCGGGACCTGGTGTTTTATTATTTTTCAATGAGGCAGTAGCCCTCTGTACCTCTGCAACTGTAAGCCCAGCGTTCAGTGATTCACAATCTTCCACACCCAATTTGGGAAGGTCGCATTTATCTAAAAATCCATTCACAATTTCAGAATTCGGGGTAGATTTAGAAGTATACAATTCAGTATAAAATTCAAGAAACCTACTATTTATATCTTTAGGTTTTGTGAGGATCTTGTTGTCGCGGGCCTTTATCATATGTATTGTCCTATCGTTCTCCATTTTCCGAAGTTGCCGGGCTAATAATTTATGTGGTTTATCACCGAATTCAAAGAACCTCTGCCTGGTATAAAGGAATGCTTTACTTATTTTCCCAGACATAATTTCATTGTATTCGTACTTCAGGGTTGCTATTTTCCCATGCAGATCTTTAGATGGGGACTGAGCATTTTCTCTGTCAAGTAACTTGATCCGTTTTTCTAAATCCTTTAACTTGGTCATATTTTCTTTTTTCTTTGATGCTTCAAATGAGATTATGCTACCTCTAACATAGGCTTTGAACGCTTCCCAAAGGGTGGAAGGTGAAATCTCAGGAGTGTCATTCTTCTCAAAGTACAGGGAAATTTGATCATTCAGATATTCCCGGAATTTCTTATCAGGGAGAAGTTGTGGATTTAGTCTCCAAGATGTATGGGGTTTATCCATATGGTCTAAGCGTACCGAAAAGGAAAGGGGGCTGTGATCTGAAATTACAATGCTGTGATACCGCACATCTAATACAAAAGGTGCAAGTCTGGCATCGACTAGGAAGTAGTCTATTCTACTATAGGAATTATGCACAGGTGAATAAAATGAATAGTCTCTACCTGAGGGGTTCATAATCCGCCATATGTCTAGGATGTTTGTATTATTTATGTATGTATTCAGATATTCACTTGAAGTTTTACTTGAGAGGTTTGTTGTGGAGGATCTATCAAGATAAGTATCCAAAACGGTATTAAAATCCCCTCCAATTATCAAATTAGTTTGTGAGATATCCGGTATCAATGCAAAGACTTTTTGAAAAAATACAGGGTTGTCTGTATTGGGGGCGTAAATATTCACTAGAGTAAGGGAGATATTGTGTATTTCTCCAATCACTATAATATAGCGACCCTCTTTATCAGTAAACATTTTTTTCTGCACAAAAGGAACACCTTTTCTAAATAAAATTGCTGCACCCCTTGCTTTGGATGAGAAAGTGGAGTGATAAATTTCACCTATCCACCTTGTCTTAAGCCTGCCATGTGAGTTATTATTCAGATGTGTCTCCTGTAAAAACATAATGTCTGAGGCCAGTGTTTTAAGATGGGACAAAACCTTCCCTCTTTTGACAGGATTATTTACTCCTCGTACATTCCAACTGGAAAATGTGAGATTTCTTATCCCTGCGTTATTGACATTCGTAGTCATCAGCAGTTATGGAGCAGTATTGTACAATCAGTGTCTCAGCTGACATGCAAAACCTTTTCGTAGGGTCTTCGTATCCCTCCCACCCCGCCACTGTACGCCCATCTACTAGTCCCTTCCCCCACCCAAATTTCCCTCCCCAGGTCAACCACAACCACAAAATAACAAGAACAAACAAAACTACTCTAGCCAGTTCAAAATGAATGGCGCGAGCCTTCTTAGGGAAGCTAAATAAAATAACTAATGTTACTACCCTACATTTGTTGATGGCCTGCTGCTAACTTCTAAATTGGTCCACCAACTCTGACATTCAGTAACAAGATATTTAAATGGAAGGGGAACAAACAATCAAGTAGTAACACGCACTTATTCAAACTTGAAATCCACAGTAGCTTGCAGCAAAAAATACAAACCTTATACATGGATAAACATAAGAAAAAACTAAAAAGTTATGGCTTTCGCCTCAGGAAAAACCTAACCGCAATCTTAAGATTTTCTATCAACTAGGGGCAAAACACTTGAAGGAACTTTAAAGTAAGCACAGTACCAGAATCAGATATTAATAAGAGACACATAATTAACACAGTGTGGTATTTAAAATGTATCTGCAACCTGAGCCTGAGAAAAAATAAAAGCACTGAGAGACCGACAGGGAGAAAGACGTGTTAAAGTCTTCCTCTCTGAGGCTCTGTACCAATATAACCCTTTAAATTATTTCAAAAACAGAAAATAGAATAAACAAAAAATCCAGCTTCTCAAATATTGAACCTGGCAGCATCTTCAACCTCTGTATTATGGTTTGTTACTCAGACACAACCAGGTACTTGAAGGCATCATAACCATCTTACACTAGCACTCCAGGGACAAAAAAAATAAATAAATAAATAATGAAAACCAATCCAGGTTGTGGCGCTAGTGAACTGGGGCCTCATCTATAAAGCTTGCTTGCGCAGAAAAAGCGCCTGAAAGTTGCGGAAGCCGCCTTCTACGCAAATCCTCGGATCTAAAAAGAAAAAAACTAACCGAAAAATCTGCTTATCTTTACGGCAACCCTGACCCTCCCGTAAGAATTTACTTAAGACACGGGGAACTGGCGACGCAGGCTGTGAGGTGGTGAAATGAAGCCAGATTCATATCATACTCTTAATAATATCATCACATATCACAACATATGTCAGGCTTAAAATAATAAAATAATAAAATATAATAAAATAGCGCTGATCGTGTCCCTCTGTGTGTGAAGCTGTCAGTCAGGACTCTGGTGCTGCTGGAGCTGCAGCCGCGGTGACACGCCGGGAACCTCCTCACACCCACCGCTTTAGGACAGAACAAATGAGGGGCTGCGTTTAGGGAGCCCCACGGAGCCCCTAAAGGGACTCAGATTTTTTTTCATATATATGAGTTTTACGCGCGCGTGAAACCTTTAGGTGCGGGTGTATGGTGCCTAAATTACGGTCCCGCGTTAAAACGACGCAGAGCCTACGGCGTAGGGTACGCGGCGACGCGCACCTACGCCGTAGGCTCTGCGTCGGTGACGCAGAACCATAAACCCGCCCTGAGCAGCTCTGAGGGGAGACGGGGGGGAGGAGGGGGAGCGGGGCTGCGGGGCCGTTTTCGTATCGCTTTCATACAGTGTCTTGATAATTTGCAATTTAAGGCTGAGCCTACCGTTAGTTTTTAAACTGTAAAAAGTAAGGGGAAAAAAAACATGATTTTGAAAAGACGGGGGGACGTGTGTCCCCCTGTTGCGCCGGGGAACTCACGGCGTTTAGCGTAGCAACGGCGTGCTGCCACTCACTCGCTTTATTTTATTGTATACTATTTATATACTTATTCTAACTTTTACTGTGACCACCAAATAATGTGGTTTTCCTGTCCTCCACATCATCTACAACATCTCTGTCTCCGTGAAAGTCAGTGTCACGGTGGCTGCTACTTCTAGCTTCTAATTCATTCTGACGCACAAACAGGCTGCAGGAAGCCACTGCGCATGCTCAGTAGGCTCATCCATATGCATTTATGGGCGTGTACAGGGCGGGGATTCAGCTACGCAGCCTTCCAGCTGGACTGGGATTCATAAAGGAACGTTGCGTGCAAATCTGCGTGCACATGGTTTTATTGATCCGGATTTATTTTTGCGCCCGGCATTTTCGGCTTTTGAGCGTACGTGCACTTTTAGTATGACTCCTACGCAGTCCATTTTAAATGAGGCCCCTGGGCTTTAGGATGTTAACTAAAAAGAGCTGGGATTCACCTTTTATCATATTGCAAACAAATAAAAATAAACACTCACATTGCTATACTCAGCATTCTTAACCTTAATTACTGTAGTGAGACAGAAGGAGTAGGAATAGGCATGCCTCAAACGAAATCTAATCATAAATCTAGGGTCCCACAAATGACATCCCGCAAGTTTCACATTCTTACCGCCATGAGGCGCAGGTTGCATACGCGCGTCTTGACTGTGACAGTCACTGCTGTGGCGGCGGCAGCCGCCGGGCGACTATGCAGACTGAGAACCGTGATTTAAAAGTTCAAACGTTCCCCGATGTTGACGGCCCCGGAGCGGAGATTTGCTCGGCGTATTCCTCGGCCTTTTTAGGGTCTGTGAAGGAAGTTTGTGTGCCGTTGTGGGTAATCAGGAGTCTTGCGGGATAAAGTAATCCATACCTGACGTCGGGCTTGTCACGCAGCAGCTCTCTGGCGCGGCTGAATAATGCCCTTCGCTTAGCCACGGCAGGAGGGTAATCCGGGAAAACTTGAACCCTTTTACCGTTGTGGTAGAGTTGTTTCGCCGCCCTGGCTTTCCGTAAAATTTCCTCCAACACATGATAATAGTGGAGCCTCAGGATGAAGGGTCTAGGGGGCTCGGCAGGGTCGGGTCTCCTCCGGAGGGTCCGGTGCGCTCGGTCAATCAGCGGCTTCTCATCCAGGGACAGCACGTCTTGTAGCAGCCCGGCAATATAGTCGCGCGGCTTGGATCCTTCTGCTCCCTCCGGGATTCCGGTGATTCTAATGTTGTGTCTCCTCGATCGGCCCTCCAAGTCCTCACATTTTGAAGTTAATTTCTCCACTTCAGAGTTTAGTCTCGCAACTTGGTGCTGGAGAGCAGTAACATCGTCGGAGTGGATTGAGGCTGACTTCTCCAGGTCTTTAATAGTTTTCTCGTGCGTTGCTTGGGTCCCCTCAAGTGCTGAAATGGATGATTGAATTTCCTTTTTAGTTGTGGCTAATTCGTCCCTCCACTCGGTGCATACAATTTGTATGCGTGCATCAATGGAAGCACAGATATCGTCTTTAATCTGCGTGATTTCGTTTCGCAGGGCAGAAATAGCGGTCAATAATGCACGGTTTGGCGGGTCGCCCTGCTCACATACATCATCATGTGCAGCCCCATAACTGGAGTCCGAGGGCTGGTCGGGGCCCGTTTCTTGTTGGTCGGTTTTTCGAGATTTTACCTTTTTCGACATCGTCTTCTTATGTCAATCTTAGTGCTGCGCTTGTGCGTGTCTTCTTGCGTCGTTCCGAAGATCTTTAGAGCGGATTTATTAAAGTTTTGTGTTTTAATAAAGATAAGGTTGTCAGAGCTATCGCAAACACGTCTTACTCCTCCATCACGCAACAGCGCCCCCCAAAATAACCTTCTTAACAAAAATAAATCTCCTCTTACACTTATAAGGTGAGCATGAATCAATCTTTTTTATGATGTAAAAATGTAATTATTTACTTTTATTTATTTATTTAATTTTAGTTGTTAAATTTCTGGAAAAGAAAAAAGGCAAATCATACATGAGAGAAACTATTCCGTTTGTGGCAAAATATTTGTACTTGTATGAAACTGAAGATGCATAATGCAAACCTGACATTTACTTTTAGTTCAGTTTGTGGGAAATGGTTGGCCTGGCTTTCTCTTTAAAACTTAAACAGTTATAAAGCATTACAAACTAGAACAATAGGGCAAACGCACAGCATTGTTTTGTATTTTGTGTCTTTCAAATAAAAGACACATTTTTCCAGTCATATGTTCCTCATTCAAGGTTGTTAAAAAAATACTGCTATAATATCGTATCGTATCGTTATCGTGACCTCAATATCCTGTATCGTACCGTATCGTGAGATTAGTGTATCGTTACACCCCTACTTTCTTGTAGCTTTCAGCTCCAGTGTTTCCTCATGGGGAGCTCCATGCTGGGAGTGACTCTGGCCTGCAGGGGGTCGTCCTGGGGGTCATTCTGTCCTGGATGGTTGTGGAGCTCTGCACCACGGCTTCACCGCTGTGGTGTGGACTCCTCTATCCGTCCGGTCCGGGATGGTCTCTGTGGGGGAAACCCTTGTGGTTGCGTGTTAAGGGACCTCCTGGCGTGGACGGCTCCCTGATACCGTTTCCTCACCTGGATCCTCAGAGCTCAGCCATGTACTAGTGTGAACTGCAGTGTGCTTCGTGTCTTTGTGTTGCATTTTTAATTTGTATGAAAAGTGCTATACAAATAAAGTTTGATTTGGTTTGAATTGATCAACAAATACTCACTGTTAATATCAAACATGAAGATTCTGTAAACACAAATATTTGTTTTTATTTTTCAGTCCACTGATGAACATATTAATTTAAAGTTTGACATTTAATCATTATTTGAAGTAAATCCTAAACTGCTCGATCTCAGAAGTGTTGCGTCGTCAAGAAATGTGCAGGTGCAGAACAGCCAGGCTCCATGACAGTTTTTTTTCTCTCTCCATAAGACCTTTAAATAAACATAACCTGTTCCCTGTCTACCCTCGACAATGACTGTCTACAGTACTGGACAAAGCTCTTTGAACTCTGTATATCCTTATGCACTTTTGAGTACGCAGCATTTTAGTTTTTAGCCTAGTGTCCTTATCTTTTAGTGTTTAGAGTTTTTAGTGTTTTAATTTTTTTTATTGCTTGTGTTGAAGAATATTACAAAGTCCAGTTCAGGAGTCCGCTGTGGGATGACAGATTTTATTCTAGCCGGCGTTCAGCAGACCGACACAGACAGTGTCTCGTTCGGTGGGCTGACATCGAGTGGTTTTGAAAGAAGCTTCTTATACAAGAACAAACAACAGAATGCAGGAATACACGAATCAGGCGAGAGACAAAAAGTAATTTACAGTCGGATGTGACTCGGGCCAAATGTCATTATCAGACATTTGCCATGCCACAGACCTCCAAATCACCCCATAGGGTGCTCTCGTGATTCAAATCTGTTTGAACCAACTTCCGAGGTGTCGGGACCTTCACGTGGGGTAGGAAGCTGGAGTCACAACAAAAGGTGTTGAGTCCAGTTGTCTGTTTGAGCCAACTTCCGAGGTGTCGGGACCTTCACGTGGGGTAGGAAGCTGGAGTCACAACAAAAGGTGTTGAGTCCAGTTGTCTGTTTGAGCCAACTTCCGAGGTGTCGGGACCTTCACGTGGGGTAGGAAGCTGGAGTCACAACAAAGGTCTTGAGTCCAGTTCAAAGCCCTGTAGGGGGTAGGGGCTGGAGCTTCCCATGACAATGTGGCTCGACAATTCACAATTTTTTTTTTTTTTTTTTTTTCTTTTTCACTTAAGTACAGTCAATCCCAATTTTGAACAGAAAGTCTGAATTTTCCTCCTCCACTGACGGTAGAGGTGGAATTACAGTGGAGTACATGATTGTAGTAGTAGTTTGAGCCATACATATTTTGCAAGTGAACCTTAGACATGTAATCAGAAGCCAAATAACAATTAGGAGTACAAACCCCAATAAAGCAAATTCAAATATCAAGTAACCAACGTGTCCTAACTGTTCTCTAAACCAACCAAACAAACTAGTCGTGACAGGTGTATGTAATGTGTTAGCAATGTTTTTCAAGTGATCTGTTATTTCTTGGATGGTGGCATTGTGGTTAGGTATAAAGGTACAGCATTCAGTTTTAATCACAGCACAAGTTCCCGCTTGAGAAGCTAATAAGTAGTCCAATGCAGCACGATTTTGCAAGGCCATCATCCTTACAGCAGTCATCTCTTGTGAAAGCATAGACATGCCCTTTGCTGTGGTATTTGCTAAGTCTTCAACTGCATGAGATAGATCCCTTATCTGATCCAAAGCTGCCATGACTCCGTAATTTGGAACGAGGGCACCAAAAAATCTTGTCCATGGTGTTTGGGTGTGTGTGTACAATTCTCTTTTAACAATGCGAACTTTCGGTGGTACAGCGACGATTCTCATGGCTGGTACCACATGGCCCAGACCACATATACCAGACCAATCGTTTGGAAGATATTCGTAAGCCTTCATGCCACAAATCCAGTAAACACCTTTTGGTAGAGGTATGGAACAGCGATTAACCATTGTAGCAAGGTAGTTATAATACTTAATGGAATCGGGCAGTGGATTTCGGCTTGTTTTAGGCTTAACAAGCGGTTCTTCAGAAGGAGAGTATGTGGAGTCACAGTTTGATGTTCCTAGGTGGATAGTTCCTTTGCCTTCAACACACCACTTTAATGTCTTTGGGATCATGGTGAGGGTGAGAGGAATCGGTGTGCTGCAGGAATAACAGCTAGTGTGAATTTTATCACAATACATTTGTCTCATTTGGGGGGGTTTGTGACATTTGCAATACCCATAAGAGGAATTGAGGTTCAAAATGTAACAGGTGTCACATGAAGTAATGGGCAGAGTCATTAATGGGAGTCCTTCTTTTGTGCTGTGTGGAATAAACCCACACACATAACAGTTATCAGGGTGTGGGCTATTTTCAGCAACCATTTTTGCCAGTTGGAGGTATGTGTTTGTTGAGGGTTGTGTTTCATATATTTTAGGAGTTATTTTCTCCTGGTAAACGGTTAGGTCTCGTTTGTGGTGTTTGCAAGGGTGTCTGTTTTGTTCCTGCGACAGATGTGAGTGTTTTGGCGTGTACAATGCATCTGCTTCTGGGCCTCTGTGGCCTGCGCTGCTCCCCTGCTCCTCTGCCAGTCGTCGAAGTCTGGGGTGTTGAAGTTCATCTGCTTCTGGGCCTCTGTGGCCTGTGTCCCAGAAAAAGTCCAGGAAGTTCAGTGATGGGGGTGCCACAGGAAAAACACAAGACAGAGTGTTAGCATCACACAGCACACAATCAAACATTTCAAAGCATCCAAGAAAGAACTACACAAACAAACCCAGACCTTGGTATTGCTTTAATTGCGGGGAGGATGGACACATATCAACATTTTGCACCAATGACTCAAACCCGACTTTAGTGACTGAAAAGAGAAGACAGTTAGAGGACAGACAGCGTGCGTGGGAACGACAGAACCACCCTGACTTACCTTTAAACTAGACTCGGTCTCTGTCGTGGAGCAGACAGGGGCTGCAGAGAAGCAACCACGCTCCTCAAAGAAACGCAAGGTTCAAAAGTGTACCATTTCAGAACACTCTAAAAGAAGCCACTCTTTCAAGCTTCCACAGACTTTCCACAGACTTTACTTGGTGTTCCGATCGAGGTACCTACCCTTGCTTTGGTTGTGCCTGATGTCAGGGCCACCTCACAGTCTCTTGTGCTTATTGGTACCAACACTATGGATGTCTTGTACAACACATTTTCTGAAGGTGAGCCAACCGACTATCAGCCAGCCCATTATGGCTACCAAGCTGTGATCAAGGTCCTTGAACTCAGACGCAGACAGGCTAGCGATAGTCATGGCATGGTGAAGCTACAAGGGAGAAACCCTGAGGTCGTTCCGGCTGGAAAGACCGTTGTCATCGAGGGTATTGCTGTAGCTAACGACTTCCAGAATGAGAAGACTGTTGTTGTTGAGCATTCATCTTCATCTCCTTTGCCTGGCGGCTTAATAGTGAAGTCTTGCTTGGTTGATCTTCCCAACCAGCGACCCTTTAAGCTACCAGTCATTGTTAGTAATGTATCTGACCATGATGTTGTTATCTCTGCAGGGTGTAAACTTGCAGACGTCAGTACTTACCAGAGCGTCTTGTCCCAACAACAGCAAGCAAGTCAAACAGCTGATGCTGAGTCATCTCAGAAGTCGAACTTGCACGTCAACTTTGGCGATTCACCAATCTCACCTGATTGGAAAGAGCGCATCGTCCAGAAGCTCCATAGCATGCCGGAAGTGTTTGCGCAACACGACTTAGATTTTGGGCGAACAGATAAAGTGTCGCATCATATCAAGCTTTCAGATGAGACTCCTTTCAAGCTGCGGCCTCGGCCAATTCATCCGGCTGATGTTGAAGCCGTTCGCAAGCACATTCAAGAACTCTTGCACACTGGTGTAATAAGGGAGTCTGAGTCACCTTTTTCGTCCCCAATTGTGGTGGTCAGAAAAAAAAACGGTACAGTCCGACTCTGCATTGATTACCGCAAGCTGAATCTACAGACGATAAAGGATGCGTACGCGCTTCCCAAACTTGAAGACACTTTCTCTGCGCTTTCAGGTTCTCAATGGTTTTCGGTCCTTGACCTGAAGTCTGGTTACTACCAGATTGAAGTCGAAGAGAAAGATAAATCCAAGACAGCATTTGTATGCCCTCTTGGGTTTTGGGAATTTAACAGGATGCCGCAGGGCGTGACAAACGCACCAAGTACCTTTCAAAGGTTAATGGAAAAATGCATGGGCGATATGCATTTAAAGGAGGTCTTGGTTTTCTTGGACGACCTGATTGTTTTCTCAAAGACCTTGGAGGAGCATGAAGCCCGTCTTATGAAAGTTCTTAGTCGTTTGAAGGAGTTTGGTTTAAAACTCTCACCTGAGAAGTGTTCTTTCTTCCAGACATCAGTCAAGTACCTCGGACATGTCGTCTCAAGGAACGGGGTCGAGACTGACCCGGAGAAAATCGCTTCTCTCAAAACTTGGCCAGTCCCTCAGAACCTGCGAGAATTGAGGTCATTCTTGGGGTTTGCAGGGTACTATAGGAGGTTTGTGAGGGGATACTCTAACGTCGTGAAGCCCTTGCACGGCCTTACCTCTGGTTACCCACCTCCACGTAAGAAATCCAACTTGAAAAAACCAACTGATCAGACTTACCACGACCCAAAGGAGCCCTTTCGAGGTCGTTGGACACCTGCTTGTCAGCAGGCATTCGAGCAGGTCATCAAAGCACTTACCACCGCTCCAGTCTTGGGCTTTGCCGATCCTCAAAAGCCATATGTACTACACACTGATGCCAGCACCAGCGGCCTTGGTGCCGTTCTTTATCAAGAACAGGAAGGTCAGCTCCGGGTCATAGCTTATGCGAGTAGGGGGCTATCGCGGAGTGAGAGCCGGTACCCAGCCCATAAGCTGGAATTTTTGGCACTTAAGTGGTCAGTCGCCGAAAAATTCTGTGACTATCTTTATGGAAATCACTTCACCGTAGTTACTGACAGTAACCCATTGACGTATATTTTGACCACTGCGAAACTCGATGCAACGAGTTATAGATGGCTTGCAACATTGTCTACCTTTTCATTTAAACTTGTGTACAGACCGGGGAAACAAAACTCAGACGCCGACGGACTGTCGCGCAGACCCCATGGTGAACTGTCGGACGATTCCAGGTCGCAGAAAGAGAGGGAACGTATCTGTCAGTTCACTCGCGACCATCTCTCTGACCCAGATAATATCGACGCTGTCGACCAAGCTGTTGTCCAAGCTATTTGTGTTTACAGTGACGATCTTGATGTTCATGGTGGTGCTACTTTGGTTGAAACTCTTACCACCTCCACAAGAGCTGTACCTGACAGCTATGGGAAAGAGGATCAGCTTGGAGGATTGCCGTTCATCCCTCACCTAACTGAGGTCGAATTAGCGAGCAAACAACGGGCAGATCAGGGCTTGAGATATGTAGTTCATCAGCTTGAGTGCGGGGAGAAGCCACCCCCCACACTACGTAGCGAACTCCCAGAACTTCCACTCTTATTGAGAGAGCTACAGCGCCTTGAGCTCCTCAATAATGTCCTTTACCGAAGACGTCAGGTCGGCGCTCAGACTTTTTATCAGTTGGTCTTGCCAGCTGAACTCCGTGACATGGTCTTGACGAGCTTACATGATCACATGGGACACATGGGTGCCGATCGTACCCTAGATCTTGCCAGGACGAGGTTCTTTTGGCCTAAGATGGCTTTAGATGTTGAAAAGAAGGTGAAAACCTGTGGCAGATGTGTACGCCGAAAGACATTGCCAGAGAAAGCGGCGCCGTTAGTCAATATCAACACTACGAGACCTCTTGAGTTACTTTGCATGGATTTCCTTTCTTTGGAACCCGACAGCAGTGGAACGAAGGACATCCTGGTCATCACAGATCACTTTACGAAGTTCGCGGTTGCCATTCCAACGGCCAACCAGAAAGCCCGAACCGTGGCTAAGTGTCTGTGGGACCATTTCATTGTACATTACGGGTTCCCAGAAAGACTCCATAGTGATCAGGGACCCGATTTCGAGTCTCACATGATAAAAGAACTTTGTCAAGTAGCCGGCATACATAAGGTGAGGACAACTCCGTACCACCCTCGTGGTAACCCTGTCGAGCGATTCAATCGCACCTTATTGAACATGCTTGGTACTTTGGAGAATCAAGAGAAGTCACAGTGGCGTGAGTTTGTCAAACCCTTAGTCCATGCGTACAACTGTACAAGGAACGAGGTAACTGGGTTCACACCATACGAACTCATGTTCGGTCGCCAGCCTCGCTTACCAGTCGATCTCGCTTTCGGTTTGCCTGTGCAGGGTGGTCAGCACACATCGCATTCTCAGTATGTTCAGACTCTTAAGTCTCGTCTTCAGGAAAGCTATAAGATGGCTACAACAAATGCTGCGAAAACAGCAAGCCGAAACAAAACAAGATACGACAGGCGTGTAACAGCGTCAGACTTGGATGTTGGAGACCGAGTTCTCATCAGAAATGTCCGCTTACGCGGAAAGCACAAAATTTCTGATAAATGGGAAGCAACGGTCCATGTTGTGGTAAGGAGAGCTGGAACACTTCCAGTGTACACGGTCAAACCCGAGAACCGTGACGGTCCTTTGAGGACATTGCATCGGGACTTACTACTTCCATGTGGATATTTACCAACAGAGGACAGCCATCCTGTCCCACAGTCCGGGAAGCGTATGCCGTCCACTCGTGCAAATCCTTCCACAGATGAAACAATTCCCTCGGACGAGGAGGAAGATGAGTTCATCCCAATCTATTGGTTCAGGATCCTGTTGGTTCCTCTTCCTTAACTTCCCAGGTAGTGACTACTCAGCCTTTGCCATGTCCAGGGACGTATATGAGCTCAGGGGGGGAGAGTGTAGCCCAGGCTTCATAAGCTGTAGGATAATTAAAAGAAAAAAGAGTAAAAGTCTGTTTTATTTACACTGAATGAGTGTATGAGAGGGATAGCTGGCATTTATGGGGTTAACTGGACCACGCAGAGCAGAGAGCAGTGCGTCATGACGTCACGGCCAATCGCGTTGAAGCCCGGGAAGAGAAGCTGCCCTGTCCGGCTGCAGGAGGAACGTTCTGCCTGAAAACTCATCCTAAATGTCTAAAACAAAGTAAAATGATCAGAATCCACCGCGAGTCGAACCCACAGAGTTCATGGGTGATGATACAAGCTCGGCGGTGAGTTTATTGTGCATTTTGACGGAGTTAGCGTCAAGTAAAAGTGGGTTAGCCACCAGTGCTAATTTAGCTGCTAAATGCTAAGCTCCCGTGTGAATGTATGGACGAGAGAATGTGTGTGTGTGGTTCGTGAACACCGTGTATCTGCTGTGCCGCGTGTGTGTCGCGTGTGTGTGTGTGTGTATTGTGTGCGTGTGAGGGAAAAAGGAGAAATTCATTTTATTTCTTTATTTCATCATTTTACCCAAAGAATTGATGCTAAAACGGTTTTATTTGAGTTATTTGATAAATTTCATTTGATTTACACTGGTAAAAAATAGATTTGTAAGAAAAAAGTGATAATTTATTTTATTATTATAAATAAATACTTTTGTTTATTTAAATTCATACATAGGTTATATTTATGTTATTTTATTTATCTTGACTAAGAATGTATGACCTATACTAAGTTCATTTAACTGAAATGAATGAATATGACCTGTTCTATAGGTCAGGTTTTTTGAGAGGATTTGATTTGGTGACACTTGATGTCGGAAGAGAGGACATCAGCGACACCAGTAGTCGACGCTAGAGAGAGAGAGAGGATACCAGCACTGGATAGCCACCAGGCGGCTTCCAGATACCTGTTGGATCAACGGATCCAGAGAACCAGATGGCGAGCCGGAACAGAGGAATGCAGGACCACTGAACTTACCTCCCAAACCTGCGGTGTGGTAGGACAGTGAGCTACACAGAGATTAAAGGGCCCCAACGAAATAAAACCACTGAGCTCATAACAAAGAAAGAAAAGACGATACAGATTGAACACAACACTATTTTTTATTTTCTTTTATTTTGCGCGCAGTTTGTTATTTTTCTTATTCTATTGATATTGTTGTCATATTGTTCTGTTGTTGACCAACAATATATTTTGGAAACTAAAACTTGTGTGAGTGTGTTCAATGTTGTTGTTCCATCCTGGGCTCCATGAGCGTTAACTTTAGACTTCTGATAACTAGTCCAAACTGAACAGAAACTGAAACCAAATATTAGCACATGTAACTTTATTAGGCAAACAGGGGTTACACCTGCGCTGCTCCCCTGCTCCTCTGCCAGTCGTCGAAGTCTGGGGTGTTGAAGTTCATCTACTTCTGGGCTGTCTGAGCCTGCGTTGTTTCTTTCACTGGCTCCGACGGTGGTGAGGACGAAGACCCCCAGGAAGAAGATGGTACCAGCTGGTTTCCGGTGCATGGCGGAGGAGTTGTTTTCTTGCAGTGGGATGCGTGGATCCAGATTAGACGCCCCTCACACTTGACGGCGGTGTTGGTGGTGAGCAGGACGTGTTGAGGTTTAGACCAGCGAGGTTTCAGGGCGTTTTTCCGTCGGAACTCCCTGACACAGACCCAGTCGCCGGGTTGGAGGTTATGGCACGGTTTGTCACTAGGAGGAGACTGGACAGCTTTTACTTGTCTGTGGATTGACTGGACAGCAAAAGTTAGAGCAGAACAGAATGATATCATGGATTCATCCATGGCATGGAGGTCCATCTTTTTCATACATAGAACTGAATTACTTGGTATAGTCATAGGTCTACCCGTAATAATTTCATGAGGTGTGAGTTTATGCTTCCTAACGGGTGTTGACCTCATCGACATTAGGGCCAAAGGCAACAACATTGTCCATTTTAGCCCAGTTTCAGCACACAGTTTGGCTAGTTTGTTTCTCAAGATGCCATTTTGTCTTTCAACTAGCCCTGCAGACTGCGGGTGGTATGGGCAATGCAGTCTCTGTTTAATACCCAGTGATTTACAGAGTTCAGTCATTATTTGTCCAGTGAAATGAGTACCTCGGTCTGAGTTGATGCTGTGTGGAATGCCGAACCGTGGAACAATGTCTTTTAATAGGCATTTCACTACAGCAGTAGAGTCCGCCTTCCTGCAAGCCCAGGCTTCAGGCCAGTTTGAAAACATATCCACGCATACAAGAACATTTTCATATCCCTCACATTTTGGCATATGAATAAAGTCTATTTGCAGAGCTTCAAAGGGTCCCCGTGGGGGGGGTGTTGACAATGTTGTTTGTACTGTTTTCCCTGGGTTATGTTGTTGACAGATTAGGTCGTTAGCGGGTATAGAAGGGCAGAGCTTTACATGGACAGGTAAGCCAAATTTGGCGGCTTCTGCATGGTCAGCCGAAGCATTGCCTAGTGAAACAGGGTCCTTGAATTTGGTGTGGGCTTCACATTTAACAACAGCAATAGATGAAGGTAGTTGACACGCTTCTAACAGTTCACCAATCAATTGACCATGTTTAACGGGTGTCCCCGAAGATGTGATAAATCCTCGGTTCGCCCACAATATACCAAAATCATGTACACAACCAAAAGCATATCTGGAATCTGTATAGATCGTAACAGTTTTACCTTTTGCTAGTTGACAGGCTCTCATCAGTGCATATAGTTCAGCTACTTGGGCGGAGTTGGAGGAGGGCAGGGCGGCACTTTCAACAGTTGAGAAATTATCACAAATTGCATAACCTGCATATGGTATTCCATTTTCTCTATAAGCAGAGCCGTCAGTGAAGAAAACAAGATCAGAGTTAGAGAGTGGAGTTTCAGAAAGGTCGGGACGAGGTTTAGATGAACATGAGGTGACATCCATACAATTATGGGGTTCACCATCATCTTCGGTTGGAAGTAATGTAGCAGGGTTAAGGATAGAACATCTTTTTAGTGTAATGTGTGGAGCAGTGAGAGTTAGTACGTATTTTGCTTCTCTTGTCCCTGTCACATGTCTATGTGCCTCTCTGGTAATCAGGGTGAGTGCATCGTGTGGGACCATGACTGTTAGTGGTGACCCTAAAACAATATCAGCAGATTTGTTAATAGCAAGTGCTGCTGCGGCCACGGCTTTGAGACAAGGTGGAAGCCCTCTCTCGACGGGATCCAGTTTAGAGGAAAAGTACGCCACAGGTCTGTAAGCAGAGTTATGACGTTGAGTGAGAACAGATTGGGCAAATCCACATTTTTCATGTACAAAAAGAGTGAATGGTTGGTTGTAGTCGGGAAGGCCGAGCGCAGGGGCAGATAGTAATGCCTGTTTTAACTTGTTAAAAGCATCGTCAGCTTGTTGTGACCAGGTTAAGGGCTGAGTGCAGTCTGAGGGTTTGCATATGTCTTGGAGTGGCATTGCAAGTGATGCATAATCCATTATCCATTGTCTGCAATAGCCTGTCATACCTAAAAATGTCTTCATCTGTGACATAGTTGTGGGTTTGGGCATTTCTATTATAGATTTTATTCTGGAGGGAGTAAGGACCCTTGTGGAGCCAGATAGTGTATGTCCCAAATACTGGACTTCATTCTGACCCAGTTGAGCTTTCTTAAGTGAGGTTTTGTGGCCTTTGACAGCTAAAGCGTTGAGAAGGGTAACTGTGTCTGTTTCGCATGCAGAGGCAGAGGGACTGGCTAAAAGTAAATCGTCAACATATTGAATCAGAGTTGAGCCTCCAGGAAATGACACGTCTTTGAGATCATTATTTAGAGCACGAGAAAAAATTGTAGGTGACTCAGTATACCCTTGGGGTAATCTGGTGAATGTGTATTGTTGTCAATCATATGTAAATGCAAATAAATATTGTCTATCCTTATGTAGAGGGACAGAAAAGAATGCACTGCAAAGGTCCAACACAGTATAGTGGGAGGAATTGGCAGGTATTGACGACAAAACTGTAGTAGGATTTGGAACTAAAGGGAAACGTGGGAGTACCACTTCATTTATAGCTCGTAGGTCCTGTACAAATCTATATTCTGGTTTACCTGGTTTTTTAACAGGAAGTATAGGCGTGTTGCATGGACTATCACACGGCACTATTATTCCCTGGCTTAACAGAGATTGAACTATAGGGCGGATGCCCTCTCTCTTTTCCTGAGAAAGAGGATACTGTGAAATCTTTGGCAAAAAGACATTCTGTTTCAGCAATATCTGTACTGGTTCAGTAGATTTGATCAAACCAATGTCATTAGAAGAAGAAGACCATACTGATGGGGGCACGCTGGACACTATTCTATCCTGTGTTTTCCCTTTTTCCGCATCCATCAGCTGGTTCTGATCTATCAGAGCTGCTAGTACGGCGGTTGTGTTATCTTGGTTAGTCTCTAAAAAGATACCGTCTGGTGTGCAGTAAATGGTACAATTTAGTTTGCACAATAAGTCTCTCCCTAATAGATTTACAGGTGTGGTGTCTGACAGCAGAAAGGAGTGAGAAGTTGTGAAGTTTGACATGCTTTCAGTAAACGGGCCTATAGATACTGTAGTAGGCTCAGAGACAGGTAAACACATGGGAATCCCTCCAACTCCCACAGCTCTGACAGTTTCTTTAGATGATTTCAAGTTTGTAGAAGTGATTGGTCTTAAAGTTGAAAGAGAAGCTCCTGTATCTACCAGAAATGATGTAAATTTTCCATTTACATCTATTGTTAAGTTAGGCTCTTCATTTGTTTTTGCTAGTTTTATCAGTGGAGCTACTGTTACAGTTATTTCTGTTTCAATTATGGCACTGTCCTGACAGCTCTATGGATTGTGCTGTGGGGTTTGTTGGACCTCCATGTGATCACTTGATGGAGTTACCATAGGCAGGGTAAAATTAGGTTGGGATGTTCTATAGGGGCAATCTTTTATCCAATGATCTGGTTCACCACAACAGAAGCAGTTCCTATTGTTTTTGTTTGGGAAGTGCGACGTGTGACCTTTGTTGTGGTGTGAGCGATCCATTGGTCCACATCTTTGGTTGATTCCTCTGCCGCTGCGTCCTCCTCTCGGTACTCCGCCTGTGTAATGAGACACTTGGGCAAGCATTAGCGTTTCATACATTTTAGATTCCTTTTGTTCTGTGTTATCCCAGTGGTGTTGAGCTATTTCCACCAGTTCAGTCATTGCTTCCCCCGCCCACCCAACTGTCAGTACTACTTTAGCCTTAACCTTTGGTTGAAGGCAGCTAGCAAATATATTTTGCAAGTAACCTGGAGGAAGTCCATTAATCTGATCTTGTGACAAACCACAATTTTCTTTTGCTGTTAACATCATTGTAGCATAGAGTTCCCTGGGATTCTCATCTTTTCCTTGTTTAAGTTTTGTGAGAGGAGTAAAGTCCACTTGTTGTACTACTTCCTTTTGAACTGCTAAAGTGATGACGCTGTAAAGGGTCTGAGCTTTTTCTGGTGTGATTTTGGCAACAGCTGTAGGATCAGAGGGAATTCTACATGCATCAAGTACTCTGCTTTTCAAATCAGGTGGCAAAGTTAGCTTTAACAGTTGCATTATGTCAGGCATGTGAGGTGTGTATATTGTGCATACTGATTCCCATTCATCTAGCCATTTTTGTTTATTTTTTCTGACATCCTTGGGAAAATCTCCTACTATCGCTTTTAGTTCTCTTCGGCTCCAAGGTTTGTAGATAACATCTTTTCCCATTGTGATCAGTGGAGCTAATTTTACTGATTGTGTTTTCTTTGATTTTCTGCCTCTTTTCACAACCCACTCCTCTTCACTGTTTTGGCTATTGTCTTCAGACTTGGGATGTTGTAAAATCCAGTCATCATCAGAAGTGTCATCGTCACTTGATTCTTTAATCTGTTTTACCGGATAAAGGTTTTTGATTTGATCATTTAAATGGTTTTCCACTTTCATTTTTGTCTGCGTTGTGTTTTTAAGTTCTTCCAATTCTTTCACAGGATACATAGTTGTGGCATGATTGTTTTTGTTTATTTTAATGTTTGTGGAGGACCCGGTTAATGGGTCTAATTCCTTCTTTGTCTGTGTTGCGTTTTTACACTCTTCTAATTGAGCCATCAGCTTTTTATTCTGATCCGTAAGCGAAGCTATTTGGGATTCTGCATTACGGCGTCTGCTTTCATCCCTCCAAAATCTGAAGGAGTTGAAGTGCTTTTGTCCATTTGTTTGAGAATTTAATTTTTCCTTTAAATTTTCTAATCCAGTCCGGTCAAAGGTCCCACTTGGGGGAAATTTTAAGAGACCGTCGTCTTTAGTTATCTTAACCCATGTTTTAACAAACTTAGTGCTATTGGTACCGTAGTTATCGTACATGTATTTAGAAGGACCAGTCAACTCTTCCTCTGACTCTTTACTGAGAAAACTTCCCATTTTTCCTTCTGTAAGATCCCATCCAGAAAAAAAACTTCAATTACACTTACTTTTACCCACCCACTTGCTGATTCTTCCAACCATCAGTCTACTTGAGCATACAAATCATTCGGCTTAATGTAAGGAGAGCAAGTCGATTCTTACTGAAATGAAATATACCCCAAGTATTTGGGAGAGCTAGTCATCCCCATTTCTAAAATAAAACCAGTTCTTCTACATATATGTCCGTTTTCCACAAATAACTCAGTGTTCCAACACTTTTATGGACCTCACGTCCTGCATATGCAAGTCCCACTGGACTTAGTTTTGGTACTCAGACCAACCATTTCGTTCTGGCCATTTCTTTCTTTTAATGTTACCCGAGATATTAAACCTTTTTAGAAGAGCGAGTCAATTCTAAGGCAGGAGAAGCAGAACATTCTCACAACACAATCAAATTCAAGTGTTATGAAATTGTCAGCATTCCTAAAACATCTCTACAATAACCTTCCCAATAACACAAAATAATAATAAAAAATATAACCTTCACAACCACACAGCGGACTTATCTAAATTTCAGGATGACGTCAACTTTATCTGGCACTCCAGTTCACAGGCTTTCGACAACAGCCCAGCAACAATAATTTGGGATTTTGTAAATGGATCCCTTACCTGTGAAAATTTAGATAGAAGTCGCTGGTTGTGTCGTTGGTCTGGAAAAAGGAGTTCCCATCGAAAGTCTATTGTCATCCGGGTCACAAGCACCAAATTGTTGAAGAATATTACAAAGTCCAGTTCAGGAGTCCGCTGTGGGATGAGAGATTTTATTCTAGCCGGCGTTCAGCAGACCGACACAGACAGTGTCTCGTTCGGTGGGCTGACATCGAGTGGTTTTGAAAGAAGCTTCTTATACAAGAACAAACAACAGAATGCAGGAATACACGAATCAGGCGAGAGACAAAAAGTAATTTACAGTCGGATGTGACTCGGGCCAAATGTCATTATCAGACATTTGCCATGACTGTCACAGACCTCCAAATCACCCCATAGGGCAGGGGTTCTTAACCTTTCTGACCTTGGGGCCCAATTTTTTCAGTACAGAGTGGCCCGGGGCCCATTAAATATTAACACTGTATAGCAGGGGTATTCAACTTTAAGAGGTCCATTTAGAGAAAATTTACTCAAGCGAAGGTCCAGAATATAATAATAAATATATATATATACTTGAATTACACATATTTTCTTCTCTTAAAAATAAAATAGATTTTATTTTATTTTTCAAATGCTATCTTATTTTATTTCTCTACCAGCAGTTTGAATTTCCCCTTTTCTTTGTTAATTGTCTCAACACATTTTTATAATAAATGAATATAAACACATCTTAACAATTGAACAGTTTTGCAGTTTTTCTTTCTTCCCCTTAATCTTATGCCCCCACTTTCTGTCGTTCAGTGAGAGAACTGAGCTCTAATTTCTCCTGCCAGAACTTAAATCTGGGCTGGATGGTGTCAGGTTCTCATATGCATGTGGAGGTGCTCATGTCATTGATGAGCCTGGAACGATATTTTGTTTGAATTATGTTCACTGTGGAGAAAGCTGCTTCACAGCTGTATCTGGACCCAAATATGTTTTAAGATGGTCAGCTTATTTTTCTGTGACTTCAGTTCAGACTTGAGTGAATACATGTTTGATGAAAAACTTTGTGTTTTGTTTCAGTGGCGTTTCACTTTCGCACTTTGAACGCCACGGTCTCTGAACGTATGAGACACTGGTTTTGTCCCAGTGGGAAGACTGAACCAAAACTTAGGGCCAAATCCACAAAAGGATTGCGCGGCTTTTGCGGCCGCTAAACCGGTGCAAATGAGACAAAAAGAGAGCGTCTAATTCACAAAGCACCCGCAGAGGGCGAATTGCTCCACAAACTGCGCTGCCAAGCAAATAGTGGCAGTCTGCGCCGGTACCATTTGCATGCATGCAAATTAGGTAATTCGGCGCAAAATTGCCCCCTTTCTATGCAAATAAGCCTCATTGCAAAAAGCGTCTAATTCACAAAGGCCAGGGCTATTTGCCACATGCAAAAATAGTGGAGCAAATACCGTCTTTCAGAAGCGTGTATTAAACTGCGCGCAAACTCCTCACTCCCCGTCTCTCTGTTTCTCTCTCTCAATGTCATTCAAGCCTGTGTGATACTGAATGATATTAAGGGTGACATCTATAGTCAGACATGACTGTAGACAGTCAGATCAAGTGGGGTTGTGGACTTATCTCGGATTTAAAAATAAAAATAACAGGACGGAGTTCAGGATTCATCCATACAGTAAGGGGCTGCTTTATTACAAACAATTCCACCATATAAACATAATCTAGAATGTGTGTGTTTAACAGCTTAATAATGTCATCACATATCACAACATATATCAGACTTAAAATAATAAAATAATAAATTAAAATAGCGCTGATCGTGTCCCTCTGTGTGAAGCTCAGTCAGTCAGGACTGGTGCTGCTGCTGCTGCTGCCGTGGTGACATGCGGGGAACCTCCTCACACTTTAGGACAGAAAATGAGGGGCTGCGTTTAGGGAGCCCCACGGAGCCCCTAAAGGGACTCAGATTTTTTTTCATATGAGTTTTACTCGCGCGTGAAACCTTTACGTGCGGGTGTATGGTGCCTAAATTAGGGTCCCGCATTAAAACGACGCAGAGCCTACAGCGTAGGGTACGTGGCGACGCGCACCTACGCTGTAGGCTCTGCGTTAAAGGAACGCAGAACCATAAACCCGCCCTGAGCAGCTCTGAGGGGAGACAGGAGAGGAGGAGAGGGAGCGGGGGATGAAGCGGGGATGCGGGGCCGTTTTCGTATCGCTTTCATACAGTGTACACATACAGCTTTCATACGTGTAGCAAAACAAAGAACATGAATTACCATTAGATCCTGATCTGATCCCGATCGTTAATGAAGTTACCGGTGCCGTGCCTTGTGCGTAAATGCGCACAGCCTCTTAACATTTGACATTTCATTAGCTTATGTCATACAGACACTGAGGTCTTTTCTATCTATCTATCTATCTATCTATCTATCTATCTATCTATCTATCTATCTATCTATCTATCTATCTATCTATCTATCTATCTATCTATCTATCTATCTATCTATCTATCTATCTATCTATCTATCTATCTATCTATCTATCTATCTATCTGCATGCGAAATACTAGAAGTACAAATACGTGAAAGTTGAGGCTATTGTGCTCTCTGCAGTTTTCATTAGGGACCAATCTGTGTGCTGAAATACGGAGAACACTGGAAACAGCTCCGCTCACTTACTGAGACAAGTGCAAATTGCACTCAGCCGCAAAACTTTATGGGCGTGTTTGCGCCGGTATGTCATTAGAGCAAAATCTTTTGTGAATAGGACCTTAAAGCGGGGCAAATTGCGGGCGCTAATGCAGCGCAATTCACAGCGCTATTTGCGGGCGCAATCTGTTCTTTGTGGATTTACCCCTTAGTTTGATTTTACTTTAAGTTATTTACATTAATAAGTTGTCAGGACTCAGTGTGTCGGGCTTCATCCGAGCCTGATCCGCTGCGACGCAGAACCAGCACCGCAGCTCTCTGGTCGCGCTGCAGCAGTTACTTTCCGATGCTTTTTCGGATGCCCGAACAGTCCAGTCCAGCAGACACGACAGCCCACGCATCTACATCTACCATCTTTCACCAGTAACGACGGAGCCCGTCGGCGCCGCCCGAGCGGCAGCCTCAGCCGACCTCCCCGGCCGCAGGGACGCGTCAGGATAAATGATCACGCCGCGCTCGCTCGCTCGCTCTGGGCGCAGACCCAAGTAATCGATCCCTGATCCTGGTGGATCTAAACCTACTCTGTGCAAAATGAAGGATTTACTCTGTAAATACACACCATTCCTCTTACTATTACACGTACAGCTAGCTGAGTGTCTTCTCCTCATTTGGTCGGGAGTTGCTATGCAGTCCCGCGGCCCTCGCGGCCCACATGTACAAAACTGAAATCTTTTTGCGGCCCACTAGATGGCGCTCGCGGCCCAAGTGTGGGCCGCGGCCCTATGGTTAAGAATCACTGCCATAGGGTGCTCTCGTGATTCAAATCTGTTTGAACCAACTTCCGAGGTGTCGGGACCTTCACGTGGGGTAGGAAGCTGGAGTCACAACAAAAGGTGTCGAGTCCAGTTGTCTGTTTGAGCCAACTTCCGAGGTGTCGGGACCTTCATGTGGGGTAGGAAGCTGGAGTCACAACAAAAGGTGTCGAGTCCAGTTGTCTGTTTGAGCCAACTTCCGAGGTGTCGGGACCTTCATGTGGGGTAGGAAGCTGGAGTCACAACAAAAGGTGTTGAGTCCAGTTGTCTGTTTGAGCCAACTTCCGAGGTGTCGGGACCTTCACGTGGGGTAGGAAGCTGGAGTCACAACAAAGGTCTTGAGTCCACTTCAAAGCCCTGTAGGGGGTAGGGGCTGGAGCTTCCCATGACAATGTGGCTCGACACTTGCTTTGAGCCAGTGGCAACGAAATTTCGTTCCACATGTACTTTTGGAATGTCAATAAAGTGAACCTTGAACATTGAACCTTGAATTTAATTTGTCGGAAGCAAAGACAGAAATAGAAGTTAGAATAAATGTCACGTTCAGTATTTACAGGACACATGTTGCAGAATTGGTTTTTAAAAGTTTTTCTTGTTCTTTCTTTCTTTTTAACTGTTTTCTCTTTCCACCAAGAATTAGTGGTGACTGAGATCTGATGAAGAAGATGGGACACCCTTTGTTCTCTGAGTTATTCTGTGAGTATGTCATGATGATGTTTTCTGCTTAGATCATACAAACAGAGGAAACACGTAAACAGAGAGCAGTGTAAAACTCATTTGTAGACGTGTTGAGAGCTGGAAAAAGGAAACTATTGGTTTTAATCAACATGCAGTAGTTGCTTTCTAGACAGTTCTTGGTAGAAACGTCATTCAGATTCTAGATGACTGTTGATGGTTTTATATTAGCTATTCACCAGCAGTTGTACATCTTACTTTCTTATGTTGTACATCAAACAGTAGCAGCTGCAATCTTATATTGATTTTGAGAGATATATAAGTGTATTCATCTCTGTAATTCCCACCTTCACTGCAGTGCTGTGTTCTCTCCTCTACACCGGACGAGCTCAAGGTGATGCTTTTTTACACTTTTTTATTTATTGTTGGATTAATCTCAACCTGCCTCATCACTGTCAGACACATCCTTTGTCACTTTGTTTGGTTTTATATCTACCAGATGGTTTCAGTGCACGTATCTGAACACAGAGAGATGATCAAAGTTTATAAAAGTGTTGTACGTTACAGATTATATGTTTGTGTTGTTCTAGATGCTGTTCTGACTATTGAACCCAGTTGGTCGACTTATTTTGCTGGAGAGTCTGTTACCTTCATATGTGACATGAAGGAAGGAAGAAACGATGACTGGGAATATAAAATCATCTGGGATGGTCGGGATCTTGTTCCTTACGATACACACCAATCCTACAAATTATATCCTCTGCAAACCTCTTACACTGGTGAATATCAGTGTCGTGGTCGACGTAGATCCTCAGATGTAACAAAGGACAGTATTATTGTCTCTTTAACTGTTTCAGGTAAGTCCTCAGTTTCATCAGCATGAATAAGTTTATTATGATTATTATCATGTTTGAGTCCTGCTCATATATTCATATTACTTTTGGTTTTATTAATTACAGATTTAATGTATTTTCATATCTGTAAGTTATTTATTTTGGAAAAACCTGAAACATCAAACGTTGAGCAGGATCTCAGAATTTTTTTTAAAATGAGTCAAATAAAGAAGTGAACTAAATAAATGAATGATCTTTGTATCAATAGCAAAATTAAATCACGATTCTAAAAGCCTTGCATTGAGGTTATAAAGTCATTAATACAAATTAAACCTCATAGTTTATGTTTTCTGGTTTAAATGAACATGTTTTTGTTGTTAATAACAATATAAACTTTGAAGTGTTTAGTACTCACAAATGTTTCTCAGCTGTCAAACGCAGCTAAAGTCTTATTTTTAATTAACATATGTCTTTTCACATTTTAAACTTGTGCATTTTTGTCATATTTTTATTGTAACGAAGAAAAAAAGAGAAAGATTAAAATAATTTACCTCATATTTTACTTTAAAGGAGCCGTCTGTAAGAAATGGCCAAAACTGGTACTGCAGTCACTTTCAAAATATTGTTGAGCGGCGTGTACCCTCCCCCTCCTCCCCCCGACCAGAGGTTGCCAGGTAGGCTGCAGAATGCAGCAGGAACGTAGGCTGCCATGGCTGCGATAATTAGAGCCGAGCTGGCAACCCGGATGCCGAAACAATACTGACTTGGTGATTGGGAGATAGGTGGAGGGTGGAGCTTCAGAAACAATACTGACTTCATGATTGGGAGATAGGTGGAGGGTGGAGCTTCAGAAACAATACTGACTTGGTGATTGGGAGATAGGTGGAGGGTGGAGCTTCAGGCCAAAACAAAAAATGACAACATAAACATCAGTTGAGGGCTGCAACTCCTCTTTTTAAACTGGAATATCCTGGCTTGAGTGCTGTTGTCAGTGACATAAGTATTTGAAATGAACATGATTTTTAAACGTCTGTTGACATATCGGGGTCATTTTATGATTAGTTTTATTATTGCTTTTACATACAGCTCCTTTAATGCTTATAATTATCATGTTTATGTTTTGAATAATAGAATATAAACCCAAACCCAGACTGGTTCAAGACTCAAAAACTACACCAGTAGGAGGAAGTGTGACTCTGAGCTGCTCTGTGGAGAACTCTGCTGGATGGAAATACGACTTGTTTAGACGAACCTCATTCAGTGAGGAAGTCAGACTCAGAAAAAATTATGTAAATGGATTTATCAGAGTCTCCCAAGGAGGCATCTACAGGTGCATAGGATCAAGAGGAGAACCAACCTTCTACACTGATATCAGTGATGAAGTCATCTGTGTGATAACCTGTAAGTTCTTTAACTTTGTTTAAATATGAATATTTTCACAAAGAGTGAAAATATAACCTTTACTTTCTTGATTTCATGTGTTTTTATATCTGGTGGAAAAAGTTACAAACAAGGTTGTTGTGATGCAACAACCCAACTGGCCTCAGATATGCAGAGGTGAGACGATCACTCTGACATGTGAGGTTCAGGGAGGTGAAACCACTGAGTGGGAGTATGAATGGAGAAAATCTGGTTCACTTACACCATGGAAATATGAGAAAACGTGGACTTTCACTGCTTCTGAGTCCAGCAGTGGAGACTACACATGTAAGACCAGACGCAGAGACGACCCGTATTCTTCAACAGAGACAAGTGAAGCCTTCAGATTGTTGCTATCAGGTAAATCATGTTTGTTGATGTTTGGTCCAAACGTATAAATTGTATAAAGATGTTATTTTTCATATCCCTGACGGTTGACACTAAAGGAGGCAGAAACTGTAACACATTTTTAATCATTTGGATGTTTCAAGTGTTTAGAAAATAAACTTAAATCAAAGTTTTAGGCTCAAAAAGAAGTGATTTTTTTCCGAATGACAGGTAACTTTGAAAGACGTCAGTTCTCACCAGCAAAGATGTTCAATCAAGACAATAAGGGTGTTTAATGTATCCAACAAATTACTGATTATAACTTAATACTTTGTTGAATCAAAAATAAATATAAAGTTTAAAAATAAAGATCATGTCACAGTATTTTAATGGATTTTTCCAAATTCTTAAAAATACATTTTCATAAACTAATAATAACTAATTTTGTTCATTTTATTATCGGTGTGCCACCATATTTTTGTTTTATGAAATCCTGGTGATTTTCCAACTTTGTCCTCCAATCTCCTGCACTTCCAATCTTCCTATCGAGTTATGTATTCATGAACGACATGTTTAAGTCTTAGATGGATAATTCAATCCTTAATTATTACATTGGCTCATAAAGTAATCATGTAATTTTTTTTTCAAAAGTTGATCGAGTTAGCGGGTTATTAACAACATTTTTATGACATATTTGGTTAAATATAGAAAAAGATGAAAATCTCCCTTGTTAACCGTGACTTTATGTCTGTTCATAGCAGCTGGTTTTAGGGGGCGGAGTCAGACACTCCATTCAACTCAACATGATGTCATATTTGTAATTGGTGTTAGAGATTTCTGTTGTCATCTTCTAATGTACAGAAGGTGTCTTTCATTACAATGAAACAGATAAATCATCTTTATTCTCATCTCCATGACAGATGAACCAAAGGTTCAACTGAGAGCCGACGTCAGACTCATCCCAGTTGGAGGCAGAGTGACTCTGAGCTGCTCAGTGAACCCGTCATCATCTGGTTGGAGATACTACTGGTACAGAGACGAGGAATCCTCTGAACCCCTGACCTCACCAGATGCTGTTTTCCAGTCAGATGGACAAATTAGTGTCTCACAGGGAGGAATCTACTGGTGCAGAGGAGGAAGAGGAGAACCAGTTTACTACACAACCTTCAGTGATCCAGTCAACATTTATACAGGTGTTGAGTTTAAAGAGGTTTACTTGAAATAGTTTAACCTGAAAAATAATGATTATATTTATGAATTATTCTTTAAAATTAATACTTCAAGTAATAATCCTATTTGCATTTTCTTGTTTGATGGTTTCTTGAACGTTTACAGCTCCAAACAGAGTAGCTGTGACTCTGCACCCCAACTGGCCTCAGATATACAGAGGAGAGAAGATCACACTCCGATGTGAAATCCACGGAGGAGACACTGAGTGGGAGTATGAATGGACGACCAGCAGCTCAAACAAACCACCAAATCTAAATGAATTCACTATTCATCCAGTTTATTCATCAAACAATGGAACCTACAAGTGTAAAGGCAGAATTAAAAATAAACCTATTTCAACAAATTGGAGTGATTCCTTCAGATTGACAATTTTAGAAAGTGAGTGACATCTCCAGTTGTGGTATAATGGGAACAGATTTTCACAGAGACAGAATGATGTTATCTTTGACGGATAGACGTTTCATATAAACTATCTTCAATAACAGCAAATGTCTCCAACAGCGTCTCAACCTGTCCTCTCTGTGTCTCCATCATGGCTGAGTCCTGGAGTCTCAGTGACTCTGAGCTGTGAGGTCAAACATCCGTCTGCAGGATGGAGCTTCTACTGGTATAAAGCTCTTCCTCAACTACCAAATCTGTCCTACATCTATGAGCTGCTACCTGGTAGCACCAGCGGGACTGCACAGGACTCCTACATCATTGATGTAGGAGTCATTGATGGACAGACACACACAGCAGGATATGCATGTAGAGCTGGACGAGGAGACCCAGTGATCTACACTCCTTACAGTCAGACTAAGATGGTCTGGTCTGCAGGTCAGTTTCTACACTGGTTTATTGTTTTCCCTCTCTGTCAACACTGGTGTTTTCTGCTGCTGTTTGAAAGACTACAGGCTGTCTTTTATTGGTTCTGGATGTTTAAGGTCCTGTAATGTTACAGATGTATAAATAATACATCACCATGAGGTCTGATCCTTCATCATGGTTTGTTTTTCAGATCCTCATCCTTCAGCGTCTCTCACAGTAAGTCCTGACAGAGTTCAACACTTCAGTTCTGACTCTGTCTCACTGACCTGTGAGGGAAACTCTACTGAGTGGAGAGTGAGGTTGACTCTTGACAACTACACGTCTACCTGTTCCTACTGGGGGACAATGACCGGATCAACATGTGTTGTTCATCCACTGCTGCACAGTAATACAGTGTTCTGGTGTGAGTCTGGATCAGCATTCAGCAACGCAGTCAACATCACTGGACAGAGTGAGTTTCATCACAGTTTTTTATCATTGAGACTTTATGACAAATTTATTATCAGTATCAAATGTTTAAGGCTGTTTGGAGGTTGACTGATACCAAAGTACAACATTTTCTATCAGTTCAAGGTGATTGATTAAAAAAACAAGACATTTTTTTTGCAAATACAAATGTACATTTTGTAGATAATTTGCTAAACCTTCCATAGAATTTCAAATCTTCAATCTTCAAGTCCTGTTTTAATTGAAAATCTGTAGAAATTTTAATGTCTCAAAAAGCAGAATAATTATTGTTCCTCATTTGTGGTTTAGACAAACTGCTAAATATGTAACTGAATGTGCATTCAATAATATAAAAGATAATTCATTTATTCATTTTTATTTATTTATTCTTTATTTAATTCATTGATAAAATAAAACAATAAACAATTTAAATAATTTAAAGCATGACCTGAAACAAATCCTAATCAGAAGTTGAATGTTCATGTTTTCCAGGTATTCTTGGTATCATCCTGGTGAACCCCGTCCATCCTGTGACTGAAGGAGCTTCTGTTAGTCTGAGCTGCAGACTGAGAGAACAAAATCTACTTTCCAGTGTGTTTTTCTACCACAATGACAAACTTATCCCGAATGATGGCAGAGGGGAGCTGAATATCTCTGCAGTGTCACAGTCACACGAAGGTTTCTACAAGTGTGAACATTCAGGAAAAGTTTCACCCCAGAGTTGGATGGCAGTAAAATGTGAGTAAATGTTCAGTTGTTCTTGGTTTGCAGGTACAGAGGGATTATAAAAAACCTTTTATTTTTTCTTCTTTTTTTACAGCGGTGTCCAGAACAGAGAGTTCTTCATTTCTTTTTCTGGTTTGGTTGCTGGTTCCTGTCATTTTACTGAGTTTTCTTCTGCTGCTGTTGTGTCTCTACAAGAAGTCAAAAGGTGAGAACTTTTATTCTTTTAAATAACTTGATTTCACTTATAATTAAAAAAGCATGCGTTTATAGCTTTTTCTTTAATGTGCCTCCAGGTTAGGGTTAATTTTAGTTTTCAAATGCTGTCAATCATAATTTATACGGATATATACTGATTTTATAATACAAACCTTTACTCTGACAAAATACACTACTTAACTATCTGAAACATTTATCTCATTTTCTAGATTCATGCTGTATCAGGTTGGTACATCTCTGTTTCATTTTAACCATAAACCATCAGTTCTTCTCTTTTCTGTGTTCGATTAACTGTGTTTATTGTGTTTTAGGTGGATCCAGTCAGACAGCAGTCAGAACTCCACCACAAATCAACCAGTAAACCAGCCTGAAACTGTTGAATACGACTCTCTTCTCCACGGTCTGAAAATAAACTGTTTTTGTTTTTTGTGTTTTGTTTTGTGGTCATCAGAGAAAAAATATTATTCACAACCAAAAATATCCAGAGTTTAAACATGTACAATTTTCACAAGGAACTTTTAAAATCAATTAAACTTGAACTACAATTAAAGAGACTTCAATAAATAAACATGTTTTTATTGCAGGTTCTGTTGATGTCTATGAGACCATCAGACCCTCAGATACTGGAACTGGTACAGAACATCTTCCAAACATTTACTAAATTATACTTCATCTGACGTCAGGCTGTGTCAAATAACTTTTATAATTCACCAAATATTTCAGATGAACAATTAACTTCAAAACCATGAGCATGAATACATGAAACTAAGACTGTTTTCACAAAAATATATTTTATCTTCACAGGGAATCATCGCAAACAAGAGGAGGATGCTGTTTACATCAATATGAAGACAAGAACTGCAGGTAGAGTCACCTGCACCAGTCAGAAGTTTATCTATCTATCTATCTATCTATCTATCTATCTATCTATCTATCTATCTATCTATCTATCTATCTATCTATCTATCTATCTATCTATCTATCTATCTATCTATCTATCTATCTATCTATCTATCTATCTATCTATCTATCTATCTATCTATCTATCTATCTATCTATCTATCTATCTATCTATCTATCTATCTATCTATCTATCTATCTATCCATCCATCCATCCATCCATCCATCCATCCATCCTCTCTTTCTTTTTGTAAATAAAGGGCTTAAAATACAGCCAATTCTAAGGAAACTAGTTTTAAAGCCTCCTTAATAACTTCTCAACCAAAGGCCAAATTGAACAATCACTTTTAACTTTAAAGTTTTAAACAAGTGCAGTTTTACTACTGCAGACACACATCACAGCTTTGTTTCAGTTCGGACAGATTTTGATTGTTATTTTTTTTAAAAACAACCTTTCTACTACTACTAATGCTACTGTCTTTTAGCAGACGCCTTTATCCAAAGTGACTCACATCTGAGAGAACAATATTCTAAAAATATTGATCTAAACCGTTTAAATGTGTGTTGGTATCATTGTCCTGCAGGTAGTTGTGGGTCATCAGTTCGGTTCGTCAGCTGCATTAATGAGTGTCCACATTCTACCACTAGATGGAAGCAGAGTGAAAGATGTCAAATCACGCACTTCTAAGACCCTGAACAATCTGTCTGCTTTATTTACACATTGATGACTCATTGATGCTGTGTAGAAAATGATTTGCTTTCAATTGTCGCAAATATCATTATGTTTCATTGGTTTGCTCAATATAACATTCAGAGTCTCCGCTGTCTTTACTGAATCACGTAATCCACAGATTTTAACTAGATTTACAGATTTACACTGATGCACAATATGAGTCACACAATGAGATAAAAAGTTAATCAGCCCAGGTGTCAGTTTGGTGACAAAAACTGAATTTCATTTAGTGCAATTTGCTCATGTGCAGTTAAAAAAAAGAAGAAAAACAACATGAAAACACTGCATATCGCTCGATTCTCTTTTTTTCTTAAAGGGAACCCTGGCTATTAAGACATGTAGTTCTTAAAAGATAAATGTTGGTATCAATTATAACAATGTGATATAAAAAACCTTTTTGATGTCTTTGTTTTTATAAAATTTGAAAATATAATTTAACTCGTAGGTCGCCATTGTTGTTTACACCGCAATGCATTCTGGGTAGTGACGTCACACGGTTGCACCTGCTGGCCCCCGTACACTGTTTTGACTGTTCAACGAGATAATCCAGAGGATAAACATGTCATCTGTTCAGCCATTTCAATTTGAACCCGAGCACAAGGTCAAGGAGGAAGACAACACTGAAAACCCATCTCAAAACGAGCCAAATGAAGACCAAAAAAGACGGGATGAGGCGAGAGTGGGACAAAATCCCAGCAACTGCGTCTCAATGCAAACAGAGGAGGAGAGCGTTTGCTGTCAAGAGCTCGTGTTTTTGTCAGCAGCTGTTCACTTTAAGCTATTGTGTGATAAAACATATTCCAATATCAATAATTCTGGAGATTATTAGCATCCACCGCTGTCCTATGCTTTATAAATCGTTAGGACAGTGGCGCCGCCAGGATTCAGTTTTGTAATAGGCACAGAAACAGTACGTCCACTGCTTTATACGGCTAATTTCAGGCTCTCACTCCTGAATATTACACTATCCATTAGGGAGAGGATAGGTTGGTTGGCTATTCAGTGTTCAATAAGTATATCAAAGATCTTTTTTCCTCAAACAAAACTTTGCAGGGACAAATTGGATAAAGTGCGCACGGCGCACTACAGATATGGTGACATTATTATGCGCATCAGAAACACAGATGAAAACAGAAACATTATGGTGTCAACGCATCAGAAACACAGATGAAAACACAGCTAAACAGGTGCACCTGTTTAGCTGTGTTTTCATCTGTGTTTCTGATGGCGGCGCAACAGAAACCCAGATGAAAATGGAGCTAAAAACATTAAGGTGACGGCGCACCTACAAAAAAGTAAAAAAAAAAAAAAAAAAAAGTGCTGCACCATAAAGCATGAACTATAAAAACACCATAAAACTCAGACAGACTAACAGACCACACGTTTCAACTAGCAGATAGCCGATGCTACAATAAAAACCCCAGCCAGATCTGCGCATCATTAAATTAAATAAAGATGTTCTTGCCTATTTGAGTCTGCGCCTCCCGTTTCGTCAAAGTCCCGGGCCAGTCCCCTCAGCCTCTGGTCTGTCATCAAACGGTGGACCCAGCACGTACCAAAAATAAATCCTTCAAAAAAAGGGTATGCACATTGCGTACAGGATTCCGGCTGGCTGCGCCGCTGCGTTATATACAGTTTAATGCACTGGTAAGATGCGCACGACTTTGATCTTTTTTTTTTTTTTTTTTTTACTTTTTTGTAGGTGCGCTGTCACCTTAATGTTTTTAGCTGCATTTTCATCTGGGTTTCTGTTGCGCCGCCACCTGTTTAGACGTGTTTTCATCTGTTTCTGGGTGCGCCGTCACTTTTAATGTTTAGTTGTGTTTTCATCTGTGTTTCTGATGCGTTGACACCATAATGTTTATGTTTTCATCTGTGTTTCTGATGCGCATAATACTGTCACCATAGTGCGCCGTGCGCACTTTATCCAATTTGTCACTGCAAAGTTTTTTTTGAGGAAAAAAGATCTTTGAAATACTTATTGAACACTGAATAGCCAACCAACCTATCCTCTCCCTAATGGATAGTGTAATATTCAGGAGTGAGAGCCTGAAATTAGCCGTTTAAAGCAGTGGACGGACTGTTTCTGTGCCTATTAGGAAACTGAATCCTGGCGGCGCCACTGTCCTAATGATTTATAAAGCATAGGACAGCGGTGGATGCTAATAATCTCCAGAATTATTGATATTGGAATAGGTTTTATCACACAATAGCTTAAAGTGAAGCTGCTGACAAAAACACGAGCTCTTGACAGCAAACGCTCTCCTCCTCTGTTTGCATTGAGACGCAGTTGCTGGGATTTTGTCCCACTCTCGCCTCATCCCGTCTTTTTTGGTCTTCATTTGGCTCGTTTTGAGATGGGTTTTCAGTGTTGTCTTCCTCCTTGACCTTGTGCTCGGGTTCAAATTGAAATGGCTGAACAGATGACATGTTTATCCTCTGGATTATCTCGTTGAACAGTCAAAACAGTGTACGGGGGCCAGCAGGTGCAACCGTGTGACGTCACTACCCAGAATGCATTGCGGTGTAAACAACAATGGCGACCTACGAGTTAAATTATATTTTCAAATTTTATAAAAACAAAGACATCAAAAAGGTTTTTTATATCACATTGTTATAATTGATACCAACATTTATCTTTTAAGACCTACATGTCTTAATAGCCAGGGTTCCTTTTAATACTGTCACCTGAATATTATTACTTTATTTCTGCTGTACAAATGAATCCTAACAGCTGCTTTCCGTTTAAACCCCACTCCAGACTGATGATGTCATCCAACCAGAATAAAGAAAAAGAAAAAAATACAGAAAAAACGTATGTAAAGTTTATATTCACCTGAAGGTCAAAATATGTTTATTTCACTTTTCAGTTTTAGTTACATCTGAATGTGTTTTTTTGTGTCAAAATGCAGAAACAGACAAATGTTTGAAATATGTTATCTTTTGTGTTCTGATATATTAGTTTTGAAGTCAGCATCTTTTGTTCTGGACATCAACAATTACATTTATATCTTGTATTTTTTTATTTATGATGTTATAACATTAGAACTGTATGAACTTTGTTTTTACTTGTGGAGGAATTATGAAAGTCTTTTTTTATTTTTCATGTTTATTCTCTTCTTAAGTGTTTTATGCATTCTTTAACTTTATTTTAGCAGTCAGTTTTTGTATTTTTATGCTTTTAAAGGTTGTGTATTTTTTGTACTCTCAAATATAAAACACTGTTATGAGCAATGTAGCTGATCATAGTCTTACTGTCAGGGTTTGACACTTCCCCCCAGTTTGAGTTTCAGTTCTGTCCCTCCTGTTTCCCATTTGCCCTGATTGTGTCTGCACCTGTGTCTCGTCGTGTCTCGTTATCCCCTGTGTATATCTGGTCTTGTCATTCCTTTGTTCCCTGTCGGTCCGTACTGTTTGTTCCCTCCATGTGCTCCTGGTTTTCGATCCCTGTGTACGTGATTTAATTTTGATCCTGCCAAGCAGCGCTTTTGTTTTTACCCTTTATAGAATAAACCCTTGTGTTTTTTTGAGAACTCCTGCCTCCAGCCCTCTCTCTCTCCTGCGTTTGGGTCCTCAACAACACACCTTGTGACACTTACAGTGTCAAGAAGACAATGTTTTTATTTCTTTAATCATCTACAAATGTATCAATAGAAATTAATAAAATATTTACTACACAACATATATTGTGTTATTATCTTAATACAGATTCAAGTGTGAGATTAGTGTTTCATGCTTCTTTTAGATGTTACAGATGCTGAACAGACTTCTACAAATGATTCACTGGTTCATCCTCTCTCATATCTCCTCCAACAAACCTCGTTTCTCCTCCAGGAACATTTTAGGAATTGAAACATCCTCCAAAACATTTGATACCTGGATCACAGGCAGGAGGACGGAGGAGAGGAGACGAGGAGACACAAATGACACAGATGGGACGAGTCTATAGAAAACTTCTTATGAACACCGTTCAAACATTCCTGCAGCTTGTTGATAACAAAAACAGAAAAACTAAAAAGATGTGATTAATGTTCCTGCAGGAAGAAAGAAAAGAATCTGTTGGCTTCAGGTTTAATAAAAAAACTTCAAGACTTTGGTCATTTAAACTGTTTTATGTTTCAATTAAGTCCTTAAATAACAATGATACTGTCAGATCGCTGTCACAGTTTAAATAGTTTATTATAATTACTACATGCAACAACAACCCAGTCGGGTTTCAGCATAAACTTCATAGAAAAGTTGTTATAATTGATCTCATCATTGAGCTCATGATCAGAAGTTAGAAAAACTAACTTAATAATTTTGTTAGTTTGAATCACATCAGACTTAAATTACATGCAAACATGTTTATCTAAAGTAAAATTATATTAAACTGTATTTCTCACGTGTGTTCATGTGCAGCATGAAGAAAACTGGCTGCTCTGTTATAATTGTAGCTAAACTCTCCAGGTGAACTACTGACTGATTCATATTGGGTTCTGATCAATTTCCCTATTGATCAACATTTTATTCAAATGTTTCAACCAGATGTGACGATATGATGTTATGAAGATATTATAATAATTTCAATTCTTCCAAGGTGCTTAACTTTTAAATGAAAAGATTCCAAAACTCGTCCATCACATGATTTTGAATTTGGATTGTGTTTATTATCCTAAAGATAGATTATTATTTTATTTATTCATACTTAAATAATAAATTAGTATTAACCTAACTTAAAGTAAACAGACATTTCTTTCACTGACGTGACCATGAAACTTCAAACACACAGACGCCATTTTTTTATGTTTCTGAAGTTTTTTTTCAACAACTTTATAACCATGTGACCTCGACATTTCAAAGTTATGCTGAATCGTGGGACTGAAATAGAAAACACACATTCTTATTCTAAAACACACATTCATTCTTACACTGAACTAAGTACTGACATTGATTTCTGGAGTTCTGGATGAGACTTGTCCTGGTAAATAGAAACAAAGGTAAGACAGCAGCAGAAACGCTCTGCAGGCAGGAGATCTGCAGTAGCTGAGGTTAGTTTGTTGATGAAAGTAATAAGTAATACAATAAGAAAACGGATCAAAACTGATACAAAATGTAAATAATTGATTTCACAAAGTTATTCTCTCAGTTCTTGGTTGATTGTCCTTTCATTTCATAATACAGAATGTAGGACAGGTTTTTCACATAAATATTTCAGAGCTGTGCTTTCTGGCAGCTATATGAATATGTCCAGATTAGTTATTTTGTTGGTGCCGTGTCCCAGTGTAAAGATGCATTTAATGAAGTCTGTTTTGTTCTCTGAGGACCCCAACTCTCCATCCTGTGTCCCCCTGATTTTTCAAACTGAAGATAAACCCATAATTTTGTCTTCATTGTCTCAAGTTACTGGATTCACTTTATTGCAAACCACTGCAAATGGTCCACAGACGTCAACATCTCCCTGACGTTGCACTTGGAAACACATGTGTGAGGATGCTGTTCATTGATCACAGCATTCAACACTACTGTTCCCAGAAAAGCTTTTCAGAAAGCTCAAGATCCTGAATCTAACATCTCAAGTCTGTAATTGGATCCTGGACTCCTTGATTGACTGAACACATCTACTATCACAAATTAACCTATCACACATGGTTTTAGACTGTGGCAGGAAGCAGGACAGAAAACCCACACAAGCACAGAGAGAATTTGTGAGCTTATGAATGATTTGATTTGAAATTGTAGTTGTTTTTTTTATTCATTGTTGTACTTTATTGTTTGTTCTACCAAACAAGTGCAGGTGTTTCTTGGAAATGAGACCCCACGTCTCAATGTATCTAAAAAAATAAAATAAGTGAAGCAGTTGTGTTTTCACTAAATACTGGTTGGTTGTTTTGTTTTTCAGTAGATCTGGACCACGCTGAATGTTCCTCCTAGTTCTGTATCAATTATTATAATTCACCTCCAGACCAGGCTCTTGTAACTGTGTTTTCTTCTATTTAAGATTAAAAACCAAAGAAAAATGAAAACATGTCAGGCTGCTTCTCCGTGTGACCACTAGAGGGCGACTTTACCTGATAATAAAAGTGAGATATTTCATGTAAATGACAAAATCTGACTATAAAATTATGTGTTTACAAATGATAGAATAGTTATAAAATGTTGAAACAAAAATTATGGTTCAGTGTTTACTTTGTTGAAAAAAAAAATAAAGGAAGCCTTCAAGTTTCTTTCTTTACATTTGCATTTCTTTGCATTTGACCAGCTTTTATAGCGACTGCAACATTAACCCTTCAGGTCAGTTTAGTGCATTAAAATCTTCAAATATGAACTAAAGCAGCAGACAGACCCACTGACTGCTGTAACTCTACCTACATCAGTGTAAACAGCGCCTTCCTCTGGTTAATGATGAAAAGTTCAACTGGAGTAAAGAAGCCAAAAACTGATCAAGGGGGAGGAAAACAGAAAATTAACAGAAACTAACACAGTCAAGCTCATTTGACATCACAGACGGTGGTTTTGTCTGCTTCGTCAGTCCCTACGCTTGCTCCACTGAACTCCACGACAAAAGAAAAGTAGCCATTTATCTAGACAAGACAGTGTGCGCTAAATGTGTGCACTTCACTCACAATACAGTGTGATGTCACAATATACAACAAATGCTAAACTAAAAAAAAAACAAACCTAACACATGTAGATGTTTGGATATTACCTAACCACCTTTGTGATGGATACGGCCGTCACAACTTTAACTAACTATCAGAAATAAAGCTGCTTTGACCACAGCGCTCTTTGACATGAGTGCACCTTTTCTTCTGGGGTTGCACACTTCATTTTTAAATATGTACTTTTAAAGTATATATATATTTATATGAGAAAATGAAAACTTTGAAACTAAGTTTAAACAGCAGCACAGCAGGCCAGTGATCAGCACTGTGGCCTCACAGTGAAGAGGTTCCTGGTTCAAACCCCAGCAGGAACTTTCCGGTGGGAGTTCATGTTCACACTGTGTCTGCAGGAGGTTACCATGGTTTCCTCTCTGAGAGGAACATTTCTATTTTCCTCAAAACTTGTGAGACTATGCTTGCCTTTTAGTGTAAAGTGTGTACACAGCTACACAACACAATCAAGTCTGATTTCACACAGGTGAGGTTGTACTGAAAATAATTCTACCAAACGAGACAACGTCGACCGTTTAAAGGTGAAATATACAGTTAAATTCAAAGTAAGTCAAAAAAGGTCAAATATATCCCAGACTCCTGAGGGTTCATCTTGTTATGTGTGTAGTGTTTTTGTGCTCTATGAGCTACTGACACCATCTACCTATCCATCTACCTACCTATCCATCCATCTGTCTTTCATGATGGAGACTTGAGACAGCAGAGCAGTTGAGCAGTGAGATCATACAGGCAGTAAAAAAGAGAGGTGAAGAAGGACAGTCAGTTTACCAGTCTGCAGCTCTTGTCACACAAGCTGACAGCATGACTAGTCAGTTTTACAAAGAACTGGCAGCAATCATGAAATCAGATGACTGCTTTTGTAATCATTGGTTGATTTTAAAAAACTGACAACATATTTTAATTAGTGGATGAAGTCTAAACTGTATATTAATGGAGACGTATCCCCTCAATGTTTCAAGATGCTGACGTCACCTCTGATGAACCCAGCTGACCCGTGTACCGCTGTATGATTAAACTAGAGTAAAAAATAAATGTTTATTCAAATACATGTTTGATTCTCTGTGAAGAAAACATTTTTGAAGAGAACTTTCTGCTGCAACAGGAACAAAGGTAGAAATATATCTTCTCACACTAACTTCACCACACTGTTTCTGTTTTTTCTTCTTTCTTCACTTCCTGTGAATGAACTCATGACCACAATGAAAAAACAAAATTTTATCATAATCTGTAGGAAAGTATTACTTCCACACTAAAATAAAGAAATGCTTTACATCGCTGAAGATCAGTGTTTTGATCTGAGCTTTAGTTTTCTCATGTTTGATAAACTGTAAATAAAATACACCTACACACACACACACACGCGCACACACACACACACACACACACACACACACACACACACACACACACACACACACACACACACACACACACACACACACACACACACACACACGAACACAAGCAACTTGACCCTGAAATGATCAGATCTTTTTAAACAGGGACACTGAAATTAAAAGATACTGAATAATTTGTTCTCAAATATTTTAGTCACGTCCACAAATTGTTGTTTGGAAGGGACTCGAGCAATAAAATACACACATTACCCTGCAATTATTAGTGCATTGTGTATCTTAGATGACAAATATTAAACAAAACAAGGCTACTTATTCTGTGGAAGGTTTCTAGAGGTGTACTATTGGATGATATTTTTAATCATCTACACTTACTGACATTTTTTCATGCACATAAAACTGTTCTTTCATGACAAAGGCAAGCCAAGTTTATTTGTATAGCACAATTCAAGAAAAAGGTGATTCAAAGTGTTTTACAGAGACATCAAAACATCCCATGGTGGAAATAAAAAGCATGATAGACAGATATAGGGTTTTAAAAAAGAAATGGTCAGTAGTACCAATCAGTAAATAAAATGTTTAATAGTTGGCTTTTTCAATTCAAATGTGACGATATAGTTTTAACTCCAAAGTTAGTTGTGTAGTGGAGAAGGTCTGTGCTGCACAAACACCCACCTAACGCCAGTCCAACTTCCAGCTTGAGGCGATGCAGAAGTAAATACAAGTTGCAGTTCCTCGCCTCGCCTCCGGGGACTCGATCCAGAAACAGGTCAATCTCCTTTTGCTCTAAAATTAAAAAGTCAACTTCACAGCAGAAATAAACATATGCACGATCTGCTTCAAAAGATGTTTTTGGTGTCTGTTGTTTGATTTCACTTCCATGAAAACAATGAGAGGGAGGATCTTCTTTGTACCATTTTAAATGAAGTTATACAGTAAGATACATGTATTTGTAATATAAAATCTTTTGATTTGCAGTCGGCTCAACCATTAGCTAGATCAGGGATATCCTGGTCCTCGAGGGCCACTGTCCTGCATGTTTCAGATGTTTCCTGCTTCATCACAACCATGATACAAATGATCATGCAGACCTTGGTGACATGATGACCATTAATTAGAGTCAGGTATACTGATGCATTACAACATCTAAAACATTTGTTCTCAACCCTGGTCATCCAGTAACCCTGAGTGAAGTATCAGAAACAAGAAGAGAGGTGTCAGAAATGCTTCCTCCCTCTCTCATTTCATCAATCTATTTCTGTTTAGCTCGTCCTCCTTCACTTCCTGTGGTTGAAGTGATGGTTACAAGAAAAAAGAAGAGTTTCACCAGAATTTACAGAGAAGTACATCGTTCCTGCATCGAGCTGATGAGATACTTTACATTATTGAGGTTCAGTTTTGTGATATAAACTTGATGAAGAACAGATTTTCTGTTGGTGGAGGTCGTGGATTAACAACACTCATCATGCTGCGTTGATATCAGTGAGTACGATACAGTGACAAAGAAAAAGAACTGTCTTTATTGTTACTTCAGTTATTCTATTAAGATGTGTTTTTTTTGTTTATTCCACATATTTGACTTTAACAATGATATTCAGCAGCCTTAATAAATGTATTTCTTTAATTGAAATTCTTTGTAAAACTTCCATCTACTACAAACTTTGTCTCAGGAAACTTTATAGAGAAAGTAAACAAGTTTAATTCCAATAAAATTAAATCTTCAATTGAAATTAAAGCACAGTATAAACAAATTCAGTCTAATTATATTATCTTTTGTTATATTAAAATATACTCAAGTTTTATACAGTCCAGTTCAGCATCGAATTAAACTGAGATGAATATAATACCAATTTATTATAAAAATGTCTGACAAAGGACAGAGGAAGTCCTTTTAAAGAGGAAGAGACCTCCAGAACCAGATCAGGGAGGATCCATCTCCACTAGTTGAGGTAGAAGAAGTATTGAACTGTCAGACAGCATGTGTCAGTATGATGGTCACATTTGTACCAGGAAGTCTGTTTCTCTGCTGCTTTGCTCATCAATTTTAGATATAAAGTCATGGATGGCAGAGAAGTTTCTACAGCTCAACCAGGACAAAACAGAAGTTTTAATTATTGGTCCTGAAGCCAAGAGAGATAAACGTTTACCAAAACTACAAGTTTTTAAACCATCACACTGTGTAAAGATCCTGGGTTTTATTTTTGACTCTGAGCTTAATTTTATTCTTCATATCAAAAACACAACAAAAATAGTTTTTTATCACCTTGAGAACATAGCCAGAATCCACCCATTTCTCTCTCTCTGATGCATGCTTTTATCTCCAGTCGTATTGATTATTATTTCTAAACCTACTTTTAGGATTGTATGTTATATTTTTAAACTCTTTTAGTGTGTATTTTAACTTCATAGCCTATCTTATCCTGCTTTCTTGTAGCTTTTAGCTCCAGTGTTTCCTCATGGGGAGCCTCCATGCTGGGAGTGACTCTGGCCTGCAGGGGGTCGTCCTGGTTCTGGTTCTGGTCCGGATGGTTGTGGAGCTCTGCACCACGGCTTCACCGCTGTGGTGTGGACTCCTCTATCCGTCCAGGCCGGGATGGTTTCTGTGGGGGAAACCCTTGTAGCTGCGGGTTAAGGGACCTCCTGGCGTGGATAACTCCCTGATACCGTTTCCTCACCTGGATCCTCAGAGCTCAGCCATGTACTAGTGTGAGCCTGTCTGTGTGTGTGTGTGGGGGGGGGGGTCATTATTAAGTTTTATGTAAAGCGCTTTGTGTTGCATTTTTTATTTGTGTGAAAAGCGCTATACAAATAAAGTTTGATTTGATTTGATCAACAAATATTCACTGTTAATGTCAAACATGAAGATTCTGTAAACACAAATATTTGTTTTTATTTTTCAGTCCACTGATGATCACATGAATTTAAAGTTTGACATTTATTCATTATTTGAAGTAATTCCTAAACTGCTGCGTTTGCACAAGAAATTTTATTTGTCAGAGTTTATCCAAAACAGTTGAATTTTTCTCACCAACAGAGCAAAAGGAAACATTCACATGTCAGAGAGTTTAACAATATCTAGTCTACGTTTCCAACCGAGAACGAGTTCACATGTCAAAGTGAGCTGAGGTCAAAGTGTGTTTAGTTGTGTTAGTTGTGTCTTAAAGGAAGGAAGCAAAGACAGAAATAGAAGTTAGAATAAATGTTACGTTCAGTATTTGTAGGACACATGATGCAGCATTGGTTTTCTAACAGTTTTTTCTTGTTCTTTGTTTCTGTTTAACTGGTTTCTCTTTCCACCAAGAATTAGTGGTGACTGAGATCTGATGAAGAAGATGGGACACACTTTGTTCTCTGAGTTATTCTGTGAGTATGTCATGATGATGTTTTCTGCTTAGATCATACAAACAGAGGAAACACGTAAACAGAGAGCACTGTAAGACTCATTTGTAGACGTGTTGAGAGCTGGAAAAAGGAAACTATTGGTTTTAATCAACATGCAGTAGTTGCTTTCTAGACAGTTTTTGGTAGAAACTTCATTCAGATTCTAGACGACTGTTTATGGTTTTATATTAGCTATTCACCAGCAGTTGTACATCTTACTTTCTTATGTTGTACATCAAACAGTAGCAGCTGCAATCTTATATTGATTTTGAGAGTTATATAAGTGTATTCATCTCTGTAATTCCCACCTTCACTGCAGTGCTGTGTTCTCTCCTCTACACCGGACGAGCTCAAGGTGATGCTCTTTTAAACTTTTTTCTTTATTGTTAGATTAATCTCAACCTGCCTCATCACTGTTAGACACATCCTTTGTCACTTTGTTTGGTTTTATATCTACCAAATGGTTTCAGTGCACGTACCTGAACACAGAGAGATGATCAAAGTTTATAAAAGTGTTGTACGTTACAGATTATATGTTTGTGTTGTTCTAGATGCTGTTCTGACTATTGAACCCAGTTGGTCAACTTATTTTGCTGGAGAGTCTGTTACCTTCATATGTGACATGAGGGAAGGAAGAAACAATGACTGGGAATATAAAATCCTCATGGATGGTTGGGATTCTTGGTTCGACACACCCCAACGCTACGAATTATACCTCTCACACACTGGTAAATATCAGTGTCGTGGTCAACGTAGATCCTCAGATGTAACAAAGTACAGTAATATTGTCTCTTTAACTGTATCAGGTAAGTCCTCAGTTTCATCAGCATGAATAATTTTATTATGGTTATTATCATGTTTGAGTCCTGCTCATATATTCATATTACTTTTGGTTTTATTAATTACAGATTCAAATGTATTTTCATATCTGTAAGTTATTTATTTTGGAAAAACCTGAAACATCAAACGTTGAGCAGGATCTCAGAATTTTTTTTAAATGAGTCAAATAAAGAAGTGAACTAAATAAATGATTGATCTTTGTAACAATAGCAAAATTAAATCACGATTCTAAAATGGTGTATTGAGGTTATAAAGTAATTAATACAAATATAACTTCATAGGTTGTTTTCTGGTTTTAATTAACATATTTTTGTTGTTAATAACAATATAAACTTTATGCTTTGAAGTGTTCAGTCCTCACAAATGTTTCTCAGTTGTCAAACGCAGCTCAAGTTTCAACTCAAATGTTTCACTTCATGAAGGAATAAAACTCAAATTTTCAATTAACATATTTCTTTTCACATTTTAAACATATGCGTTGTTGTCATATTGTGGTTGTAATGAAGACAAAAGAAAGATTAAAATAACTTACCTCATATTTTACTTTAATGCTTATAATTATCATGTTTATGTTTTTAATAATAGCAAATCAACCCAAACCCAGACTGGTTCAAGTCTCAAAAACCACACCAGTAGGAGGAAGTGTGAGTCTGAACTGCTCTGTGGAGAACTCTGCTGGATGGAAATACGACTGGTTCAGACAAACCTCAAACACAAATGAAGTTCAAGTCACAACAAATAATGTAAATGGAGTTATCAGAGTCTCCCAAGGAGGCATCTACAGGTGCAGAGGATACAGAGGAAAACAAATCTTCTTAACTGAAGCAAGTGATAAAGTCACCTGTGAGATAACCTGTAAGTTCTTTTAGTTTGTTTAAATATGAATACTTTCAAAAATAGTCAAAATATAACTTTTCTTGATTGTGTTTTTATATCTGGTGGAAACAGTTACAAACAAGGTTGTTGTGATGCGACAACCCAACTGGCCTCAGATATTCAGAGGTGAGACGATCACTCTGACATGTGAGGTTCAGGGAGGTGAAACCACTGAGTGGGAGTATAAATGGAGAAGATCTGGTTCAGATACACCATGGAAATATGAGAAAACGTGGACTTTCACTGCTTCTGAGTCCAGCAGTGGAGACTACACATGTAAGAGCAGACTCAGACACGACCCGTATTCTTCAACAGAGACGAGTGAAGCCTTCACATTGTTGCTATCAGGTAAGTCATGTTTGTGAATGTTTGGTCCAACGTATAAATTGTATAAAGATGTTATTTTTTATATCCCTGACGGTTGACACTAAAGGAGGCAGAAACTGTAACACATTTTTAATCATTTTGATGTTTCAAGTGTTTAGAAAACAAACTTAAATCAAACTTTTAGGCTCAACAAGAAGTGATTTTTTTCCGAATGACAGGTAACTTTGAAAGACGTCAGTTCTCACCAGCAAAGATGTTCAATCAAGACAATAAGGGTGTTTAATGTATCCAACAAATTACTGATTTTAACTTAATACTTTGTTGTATAAAAAAATATATATAAAGTTTAAAAATAAAGATCTTGTCACAGTATTTGAAAGGATTTTCCAAATTCTTAAAAATACATTTTTTTAAACAAATAATAATTCATTTTGTTCATTTTATTATCTGTGTGCTGCCATATTTTTGTTTTATGAAATCCTGGTGATTTGTCAACTTTGTCCTCCAGTCTCCTGCACTTCCCATCTTCCTATCGAGTTATGTATTCACGAACGACATGTTTAAGTCTTAGATGGATAATTCAATCCTTCTTTTTCCCTCAATGGTAATAATTACATTGACTTATACAGCAATCGTACATGTAATGTTTTTTTTTTTTTCAAAAGTTGATCGAGTTAGCAGGTTATTAACAAAATGTTTATTTTATTTTTTTTTTTTCTCACCTGAAATGAGCTGGGATAGGCTCCAGCAGACCCCCGTGACCCTGAAAAGGATAAAGCGGGTATAGATAATGGATGGATGGATGGATTTATTTTATTTTGGATGAAGAAGAAAATCTCCCTTGTTAACCGTGAATTTATATCTCTGTTCATAGCAGCTGGTTTTAGGGGGCGGAGTCAGACACTCCATTCAACTCAACATGATTCTTATCAGGATATCTTATTTGTAATTGGTGTTAGAGCTTTCAGTTGTCATCTTCTAATGTACAGCAGGTGTCTTTCATTACAATTAAACAGACAAATCATCTTTATTCTCATCTCCATGACAGATGAACCAAAGGCTCAACTGAGAGCAGCTGTGACTCTGCACCCCAACTGGCCTCAGATATACAGAGGAGAGAAGATCACACTCCGATGTGAAATCCACGGAGGAAACACTGAGTGGGAGTATGAATGGACAACCAGCAGCTCAAACAAACCACCTAATCTAAATGAATTCACTATTGATCCAGTTTCTTCATCAAACAATGGAACCTACAAGTGTAAAGGCAGAATGAAAAATAAACCAACAAATTGGAGTGATTCCTTCAGTTTGACAATTTTAGAAAGTGAGTGACATGTTATTCCACCAGTTGTGGTATAATGAGTATAGCTTTTCACAGAGACAGAATAATGGTATCTTTGACGGATAGACGTTTCATATAAACTATCTTCAATAACAGCAAATGTCTCCAACAGCATCCAAACCTGTCCTCTCTGTGTCTCCATCATGGCTGAGTCCTGGAGTCTCAGTGACTCTGAGCTGTGAGGTCAAACATCCGTCTGCAGGATGGAGCTTCTACTGGTATAAAGCTCTTCCTCAACTACCAAATCTGTCCTGCATCTATGAGCTGCTACCTGGTAGCACCAGTGGGACTGCACAGGACTCCTACATCATTGATGGACAGACACACACAGCAGGATATGCATGTAGAGCTGGACGAGGAGACCCAGTGATCTACACTCCTTACAGTCAGACTAAGATGGTCTGGTCTGCAGGTCAGTTTCTAGACTGGTTTATTGTTTTCCCTCTCTGTCAACACTGATGTTTTCTGCTGCTGTTTGAACTACAGACTGTATTTTATTGGTTCTGGATGTTTAAGGTCCTGTAATGTTACAGATGTATAAATGATACATGAGGTCTGATCCTTCATGATGGTTTGTTTTTCAGATCCTCATCCTTCAGCGTCTCTCACAGTAAGTCCTGACAGAGTTCAACACTTCAGTTCTGACTCTGTCTCACTGACCTGTGAGGGAAACTCTACTGAGTGGAGAGTGAGAAGGTCGACTCTTAACAACTACACGTCTACTTGTTCCTACTGGGGGACAATGATCAGATCAACATGTATCATTAATAGACTGCAGCACAGAAATACAGTGTTCTGGTGTGAGTCTGGATCAGCATTCAGCAACGCAGTCAACATCACTGGACAGAGTGAGTCTCATCACAGTTTTTCATCATTGAGACTTTATGACAAATTTATCATCAGTATCAAATGTTTAAGGTTGCTTGGAGGTTCACTGATCAGTTTAAGGTGATTGATTAAAAAAACAAGAAAATGTTTTGCAAATACAAATGTACATTTAGTAGATCATTTGCTAAACCTTCCATAGAATTTCAAATCTTCAATCTTCAAGTCCTGTTTTAGTTTGAAATCTGTAGAAATGTTAATGTCTCAAAAAGCAGAATAATTATTGTTCCTCATTTGTGGTTTAGAAAAACGCTAAATATGTAACTGAATGTGCATTCAATTATATAAAAGATCATTTATTTATTTATTTTTATTTATTTATTCTTTATTTCATTCATTGATAAAATAAAACAATAAACAATTTAAATAATTTAAAGCATGACCTGAAACAAATCCTAATCAGAAGTTGAATGTTCATGTTTTCCAGCTAATGATGGTATCATCCTGGTGAACCCCGTCCATCCTGTGACTGAAGGAGCTTCTGTTAGTCTGAGCTGCAGAATGAGAGAACAAAATCTACTTTCCAGTGTGTTTTTCTACCACAATGACAAACTTATCCCGAATGATGGCAGAGGGGAGCTGAATATCTCTGCAGTGTCACAGTCACACGAAGGTTTCTACAAGTGTGAACATTCAGGAAACGTTTCACCACAGAGTTGGATGGCAGTAAAATGTGAGTAAACGTTCAGTTGTTCTTGGTTTGCAGGTACAGAGGGATTATAAAAAACCTTTTATTTTTTCTTCTTTTTTTACAGCGGTGTCTAGAACAGAGAGTTCTTCATTTCTTTTTCTGGTTTGGTTGCTGGTTCCTGTAATTTTACTGAGTTTTCTTCTGCTGCTGTTGTGTCTCTACAAGAAGTCAAAAGGTGAGAACTTTTATTCTTTTAAATAACTTGATTTCACTTATAATTAAAAAAGCATGCGTTTATAGCTTTTTCTTTAATGTGCCTCCAGGTTAGGGTTAATTTTAGTTTTCAAATGCTGTCAGTCATAATTTATACGGATATATACTGATTTTATTATACAAACCTTTACTCTGGAAAAACACACAACTTAACTATCTGAAACATTTATCTCATTTTCTAGATTCATGCTGTATCAGGTTGGTACATCTCTCTTTCATTTTAACCATAAATCATCAGTTCTTCTCTTTTCTGTGTTTATTTAACTGTGTTTATTGTGTTTTAGGTGGATCCAGTCAGACAGCAGCAGTCAGAACTCCACCACAAATCAACCAGTCAACCAGCCTGAAACTGTTGAATACGACTCTCTTCTCCACGGTCTGAAAATAAACTGTTTTGTTTTTTTTTTGTTTTTTTCATTTGTGTTTTGTTTTGTGGTCATCAGAGAAAAAATATTATTCACAACCAAAAATATCCAGAGTTTATTCATGTAAAATTTTCACAAGGAACTTTTTAAATCAATTAAACTTGAACTACAATTAAAGAGACTTCAATAAATAAACATGTTTCTATTGCAGGTTCTGTTGATGTCTATGAGACCATCAGACCCTCCGGAGATACTGGAACTGGTACAGAACATCTTCCAAACATTTACTAAATTATACTTCATCTAACGTCAGGCTGTGTCCAAAATAACTTTTATACTGTAATTGACCAAATATTTCAGATGAACAATTAGCTTAAAAACCATGAGCATGAATACATGAAACTAAGATTGTTTTCACAAAAATATATTTTATCTTCACAGGGAATCATCACAAACAAGAGGGTGTTTACATCAATATGAAGACAAGAACTGCAGGTAGAGTCACCTGCACCAGTCAGAAGTTTATCTATCTATCTATCTATCTATCTATCTATCTATCTATCTATCTATCTATCTATCTATCTATCTATCTATCTATCTATCTATCTATCTATCTATCTATCTATCTATCTATCTATCTATCTATCTATCTATCTATCTATCAAAATACATAGAACAATCTCTTTTAACGTTCAAGTTTTAAACAAGTGCAGTTTCACTACTGCAGACACGCATCACAGCTTTGTTTCAGTTCGGACAGATTTTGATTGTTATTTAAAAAAAAAAAAAAAAACGTTCTACTACTACTAATACTAGTGTCTTTTAGCAGACGCCTTTATCCAAAGTGACTCACATCTGAGAGAACAATATTCTAAAAATATTGATCTAAACTGTTTAAATGTGTGTTGGTATCATTGTCCTGCAGGTAGTTGTGGGTCATCAGTTCAGTTCGTCAGCTGCATTAATGAATGTCCACATTCTACCACTAGATGGCAGCAGAGTGGAAGATGTCAAATCACGCACTTCTAAGACCCTGAACAATCTGTCTGCTTTATTTACACATTGATGACTCATTGATGCTGTGTAGAAAATGATTTGCTTTCAATTGTCGCAAATATCATTATGTTTCATTGGTTTGCTCAATATAACATTCAGAGTCTCCCCTGTCTTTACTGAATCACGTAATCCACAGATTTTAACTGGATTTACAGATTTACACTGATGCACAATATGAGTCACACAATGAGATAAAAAGTTAATCAGCCCAGGTGTAAGTGTGGTAGCAAAAACTGAATTTCATTTAGTGCAATGTGCAGTTACAAAAAAGAAGAAAAACAACATGAAAACACTGCATATCGCTCGATTCTCTTTTTTTCTTACAGTTTTTCTCAATTGGTTTGGTACATTTCTCACATCAGAATTGAAATTCTCAAAAGTTCTTGTTCAGTTTTCACATCATCATGCCATTTGTGCAGATGAAAAAGGCAGTTTCTCATTGCATTGAACAAATTGCAAATGCTTTTGTCCATCCATGCAAATGATTGTGTACAATTCTCAGTTTTTTCGTACATTAACAATTGCTTTTGTCATGCTAATCAAAATGCTTTGTTATAGGAATCTATCAAATAGTCTCTTTCCCCAAAACATTTAGGCTATAGTTCATCATATAAGTCTTCACATGCAAAATGATTTACCAAGCCATCATAACATGTCAAGCATATATACATTTCCATAAGACATTTGTCTGTAAATATGATCTAAATTGGTAAATTCCTCCCAGGTGAATCTAGACTTTCTCTAATGAAAAGAGTTGATCAACCAATGATCGACAGTTTTCTGAATGAGCTCAAGGGAGCATCTCATGAACAATCTACTGGGGAGTATATAGGTAACCAGAGCACAATAGAAAGTTACAATGTCTGACAATGGAAGGACAACAGCCAAGAAGAAGGAGAGGAAGAGGGGTGATGCTGCGTGGTGGAGGAGTAGGAAGAGGAAGAGGCAGAAGAGTCGGACACATGCGTGTTCCTGATGAAATCAGAGCAACACTTGTAGACCATGTTTTGAATCATGTCCTCGTTTGTAAGTCGCTTTGGGTTTACAGTAAAAGGTGTCTGCCAAATGCAATGTAATGTAAAGATGTACACTACACTACTGTAAGTGTGGCATTTGCACATATGCTATGGCTGTAGAAAAGAAGATGCAATATGTCATATACGTTTGATCTAACTTCTTTTGCAAATGCATGTAATGCAGTAATTCCAAAAATAACATTTTGTCTTCTGTATTTAGCGCATGATGGAACTGGAAGCTAGTGATCCACCCTGTCACTTCATTTACATGGACGAGGCTGGCTTCAATCTGACAAAGCGCAGAAGACGGGGTCGAAACCTTATTGGACATCGAGCCACCATTGATGTGCCAGGCCAAAGGGGTGGCAACATAACTATGTGTGCCGCAATATCAGATAACGGTGTGCTGACACACATTCCACTGATGGGTCCATACAACTCTGAACGTCTAATAGCATTCCTAGACACTTTGTACAGGGATCATATCCTAGGTGGCCCAGCCGAGAATATGGCCCAGCCCAAATATGCCATAATATGGGACAATGTAAGCTTCCACAAGTCAAACCTAGTAAGGCAGTGGTACGCAAACCATAACAGAATGGTGAGGGAGTTCTTACCACCATACTCCCCATTCCTCAACCCCATTGAGGAATTTTTCTCAGCCCGGAGGTGGAAGGTGTATGACCGAGAGCCACACACACAAGTTACCCTTCTTGCTGCAATGGATGCAGCATGCCAAGACATTACTGCAGATTCCTGCAGAGCATGGATTAGGCATGCAAGAAGATACTATCCACGCTGCCTTGCACGGGAGGACATCAGGTGTGACGTGGATGAGAATTTGTGGCCTAACAGACAGGAACGGGAAGAAGCTGAAGATCAGGATTGAGATTAGAATTTGGGGAGTTGTTCATATGTTTTTGTTTACCTACTGTATGACCTATGTTTATATTTTTGACCTATGTTTACACTTACGTATTGTATTTCACCTTTGTTATGTGCAGTGCTGTCTTTTTTTTTTCTTTACGGACTGCAATGTCAATGTTTGCCAATGAAGAAGTCATTCTGTAAATGTGAATCTTGTCTTTTCCAATCAATCTTACACGTATACATTATATGAGGTCAAATGTACAACACTTGTCATCACAACCTAAACCACATTTTACATCAACATGTCCCTTCAAAGTGCCTTCAATTGCCAACATGACTAATGAATTTGACTGTCTTATCTGTACACAATGACACAATGATTAAACATTCTGATGGCACTGACAAGTATATTGACACAAAAACTTGCTTTTGAGGGATGGACTAAGGATTTTGAGCAAGAGACTGGCTTTTGCAGGTGATCCACAGTGTTTTGCTATTTGTTCAAACTGTTTTGAGAAATGCACTTGATCTTCTGCAAATTGCAAGAATGATTGGAAAAATGTACCAAAGTGATTGAGAAAAACTGTAATACAGTCACCTGAATATTATTACTTTATTTCTGCTGTACAAATGAATCCTAACAGCTGCTTTCCATTTTAAACCCCACTCCAGACTGATGATATCAACCAACCAGAATAAAGAAAAAGAAAAAAATACAGAAAAAAAGTATGTAAAGTTTATATTCACCTGAAGGTCAAAATATGTTTATTTCACTTTTCAGTTTTAGTTACATCTGAATGTGTTTTTTTGTGTCAAAATGCAGAAACAGACAAATGTTTGAAATATGTTATCTTTTGTGTTCTGATATATTAGTTTTGAAGTCAGCATCTTTTGTTCTGGACATCAACAATTACATTTATATCTTGTATTTTTTTATTTATGATGTTATAACATTAGAACTGTATGAACTTTGTTTTTACTTGTGGAGGAATTATGAAAGTCTTTTTTTATTTTTCATGTTTATTCTCTTCTTAAGTGTTTTATGCATTCTTTAACTTTATTTTAGCAGTCAGTTTTTGTATTTTTATGTTTTTAAAGGTTGTGTATTTTTTGTACTCTCAAATATAAAACACTGTTATGAGCAATGTAGCAGATCATAGTCTTACTGTCAGGGTTTGACACTTCCCCCCAGTTTGAGTTTCAGTTCTGTCCCTCCTGTTTCCCATTTGCCCTGATTGTGTCTGCACCTGTGTCTCGTCGTGTCTCGTTATCCCCTGTGTATATCTGGTCTTGTCATTCCTTTGTTCCCTGTCGGTCCGTACTGTTTGTTCCCTCCATGTGCTCCTGGTTTTCGATCCCTGTGTACGTGATTTAATTTTGATCCTGCCAAGCAGCGCTTTTGTTTTTACCCTTTATAGAATAAACCCTTGTGTTTTTTTGAGAACTCCTGCCTCCAGCCCTCTCTCTCTCCTGCGTTTGGGTCCTCAACACCACACCTTGTGACACTTACAGTGTCAAGAAGACAATGTTTTTATTTCTTTAATCATCTACAAATGTATCAATAGTAATTAATAAAATATTTACTACACAACATATATTGTCTTAATACAGATTCAAGTGTGAGATTAGTGTTTCATGCTTCTTTTAGATGTTACAGATGCTGAACAGACTTCTACAAATGATTCACTGGTTCATCTTCTCTCATATCTCCTCCAATATCTCCTCCAACAAACCTCGTTTCTCCTCCAGGAACATTTTAGGAATTGAAACATCCTCCAAAACATTTGATACCTGGATCACAGGCAGGAGGACGGAGGAGAGGAGACGAGGAGACACAAATGACACAGATGGGACGAGTCTATAGAAAACTTCTTATGAACACCGTCCTAACATTCCTGCAGAATGTTGATAACAAAGAAAGAAAAACAAAAAAGATGTGATTAATGTTCCTGCAGGAAGAAAGAAAAGAATCTGTTGGCTTCAGGTTTAATAAAAAAACTTCAAGACTTTGGTCATTTAAACTGTTTTATGTTTCAATTAAGTCCTTAAATAACAATGATACTGTCAGATCGCTGTCACAGTTTAAATAGTTTATTATAATTACTACATGCAACAACAACCCAGTCGGGTTTCAGCATAAACTTCATAGAAAAGTTGTTATAATTGATCTCATCATTGAGCTCATGATCAAAAGTTAGAAAAACTAACTTAATAATTTTTTTAGTTTGAATCACATCAGACTTAAATTACATGCAACATGTTTATCTAAAGTAAAATTATATTAAACTGAATTTCTCACGTGTGTTCACGTGCAGCATGAAGAAAACTGGCTGCTCTGTTATAATTGTAGCTAAACTCTCCAGGTGAACTACTGACTGATTCATATTGGGTTCTGATCAATTTCCCTATTGATCAACATTTTATTCAAATGTTTCAACCAGATGTGACGATATGATGTTATGAAGATATTATAATAATTTCAATTCTTCCAAGGTGCTTAACTTTTAAATGAAAAGATTCCAAAACTCGTCCATCACATGATTTTGAATTTGGATTGTGTTTATTATCCTAAAGATAGATTATTATTTTATTTATTCATACTTAAATAATAAATTAGTATTAACCTCACTTAAAGTAAACAGACATTTCTTTCACTGACGTGACCATGAAACTTCAAACACACAGACGCCATTTTTTTATGTTTCTGAAGTTTTTTTTCAACAACTTTATAGCCATGTGACCTCGACATTTCAAAGTTATGCTGAATCGTGGGACTGAAATAGAAAACACACATTCCTATTCTAAAACACACATTCATTCTTACACTGAACTTATAAGTACTGACATTGATTTCTGGAGTTCTGGATGAGACTTGTCCTGGTAAATAGAAACAAAGGTAAGACAGCAGCAGAAACGCTCTGCAGGCAGGAGATCTGCAGTAAAACTGATACAAAATGTAAATAATTGATTTCACAAAGTTATTCTCTCAGTTCTTGGTTGATTGTCCTTTCATTTAATAATACAGCATGTAGGACAGGTTTTTCACATAAATATTTCAGAGCTGTGCTTTCTGGCAGCTATATGAATATGTCCAGATTAGTTATTTTGTTGGTGCCGTGTCCCAGTGTAAAGATGCATTTAATGAAGTCTGTTTTGTTCTCTGAGGACCCCAACTCTCCATCCTGTGTGCCCCCGATTTTTCAGACTGAAGATAAACCCATAATTTTGTCTTCATTGTCTCAAGTTACTGGATTCACTTTACTGCAAACCACTGCAAATGGTCCACAGACGTCAACATCTCCCTGACGTTGCACTTGGAAACACATGTGTGAGGATGCTGTTCATTGATCACAGTTCAGCATTCAACACTACTGTTCCCAGAAAAGCTTTTCAGAAAGCTCAAGATCCTGAAGCTAACATCTCAAGTCTGTAATTGGATCCTGGACTCCTTGATTGACTGAACACATCTACTATCACAAATTAACCTATCACACATGGTTTTAGACTGTGGCAGGAAGCAGGACAGAAAACCCACACAAGCACAGAGAGAATTTGTGAGCTTATGAATGATTTGATTTGAAATTGTAGTTGTTTTTTTTATTCATTGTTGTACTTTATTGTTTGTTCTACCAAACAAGTACAGGTGTTTCTTGGAAATGAGACCCCACGTCTCAATGTATCTAAAAAAATAAAATAAGTGAAGCAGTTGTGTTTTCACTAAATACTGGTTGGTTGTTTTGTTTTTCAGTAGATGTGGACCACGCTGAGTGTTCCTCCTAGTTCTGTATCAATTATTATAATTCACCTCCAGACCAGGCTCTTGTAACTGTGTTTTCTTCTATTTGAGATTAAAAACCACAGAAGCATGAAAACATGTCAGGCTGCTTCTCCGTGTGACCACTACAGGGCGACTTTACCTGATAATAAAAGTGAGATATATCATGTAAATGACAAAATCTGACAATAAAATTATGTGTTTACAAATGGTAGAATAGTTATACAATGTTGAAACAAAAATGATGGTTCAGTGTTTACTTTGTTGAAAAAAAAATAAAGGAAGCCTTCAAGTTTCTTTCTTTACATTTGCATTTCTTTGCATTTGACCAGCTTTTATAGCGACTGCAACATTAACCCTTCAGGTCAGTTTAGTGCATTAAAATCTTCAAATATGAACTAAAGCAGCCTCTGAACAGACCCACTGACTGCTGTAACTCTACCTGCATCAGTGTAAACAGCGCCCTCCTCTGGTTAATGATGAAAAGTTCAACTGGAGTAAAGAAGCCAAAAACTGATCAAGGGGGAGGAACACAGAAAATTAACAGAAACTAACACAGTCAAGCTCATTTGACATCACAGACGGTGGTTTTGTCTGCTTCGTCAGTCCCTACGCTTGCTCCACTGAACTCCACGACAAAAGAAAAGTAGCCATTTATCTAGACATGACAGCATGAACTAAATGTGTGCACTTCACTCAGAATACAGTGTGATGTCACAATATACAACAAATGCTAAACTCAAAACAAATCTATCGCCTGTAACTTAAACCACAAACAAACCTAACAAATGTAGATGGATATTACCTAACCACCTTTGTGATGGATACGGCCGTCACAACTTCCTTCCTTAACTAACTATCAGAAATAAAGCTGCTTTGACCACAGCACTCTTTGACATGTCTGCACCTTTTCTTCTGGGGTTGCACACTTCATTTTTAAATATGTACTTTTAAAGTATATATATATTTATATGATAAAATGAAAACTTTGAAACCAAGTTTAAACAGCAGCACAGCAGGCCAGTGATCAGCACTGTGGCCTCACAGTGAAGAGGTTCCTGGTTCAAACCCCAGCAGGGACTTTCTGGCGGGAGTTCATGTTCAGACTGTGTCTGCAGGAGGTTACCCTGGTTTCCTCTCTGTGAGGACCATTTCCATTTTCCTCAAAGACGATGCTTGGCTTTTAGTGTCAAACGTACTGTACACAACTACACAACACAATCAAGCCTGATTTCAAACAGGTGAGGTTGTACTGAAAATAATTATACCAAACGAGGCAACGTCGACCGTTTAAAGGTGAAATATAAAGTTAAATTCAAAATTAGTCAAATACGGTCAAATGTACCCCAGACTCCTGAGGGTTCATCTAGTTATGTGTGTAGTGTTTTTGTGCTCTATGAGCTACTGACACCATCTACCTATCCATCAATCTGTCTTTCATGATGGAGACTTGAGACAGCAGAGCAGCTGAGCAGTGAGATCATACAGGCAGTAAAAAAGAGAGGTGAAGAAGGACAGTCAGTTTACCAGTCTGCAGCTCTTGTCACACAGCTGAAGAACAAGCTGACAGCATGACTAGTCAGGTTTATCAGTTATACAAAGAACTGGCAGCAATCATGAAATCAGATGATGCTTTTGTAATTATTGATTGATTTTAAAAACCTGACAACATCTTTTAGTTAGTGGATGAAGTCTAAACTGTATATTAATGGAGACGAATCCCTCAATGTTTCAAGATGCTGACGTAGCCTCTGATGAGACCAGCTGACCCGTGTACCGATGCATGATTAAACTAAAGTAAAAAATAAATGTTTATTCAAATAAATGTTTGATTCTCTGTGAAGAAAACATTTTTGAAGAGAATTTTCTGCTGCAACAGGAACAAAGGTAGAAATATATCTTCTCACACTAACTTCACCACACTGTTTCTGTTTTTTCTTCTTTCCTCATTTCCTGTGAATGAACTCATGACCACAATGAAAAAACAAAATTTTATCATAATCTGTAGGAAAGTATTACTTCCACACTGAAATAAAGAAATGCTTTACATCGCTGAAGATCAGTGTTTTGATCTGAACTTTAGTTTTCTCATGTTTGATAAACTGTAAATAAAATACACCCACATTCATGCTGAAGCTGTTTGTTTTGGTGCAGTAAATACAGTAACCACGGCAACAACATTCATCTCAGAGGTGAGAAAAGTAGAGGTCTAAAACTCATCAAAACCCTGTCCTGAAACCTGACCACACACACACACACACACACACACACACACACACACACACACACACACACACACACACACACACACACACACGCATGCACACGCACACGCACACGCACACGCACACACACACACACACACACACACACACGAACACAAGCAACTTGACCCTGAAATGATCAGATCTTTTTAAACAGGGACACAGAAATTAAAAGATACTGAAAAACTTGTAAAAACATTTGTTCTCAAATATTTTAGTCACGTCCACAAATTGTTGTTTGGAAGGGACTCGAGCAATAAAATACACTCATTACCCTGCAATTATTAGTGCATTGTGTATCTTAGATGACAAATATTAAACAAAACAAGACTATTTATTCTGTGGAAGGTTTCTAGAGGTGTCCTATTGGATGATATTTTTAATCATGTTACAACATCAAAACATCCCATTCCCATGGTGGAAATAAAAAATCATGATAGACAGATATAGGCAGTACTCGAGCAGTGAATAAAATGTTGAATAGTTGACTTTTTCATTTCAAATGTGACGATATAGTTTTAACTCCAAAGTTAGTTGTGTAGTGGAGAAGGTCTGCGCTGCACAAACACCCACCTAACACCAATCTCACTTCCAGCTTGAGGCGATGCAGAAGTAAATACAAGTTGCAGTTCCTCGCCTCGCCTCCGGGGACTCGATCCAGAAACAGGTCAATCTCCTTTTGCTCTAAAATTAAAAAGTCAACTTCACAGCAGAAATAAACATATCCATGATCTGCTTCAAAAGATGTTTTTGGTGTTTGTTGTTTGATTTCACTTCCATGAAAACAATGAGAGGGAGGATCTTCTTTGTACCATTTTAAATGAAGTTATACAATAAGATACATGTATTTGTAATATCAAATCTTTTGATTCGCAGTCGGTTCAACCATTAGCTAGATCAGGGATATCCTGGTCCTCGAGGGCCACTGTCCTGCATGTTTCAGATGTTTCCTGCTTCATCACAACCATGATACAAATGATCATGCAGACCTTGGTGACATGATGACCATTAATTAGAGTCAGGTATACTAATGCATTACAACATCTAAAACATTTGTTCTCAACCCTGGTCATCCAGTACCCCTGAGTAAAGTATCAGATAGTAGAGAAGTGTCAGAAGTGCTTCCTCCATCTCTCATTTCATCAATCTATTTCTGTTTAGCTCGTCCTCCTTCACTTCCTGTGGTTGAAGTCATGGTTACAAGAAAAAAGAAGAGTTTCCCCAGAACTTACAGAGAAGTACATCGTTCCTGCATCGAGCTGATGAGATACTTTACATTATTGAAGCTCAGTTTTGTGATATAAACTTGATGAAGAGCAGATTTTCTGTTGGTGGAGGTGGTGGATTAACAACACTCACTATGCTGCTTTGATATCAGTGAGTACAATACAGTGACGAAGACGATGAACCGTCTTTATTGTTACTTCAGTTATTCTATTAAGATGTGTTTTTTTGTTTATTGCACATATTTGACTTTAACAATGATATCCAGCAGCCTTAATAAATGTATTTCTTTAATTGAAATTCTTTGTAAAACCTCCATCTACTACAAACTTTGTCTCAGGAAATTTTACAGAGAAAGTAAACAAGTTAAATTCAAATAAAATTAAATCTTTAATTGAAATTAAAGCACAGTATAAACAAATTCAGTCTTATATTTTTGTTATATTAAAATATAATCAAGTTTTATACAGTCCAGTTCAGAATTGTATTCAACTGAGATGAATATAATACCAATTTTTTATAAAAATGTCTGACAAAAGGACAGAGGAAGTCCTTTTAAAGAGGAAGAGACCTCCAGAACCAGATCAGGGAGGATCCATCTGCCTCCACTAGTTGAGGTAGAAGAAGTATTGAACTGTAATACAGCATGTGTCAGTATGATGGTCACATTTGTACCAGGAAGTCTGCTGCTTTGCTAATCAATTTTAGATATAAAGTCATGGATGGCAGATAACTTTCTAAAGGAACATTGACAAAATGTTCCCAACCAGGACAAAACAGAAGTTTTAATTATTGGTCCTGAAGCCAAGAGAGAAACTTTTACCAAAACACTGTGTAAAGATCCTGGGTGTTATTTTTGACTCTGAGCTTAATTTTATTCCTCATATCAAAAACACAACAATAGTTTTTTATCACCTTGAGAACATTGCCATTTTTCTCTCGGGCAAACACAGAGGTGCTGATGCATGCTTTTATTTCCAGTCGTATTGATTATTATAATGCCCTGCTTTCTGGTCTTCCCAAAAAGAGCATTTCTAGTCTCCAATTACTACAAACCTCAGCTGCTCATGTGCTGATGAAGAGCAGAAGGCGGGCTCACATTACACCAGTTTTAGAATCGCTGCATTGGTTCCCCGTGCACTTCAGGACAGATTTTTAAGGTTCTCTTATTAGTTTTTAAATCCCTTAACGGTCTCGGGCCTTCTTATCTGTCTGATCTGCTTTTACCCTGTAAACCCTGGCGGACCCTGAGATCCTCCGGCACCGGCCTTTTAATCATTCCCAAAGTTAGAACCATAACCCACGGTGAGGCATCATTTCATCACTACGGCCCACGTCTGTGGAATAACCTGCCGGAGAACCTCAGAGACTGTTGATGCTTTTAAAAGCAGGCTCAAGTTTTATTGTTTTATGTTTTATGTAAAGTGCTTTGCGTTGCATTTTTTATTTGAAACTAATTAAACTTATTTTAAACTGCTGCGTCTCAAAACTGTTGCGTCGTCTTTGCAAAAGAAATTTAATTTGTCAGAATTTAACCAAAACAGTTGAATTTTTCTCACCAACCGAGCAAAAGGAAATATTCACATGTCAGAGAATCTAACAATATCTAGTCTACGTTTCCAACAGAGAACGTGTCCACATGTCAAAGTGAGCTGTGGTCAAAGTGTGTTTAGTTGTGTTAGTTGTGTCTTAAAGGAAGGAAGCAAAGACAGAAATAGAAGTTAGAATAAATGTCACGTTCAGTATTTACAGGACACATGAGGCAGCATTGGTTTCTAACAGTTTTTCTTGTTCTTTGTTTCTGTTTAACTGTTTTCTCTTTCCACCAAGAATTAGTGGTGACTGAGATCTGATGAAGACGATGGGACACACTTTGTTCTCTGAGTTATTCTGTGAGTATGTCATGATGACGTTTTCTGCTTAAACCTAGACAGTTTTTGATAGAAACATCATTCAGATTCTAGACGACTGTTGATGGTTTTATATTAGCTATTCACCAGCAGTTGTACATCTTACTTTCTTATGTTGTACATCAAACAGTACCAGCTGCAATCTTATATTGATTTTGAGAGATATATAAGTGTATTCATCTCTGTAATTCCCACCTTCACTGCAGTGCTGTGTTCTCTCCTCTACACCGGACGAGCTCAAGGTGATGCTCTTTTAAACTTTTTTCTTTATTGTTAGATTAATCTCAACCTGCTGCATAACTGTCAGACACATCCTTTGTCACTTTGTTTGGTTTTATATCTACCAAATGGTTTCAGTGCACGTACCTGAACACAGAGAGATGATCAAAGTTTATAAAAGTGTTGTACGTTACAGATTATATGTTTGTGTTGTTCTAGATGCTGTTCTGACTATTGAACCCAGTTGGTTGACTTATTTTGCTGGAGAGTCTGTTACTTTCATATGTGACATGAGGGAAGGAAGAAACAATGACTGGGAATATAAAATCATCATGGATGGTTGGGATTCTTGGTTCGACACACCCCAACGCTACGAATTATACCTCTCACACACTGGTAAATATCAGTGTCGTGGTCGACGTAGATCCTCAGATGTAACAAAGGACAGTAATATTGTCTCTTTAACTGTATCAGGTAAGTCCTCAGTTTCATCAGCATGAATAAGTTTATTATGGTTATTATCATGTTTGAGTCCTGCTCATATATTCATATTACTTTTGGTTTTATTAATTACAGATTTAATGTATTTTCATATCTGTAAGTTATTTATTTTGGAAAAACCTGAAACATCAAACGTTGAGCACGATCTCAGAATTTTTTTTAAATGAGTCAAATAAAGAAGTGAACTAAATAAATGATTGATCTTTGTAACAATAGCAAAATTAAATCACGATTCTAAAATGGTGTATTGAGGTTATAAAGTAATTAATACAAATATAACTTCATAGGTTGTTTTCTGGTTTTAATTAACATATTTTTGTTGTTAATAACAATATAAACTTTATGCTTTGAAGTGTTCAGTCCTCACAAATGTTTCTCAGTTGTCAAACGCAGCTCAAGTTTCAACTCAAATGTTTCACTTCATGAAGGAATAAAACTCAAATTTTTAATTAACATATTTCTTTTCACATTTTAAACATATGCGTCATATTGTGGTTGTAATGAAGACAAAAGAAAGATTAAAATAACTTACCTCATATTTTACTTTAATGCTTATAATTATCATGTTTATGTTTTTAATAATAGCAAATCAACCCAAACCCAGACTGGTTCAAGTCTCAAAAACCACACCAGTAGGAGGAAGTGTGAGTCTGAGCTGCTCTGTGGAGAACTCTGCTGGATGGAAATACGACTGGTTCAGACAAACCTCAAACACAAATGAAGTTCAAGTCAGAACAAATAATGTAAATGGAGTTATCAGCGTCTCACAAGGAGGCATCTACAGGTGCAGAGGATACAGAGGAAAACAAATCTTCTTAAGTGAAGCAAGTGATAAAGTCACCTGTGAGATAACCTGTAAGTTCTTTTAGTTTGTTTAAATATGAATACTTTCAAAAATAGTCAAAATATAACTTTTCTTGATTGTGTTTTTATATCTGGTGGAAACAGTTACAAACAAGGTTGTTGTGATGCAACAACCCAACTGGCCTCAGATATTCAGAGGTGAGACGATCACTCTGACATGTGAGGTTCAGGGAGGTGAAACCACTGAGTGGGAGTATGGATGGAGAAGATCTGGTTCAGATACACAATGGAAATATGAGAAAACGTGGACTTTCACTGCTTCTGAGTCCAGCATTGGAGACTACACATGTAAGAGCAGACTCAGACACGACCCGTATTCTTCAACAGAGACGAGTGAAGCCTTCACATTGTTGATATCATGTAAGTCATGTTTGTGAATGTTTGGTCCAACGTATAAATTGTGTAAATAAGTTATTTTTAATATCCCTGACGGTTGACAACAAATGTGGCAGAAACTGTAACATATTTTTATACAGTTTGATCTTTCATTTGTTTAGAAAATAAAGTTAAATCAAACTTTTAGACTCAACAAGAACTGAATTATTTTCCGAATGACAGGTAATTTTGAAAGACGTCAGTTCTCACCAGCAAAGGTGTTCAATCAACATAATAATTATTATATTATATACTATGTATCAAAAATAAATATAAAGTTTAAAAATAAAGATCTTGTGACAGTATTTGAAAGGATTTTTCCAAGTTCTGAAAAATACATTTTTTTAAACCAATAATAATTCATTTTGTTCATTTTATTATCTGTGTGTCGCCATATTTTTGTTTTATGAAATCCTGGTGATTTGTCAACTTTGTGCTCCAGTCTCCTGCACTTCCCATCTTCTTATCGAGTTATGTATTCACGAATGACATGTTTAAGTCTTAGATGGATAATTCAATCCTTCTTTCTCCCTCAACTGTAATTATTACATTGGCTCATAAAGTAATCGTACATGTAATTTATTTATTTTTTTTTTAAAAGTTGATCGAGTTAGCGGGTTATTAACAACATTAACCGTGACTTTATGTCTCTGTTCATAGCAGCTGGTTTTAGGGGGCGGAGTCAGACACTCCATTCAACTCAACATGATTCTTACCAGGATATCTTATTTGTAATTGGTGTTAGAGCTTTCTGTTGTCATCTTCTAACGTACAGAATGTGTCTTTCATTACAATGAAACAGATAAATCATTTTTAGTTAAATGTATAAATTGTGCATACAATGTTTTTCTATGCGTGTAGGATGGAATACTACACAATCAATGCATTTTATATCTTTAATCATATAAAGAGTTCCACCTTATAACATTTGACACCAAATGTACCAGTAAAGGGAACTTATTTTTACTCATCTTGCAGAGATGAAATGTTGATCTATTTTTTTTTAAACCAGAGTCAAATTCTGATGTACAGCAATTAACTTTAGCTTGCTTTAGATAGCAATGAAACAAGTAAATCGTTTATATTCTCATCTCCATGACAGATGAACCAAAGACCCAACTGAGAGCCGACACCAGACTCATCCCAGTTGGAGGCAGAGTGACTCTGAGCTGCTCAGTGAACCCGTCATCATCTGGTTGGAGATACTACTGGTACAGAGACGAGGAATCCTCTGAACCGCTGACCTCACCAGATGCTGTTTTCCAGCCAGATGGACAAATCAGTGTCTCACAGGGAGGAATCTACTGGTGCAGAGGAGGAAGAGGAGAACCAGTTTACTACACAAACTTCAGTGATCCAGTCAACATTTATGGAGCTGGTGAGTTTAAAGACGTTTATTTGAAATAGTTTAAGCTAAAAAATAATGATTATATTTATGAATTTTTCGTTAAAATGAATACTTCAAGTAATGTTGATTGTCTGTTCTTGTTTGATGGTTTCTTGAACGTTTACAGCTCCAAACAGAGCAGCTGTGACTCTGCACCCCAACTGGCCTCAGATATACAGAGGAGAGAAGATCACACTCCGATGTGAAATCCACGGAGGAGACACTGAGTGGGAGTATGAATGGACGACCAGCAGCTCAAAGAAACCACCAAATCTAAATGAATTCACTATTCCAGTTTATTCATCAACACTACAAACTACAAGTGTAAACTACAAGTGTAAAGGCAGAATGAAAAGTAAACATCTTTCAACAGGTTGGAGTGATTCCTTCAGTTTGACAATTTTAGAAAGTGAGTCTCATCTTTTTTCACATAGTTGTTGTATACTGAGTACAGATTTTCACAGAGACATAATTATGTTATCTTTGAAGGATACACACGTTTCATATAAACTATCTTCAATAACAGCAAATGTCTCCAACAGCATCCAAACCTGTCCTCTCTGTGTCTCCATCATGGCTGAGTCCTGGAGTCTCAGTGACTCTGAGCTGTGAGGTCAAACATCCGTCTGCAGGATGGAGCTTCTACTGGTATAAAGCTCTTCCTCAACTACCAAATCTGTCCTACATCTATGAGCTGCTACCTGGTAGCACCAGCGGGACTGCACAGGACTCCTACATCATTGATGGACAGACACACACAGCAGGATATGCATGTAGAGCTGGACGAGGAGACCCAGTGATCTACACTCATTACAGTCAGACTAAGATGGTCTGGTCTGCAGGTCAGTTTATACACTTGTTTATTGTTTTCCCTCTCTGTCAACACTGATGTTTTCTGCTGCTGTCTGAAAGACTACAAACTGTATTTTATTGGTTCTGGATGTTTAAGGTCCTGCAATGTTACAGATGTATAAACGATACATCACCATGAGGTCTGATCCGTCATGATGGTTTGTTTTTCAGATCCTCATCCTTCAGCGTCTCTCACAGTAAGTCCTGACAGAGTTCAACACTTCAGCTCTGACTCTGTCTCACTGACCTGTGAGGGAAACTCTACTGAGTGGAGAGTGAGGTTGACTCTTGACAACTACACGACTACCTGTTCCATCTGGGGGACAATGACCGGATCAACATGTGTTGTTCGTCCACTGCTGCACAGAAATACAGTGTTCTGGTGTGAGTCTGGATCAGCATTCAGCAACGCAGTCAACATCACTGGACAGAGTGAGTCTCATCACAGTTTTTCATCATTTAGACATTATGACAAATGTATCGGTATCAAATGTTTAAGGCTATTTGGAGGTTCACTGATAGCAACGTACAACATTTTCTATCAGTTTAAGGTGATTGATTAAAAAACAAGAACATTTTTTGCAAATACAAATGTACATTTAGTAGATCATTTGCTAAACCTTCCATAGAATTTCAAATCTTCAATCTTCAAGTCCTGTTTTAATTTGAAATCTGTAGAAATGTCTCAAAAAGCAGAATAATTATTTTTCCTCATTTGTGGTTTAGAAAAACTGCTAAATATGTAACTGAATGTGCATTCAATTATATAAAAGATCATTTAAAGCATGATGTGAAACAAATCCCAATCAGAAGTTGAATGTTCTGTTTTCCAGGTATTCTTGGTATCATCCTGGTGAACCCCGTCCATCCTGTGACTGAAGGAGCTTCTGTTAGTCTGAGCTGCAGAATGAGAGAACAAAATCTACTTTCCAGTGTGTTTTTCTATCACAATGACAAACTTATCCAGAATGATGGCAGAGGGGAGCTGAATATCTCTGCAGTGTCACAGTCACACGAAGGTTTCTACAAGTGTGAACATTCAGGAAACGTTTCACCACAGAGTTGGATGGCAGTAAAATGTGAGTAAACGTTCAGTTGTTCTGTGGTTGCAGGTACAGAGGGATTATAAAAAACCTTTTATTTTTTCTTCTTTTTCTACAGCGGTGTCCAGAACAGAGAGGTCTTCATTTCTTTTTCTGGTTTGGTTGCTGGTTCCTGTAATTTTACTGAGTTGTCTTCTGCTGCTGTTGTGTCTCTACAAGAAGTCAAAAGGTGAGAACTTTTATTCTTTTAAATAACTTGATTTCACTTATTATTAAAAAAAAGCATGCCTTTATAGCTTTTTCTTTAATGTGCCTCCAGGTAGGAGCTTCATCAGGTCGGTACAAAGCTTCCTCTCTCTTAGTTTACAGAATTGCATCCTGTGTGTTTAAGGAACTTATTTTATCAAATGTTTTGGATCCACCAGGTCTCAGCGCACAAATCAGAGTTCTGCTACAGACGTGAATGAAGGTCAACACGATCAATACGCTTTTCCTCTCGAAGGTTTTCTAACACTTTCTTCTAGATAATTTTATTTCTGTTTAGCTCATTTGAAAGTTTATGAAATGCATATACTTGCTATTTGCTGGTAAAAAGTGTTTATAATAATTCAACCTTGGTTTGATTTATTTTTTTGAAGGTGATGTTTGTCACTATGAGTCAATCAAAGGTCCTGAAGTTGGTGAAATTGGTTCAGTTTATTCAACAACAGGTAAAGTGGATGGACCATTTAGCTTTATTTATATGTTTTCAGGTCAGAGTTTGATCCAAGTCGTTATTATCAAGTATTTTAACAAACTGTTAAAATGACACCAGTCAAAGGTCAGATCTTCGTGCAGTGACCGCAGACAAACGGTCCACATCAGTCGCCCCGAAACTGTGAAGACAAAACTCTCAATATTACCCGTTTTGTCAGCCTGGCTACAGTGCTGAACAGAAAACGTGGGTTACTTTTATTATCCTCTATCAACGATGAATAATAAGCTGTTTTAGCTTTGCTAATGGCTCTTTTATATACAGTACTATTAGACTATCTTTCTATTCACAATAGGAGTCTACAGACTTACAAGAGTACCACTTCCTTTCCATTTTACGCACTTTTTGTTTCAACATGCGGATATCTGAATGATACCAGGGAGTTAAGCTCCTATAGTTGGAGACCCTTCTCAAAGGAGCAACTGCAGCTAAAGCTGAGTGCAGCAAATCTGCAGTGTTACTAACAAGGAAATCAACATCTGCAGAGGTAGAACCCAGGTCACTGGCCTCGACTACTTCACTATTTTCCACTGTCATAAGATGAACAATGGCCTCCCTAAATTTAGCAATAGCTTCATCAGACAAAGATCTGCTAAAATAATACATCCTATTTTGCACTTGAACGTTGACAATGTTAAATTCAAACGTTATTAAATAGTGGTGGGATAAGAGGGAGTTTACAGGCGACACTAACAGATTATCGGGTTTGACACCGTGGATGAGGACAAGATTCAGGGTATGATTAAAACAGTGCGTCGGTTTGTTTACTTTTTGTGAGATGCCCAATGATTCTAGAAGAGAATTAAAAGCTAATTTAAGATTATCGCTGTCAACATCCATATGAATGTTACTCACCCACTATGATGACTATCTGTACTGATCAATAAACCAGATAGGAAGTCCTGGCTCATCTGAGAGAATAATGATCCAGATATAAATGAATGACTGTCTCTGAAGTCTAACAATAAAATCTAACTGGATTACAGATGAATCCAGAGACATCACATATTCTTCAATTGAGCTTAAAAACATCAAGACTAAGAAGAGTGAGTATTTTTGTAGACGCCAAGAACCCTGAACTAATGTTATAAAGTAGTTATGATGCTTTTATCTAAACAAAGTACTTTCATCTGATCCTTCTAACAGAGAAGAAAAAGGAATCAGAGGAAAAATCGGTTTACTCTGATTTGAAGTTCAAACCATCCACAGGTAAGATCCATAAGAACAACGAAACTAAAAGATTTGTAGCTGTTCTTTTGTGCAAGCTGACACTTTCGCAACTTCATGTAGGTGTAAACTCTGAATATTTGTGTTTGGATTTTAAATGGACTCTCAATATGTCACCCATGGACATATATTAGTTTCTAAGATTTATAGAAAAGTATAAAAAGAAACCAAAGCCAACATGTGTTTTGTTTCAGACAAGATTCAACTATATGCTCGGGTCCACAAGAAAGACAAAGGTCAGTAAAGTCTGCAGCTACAACTGTTGAAACAAGTTCCCACCTTTGATTGTGACATTACTCTGAAATGTTTTCAATCATGTCTTCTTCTACAGGGAAACCAGTTCCTGCAGCTGATGAGATGGTTTATTCTGAAGTAAAACCAGAATAAATACTTGAAGTTGGTTTAAATGGATGTAAATCCCATGACTGATCCTACCTTGCTGAATTCTCCTGAATGTTTTTATTTTCTTGCATCAAAACAGATATTATGGATAACAAAATAAAACTGTAATGCACTGTACTGTCTGAGCTTTAATACAGGAGGAATAAAAAGGCTTTAACATTAGAATGTTTTCCATATTCAGCTTTTGAAAAATAGATTGCATTGCATTTTAAATTAATCTTTTAGTCACATTATGTTTGTATATATTTAGTTTGTATATGTCATAAACTTTGAATCATTAAAGTCATTAAACTGAAATGAATTGTTTTAATCATGTTTGATTTGACACAAAATATCCAAACTTTCATGCATTTGAGCTCTTTTCTTTTGTAGGACAATGCATCATTTCCCAACCCTGGTCCTCCAGGGACACTGTCCTGCATGTCTCAAATATCTCCCTGTATGAGTACTCCCGATTCTAATTTATGGTCTTCATCAGCTACTGTAATCAAGTCTTTTAATGACAGTCCTTTGTGTCAGGGTGTGTAAACGCAGGGGAACATGTAAAACACCCAGGACACGGCCCTCAGCACCAGGGTTGACGCAGCATTAGGAACTAAATCAATTGTCTTAAAAAAAAACCTGAGGCGTGTGACATTTGGACACAATGTCTAAATATTAAAAAAAAAAAAAAGACAGTCTTTTAGCATCTTTGACTGTTATATGATACCAGGGGCCTGTACTACGAAGCGGGATTTGGGGTTAGCGAGGTAACTTCAGGTTTAACCCTGGGTTTTCAGGACTACGACGGTGGTTCACTTCTTAGCGGGGCACATCGCCATGGTAACTTATGCTGAACCGCTAACCTGCTCCGGAGCAGGTTATGTTCGAGATACAGATCGCCGGGTGTAAAAGCACCGCCCACTGACCAATCAGCTCTCTTGGAAAATGACATGCCCTTTCGAAGCGGATCGTGAGAGGATCCCTCCGAAGAGAACGCGTATTCAGGGACCACCAAAACCCCTTTGCTTTCCCTGAAGAGTACCTGTATGAACGATCCAAAAAAAAAGGAAAAAAAGAAAAAAGAGGTGGAGGAGAAAATAAAAAATAAATCAATCAATGAATAAATAAAACAAATCATCACCCAAAATCCGATGTACAGTCAATCCAAAACTAATACCAATTAAATAAATAAATCAAGAAGAAATGAAAAAGAAGATGCATTTGTAAGGGGATAGCAAAAAAGGGATTTTCAATTTCGTCCCTCGAACATTCTGAGAAGTCACTTTAAAATACTAAACACCCCCCTCCTGAAAAAATAAAAAATTAAATAAAATAAATAAAAAAACCCAATTCTTTGGTACAGCATCAGCACAAGTTATCGGTCAACAACAATAGTTATAGAACCAATATATACAGACTGTCTCAGAAAATTAGAATATTGTGATTTTCTGTAATGCAAACACAAAAACAAAAAAAATGTCATACATTCTGGATTCATTACAAATCAACTGAAATATTGCAAGCCTTTTATTATTTTAATATTGCTGATCATGGTTTACAGTTTAAGATTAAGATTCCCAGAATATTCAAATATATGTTTATATCCCTATGAATTTACGCATTTATACAGTCAGCGATCTTTTGCCAGCTGTCTTTCCTGCATTTTGCAGCTGCAACTGTGTTGCTTTTTGCCTGTATTATATGCCTATACTCATCATATTTCCGTAAAATTATTGTTTGCTCTTCGCTACTGAAATAAGCGGCTCTGACAGCGGACTTCTCCATGCTTGCGATTGGTCATGCGCTGAAAACACTGCCCCTTTTATGTGCACGCGCTCATATCCAGATTGGAGAAACCTGGGTCGATCTACCGAGTTGATAACCGCCGTCGTGTGACCGCTTAGCGTGATTGCAATTGTCCCGCTTAGTGAATCTGGATAAGGAAAAGATATCCTGGATATGTTGAACTTGCTTCGTAGTACAGGCCCCAGGAGTCCTTCGGTATTTCAAAAGTCACCTGCAATTTGTTCTTTTATCCACCTACATTTATCTACACGACACTCAGGGCTCGGGTTTAGTTTGAGACCACCAGATTTTTAATAGAGCCACGTCCTCTAAAACAGCAGGGCAGGTGGCGTAAAACCATTAATTATGATCCTCAGTGTTGTTGCAAACAGAATCTGTTGATACAGATTTGGCTGAAAATGAAGGGGAACTGAGCAGCAGTGGAAGGATTTACACTGAGAATCGGTCGAACTCCCATCAAACCAGGACGCCCGTCAAGCCAGCCTTCTCCAAAGTTTTTACGGCAACTGCCATCAGAAGGTGTTTTTTGTGAGCTGCTTTTCTTGAGCCGTTCTTGTTGTCGTCAAGTATGAATGTAGGAGAAAGACCCCTCCTGCTAAAAGTAATGACAGCTTTCCCTTACTGATGCTAGAAATGTTAGAATGCCATCAATTTAAAAATCAATCTTGAATAAATTAATACTTAATCAGTTTACAAAAATGAGCAGTGATCTATAGGGAATATCACAATCATTTGTTGAGTAGAGTGAGCACTGCGTTAAAAGATAGCAGACAACATTTTCAATATGTGATATTCGTGTCAGTGATCGAAAAAGATGGAAACAGAATACCCAAAAATTTCAATCAAAAGCGCATTTTAGAAAAAATGAACATGGCGAGCTTAACTTTACAAAGACGTTCCCTTGATGGCTTTAATTAGAAATTAATTTCTTCATATTTGCTCTTACCACTATAAACATGGGGCAAATATCAAATACTGCGACTGATTCCTGACGCTGTGAAGCTGAAGAAAGCAGGAGCAGCGGCTCATAAAACAACAGTGAATGACAGTTTAAGGATGGGCTATTTTCTTCATTTAATTCAAAAGTAAATACACAGGCAGGACAGTGAACATGTGTAGTGACTGCTGGAAGTCTAATATTTACCACAAAGCTGTTGTCTTGGAACACAAAGACAGAAAAAAAGAAATACACGCAGGATCCTGGACGACAACCAGACTTTCAAACAGAAGAGAAGTGTGGATAAAGATTTTTGCATAACACGGAAACAGGGATATAAAACATCTCAGGAAGTCTTCTCTCAGGATTTTAAAAGACGCTGGAATCTCAGTCACTCTTTTGTAAAATTAAAGTTGATATGTGTACGTTTTAGAAATGCTGTGATTCCTGTGAACGGCTGAATGTACCCATATCTTACTAGAATTGACCAATCTTTTTGTAGAACTAAAGTGTGAAATCATATTCATGTTCAATCAGAACCTTTGTTCTATTGATTTAATACAAAAGGTGACAACCATCTGCACAATCCAACATAAAGGCAGGGTAAGTGATTCTACAGGACCTCTAATAAATGCTCCTTGGGCCACTCAGTGAGTGTTTCCTAACCATCTGCTAACTCCACAGCATGTGATATAATATAAAGGAAAACCTTGTCTTCATTAACAGTCCTGGTTGCATAAATTATAAATCAATAAAATGGAAAGAAACATTGCCTGTAGCCGTTCCCCAAGTGTTAAACACTGCTCCAGCATGCACATGAATGATGCTAGTGGTCATCCAGCAATCCCTTACCCCAGGGGTCCTCAGGCCCACCGTCCTGCATGATTTAGATGTTTCCCTGCTTTCACACATCTGATTCTAATTAATGGTCATCATCAGCATGTCATGAAGGTCTGGTAATGACACCATCCTTTGTTTCAGGCTGTGCTGAAGCAGGGGAACATCTAAAACATGCAGGACACTGGCCCCTCAGGACCAGGGTTGAAGAAAAATGTCTTACCCTACCTTTAATTTTGAATTAAAAGAGGTCGTGGAGGATTGATACCTTAACGGTTAAAGCTTAACCATTTAACCTTCTGGTCCCAATCTTTTACTAGATGTGGCCTTTACAGCACACAAAAAGAGGAATATAAAAACCGAAAGGGTAACAAAGTGCCATTTTCATTGTTTGTTTGTTTGTTTTCTTAAGGAAGAGTATTTTTCAGGTTTATTCCATAACAATACTTGCAAGGACATTAAAAATAATTCAATGTAACACATTATGTAAAGATGCCACTTTTCAAACAACTTCATAGTGAATCTAGGGGATATATAAAAATGTACTTTCACACTCCTTAATCTGAGCGATAATGGATTTAGACTTTTAAGCCAAAATTGACGAGCTACAACAGACTAATTTAGTCTAATCAAGTGGAAATTTCCACAACTTAGCATCCTTGTAGCACCAAATTGCCTCTTTGTCTTACTTTCTCTAAAGACAATTTTGCAACAAAGGTTCGTCAGATAACAGTGAGAGAATGTAGCACTGAAAGACATTAAATCTGGATAATATTAACTCCTCAAAAAACAAATGTACATTGGCTCAACTGAGAAATGTAATTTTCACACATAAGAGCAGCTCTTGTGAACATCTCTTCAGTTGGAAAGGATCTCCCAATTGATTAAAGACTAATAACTTTTTCAGTGAATGCATCGACATGCAAGTATTGTATGAAGCCAATAAAAACATTCATTTAAGTCCAACCCTTTGTTCCTTTACCCGCAGAGTCAAAAGTGATGACAGAAACAGAGGTATAATGATCCCATTATCAAGCCAGAGTCTCATCAATGGTCCCCCAAGTGTCATCTTTGATTGAGACACCATTAACCCGACGCACCAATCTGCACAATTACAGAATCTAATCCATGCAGATCCAGCTCTGCTGTGCATCTCAACATCATACCAACCTAAATTTGCAGTTCGAAAACGACATCAGATATATCTCTGGTAAAACGGTCGTCTTCGGAGTAGATATAACTGGGAGCAACACAAGCGACACAGTGAGACTTCACCAACTGGTGAAAAGCAAATCTGTCTTTTCAACATAAGACAATTTCCTCATTGACAGATTTGGAAGAGTTTTCAAATAGCTGGAGAAACCAATGTGAGGAACATGGATCCACCTCTGCACTGGTTCTGAAGTGTTTGCGCTCACAGGGCATGCTGACGTACAGTTTAGGTTAGCAGACTGAATCCTTCAGGGCAGCAGGTACAAACTAAACACAGTATCTCCTGCTGTTTGGATTTTAATAGTTTGACTTGTCAGTGCAGCAGCTGGAGCCAGCAGCTCTGATGCAACATTAGTCGGGCATGTCGATGCAGAGTTTAGGCGGCGGCACAAAGTATTTCCCAGGGCTCTGTGTGATCACCACTCCAGTCTTCTTGTGGAACATGGGGGCGATTTTTGGTGGGGGCTCGGGTACCGGCAGATCCTCTGCCGCCTCGGGGTCCTCGCTGCGTTGGAGGTCGTACGACACGTTGCCGTACTCTCTCAGGAAAGGGAGCAGCTCCAACAAGAAGTGGCAGAAGTCCTTACGGATGCCAAACCACCCTGAAGATAGAAGATAAAGTAGTAGAAGATGAGGACAAGGAAGAGCGTAATATCGCAGCTCCAGGTGCAAAAGGATGAGTGAAACATCACATGAGCGACAAGAGCTAATAAGAGGAAGTCACCTGAACAACATTTACAAGCAAATTAATAACAAAAATGATTTTTGCAAGAACTAATATAAAGTAAAAATGAGCAGAAAAAACGTTGCTAATGTTATCATTATTAAAGGATATAGTACGGATAATCTGTTTTTATTACTGTAGAAGTAGAACAGAAAATAACCACTAAAGACATGTTAACTGTCTCAAATACTCACAGTGGTTCCCTCCTTTCTGGCCAAAGGTGGTGGCCATGAGTGTGAGCAGCGAAAGCCACAGAGGGATGAACACACACACATAGCTGAGACTGTTGTGGCCGTCCAGCTTGTGCACCAGAAGAATCTGGAAAGACATACAAGTCTTCTTATTAATTGAAAGTGTTAACAGTGAATGATTAATTCCCTCCTTCTGAGCTAAATTAATGCCCCTGCTTTAGTGCTGTATGAAATTTAGAATTTATTAAAGGAATTTAGAATGTATTAAAGGATAGCCCCTTGAGATGTAACATCTCATTTTCAAGGGGGTCCCATAAAACATACAACATTACAATATATCACATTACAGTACAGACATAAAACAAACAAAGACATCTTGCTCACCCCCTCCCACACACAACCCCTACCCACATAAGTCTAGTTACAAAGTAGGCTAATTGAATAACCGAGACAATGAGATAAATATAACATAACAGAGAGAAAATAAAAGAAAAAAAATAATAAATAAATAGAAAAAAGGACACAAAAATACACAAATAAATTAAAAACATAGGCAATTTGTTTTAAGATGAGAATATAATGTCAACTTAAAACAATGAAAAGAGGTAATAGAACGCAAAAAGAGGGGAAGATTATTCCAATCTGATGGAGCTTTAAAATAAAATGATCTTTTCCCAACCTCTTTTAAAATTCTAGGAACAAAGAAAAAAGGAAAATTCATATGCCTGAGTGAGTATGGAGAGTTATATAGAATCATGGGTTCTTTTAAATATGGAGGACAGTGAAAATAAACACATTTAAAAAGGAACTGAAGCCAGTGAAATTGCCGTCGAGATTTGGGGAAGCCTCTGAAATAGCCCGTTATCACACCATACTGTTTTGAAGTCGGTTGTTCATACACAAATGTTTGTCTGACTTGATCATGCACATTTAAGAAATGTGTTTGTGACGACTGACCTCAAAAGTGAGAAGTGGTACAACTATGGTCATCCAGCTGATTGCCATGGTGATGTGAGTTCGCCGCTGCTCAGCGATGATGTCTATGGAGCGAAGGAAGAGGACTGACCAGATGATGTAGTAGAGGACAACAAGGCACAGGAAGGACATGAGGATCCACAGTGGGACACACACCACCTGAAGATAATAAACACAAACATAAACCAACCGTGGCCAGTCTCTCTAACAATCTGTCAGAACTCAAACAACATCTGATACAGCAATAATTTAATGCCTGAGACACAGGAGTCATTTAGGTCTTATATCCACAATCAGTATGAAAAAAGAAGAAGCATGTGGCATGATTCAATGATGCGGTTTGTGTGTGCCTCACCAGCCAAGGCCAGTTGATGATCTTGTCCAGCTTCAGAGCGATGAAGATGAACTGCAGAATATTGACTGAACATAGCACCTCCAGCTGAGGATAAAGGTAGGGAGAGAAGCAGGAATTAAGTCAAAAGCTCAGTATTATATACTCACCTAGGAAAAGCATGGAGCATCAAGGTTTAAATGCTTAAACACTCTTGTAAACACATTTACAAATCACAAAATCCCAACAGAAATGCTTAGATTAATCTCTCACACCATATCACAGTGTTTGAATGTAGCTTAGTCCTAATATTTCCCAGATTTCAGGATACATCTTCACATATATGTTGGATTCCTTACCTCGAGGGAGCGATCGTGCCTGAAACCCCAGACACAGGCTGCTACAGAAACAGGGGATACAAAGAAGAGCGGCATGAAGACGAGTAGCCAGAAGTAGGTTCCTCTCTCCACCCGGTCACACACCAACACCTCAAACATCAGCAACAGGACATGGAGCCCGACGGCGATGAGCATGGCCTTGAACTCCACACATGTCTCCCCTTCAGCCCTAAAGGACACACAAAAATAAAATAAAAATTCACTTTTGTTTTAATACTGCATTTTTTTCCTCACTTTTTTTTAGATGTATCTTTTGCAAATCCTTAAGGTAAGGAAAACTCATTTCTAAAGTTTATCAGGCAAATTTAAAAAGGAATAAAACATGATACATATATTTTTTTAATCAAAAATCTTGTGTGCAAATATTCTTTGAATTATAAAACAAAAAAAAACATCACCCAGGCCTTAAATTTCAAATCAACAAGCCAGTATCCATTTTTAAAAAAAATAAAAACCTTAAGAGGTTTTTCTACAATTAAAAGGATTAAGTTTCCAGGTCTAAAACAGAACGAGAACTTCTAATGCTACCTGTATTGAGGGTTGTGGGCCCACACTCCAGTGCCCACAGAAGCCCCAATGATAACCAACAGCTTCCACAGCCATATGGGAGTAAATACAGCCCAGCAGCTCCACTGGATAACCCCATCCAGCCTCAGGGACAGCAACACAGAGAACAGCAGCAGGCAAGAGTAGATCAGAAATTTACTGCAACAGACAGAACAGAAACACTCTTGATTGAACACAGTTGTTTTCTGGAACGTATAATCAAAATAAGATGTGCCCTGTGAAATGTACACAAGTGAAATATAAGTTATCTTTGTTCAAAAAAGGTAGGATGGGCTATAAGGAGGTTTTTGAGAGGCTCGAAGATGGACTCGGAAGACAAATAAGGTGTAAAGTGGCAAGAACGCAAGTGTAAATTACATAAATGGATTAAAATAAATTAAAGATATTAGGTAAATTAACATGATACGATCAAGATTATATCTTAGACAAATAAGGTGTAAAGTTGCAAGAACGCAAGTGTAAATTACATAAATTGATTAAAATAAATTAAAGATATTAGGTAAATTAACATGAAACGATCAAGATTATATCTTAGTCCATTTCTGTAATACAACCATGTATCAGTTGTTAATTTGCAGGGGGACACCAACATGCCCCTAGTATTTCATAACAATCACTGTTCTCCATTGTTCTTGTAGTTTGTTGTGCTGGTCTGCAACCCCCCTTTTCTCTTTCCTCTTTCTCTAGCTTCCAGAGCTGCATGCTGACTTGCAGTCCCGCCCCTTGGCCATCCCTGATCACATGCATCCATCTGTGTGTGTGTGTGTGTGTGTGTGTGTGTGTGTGTGTGTGTGTGTGTGTGTGTGTGTGTGTGTGTGTGTAATATATATATATCTCAGAGGACAGAAACCCTGATCCTTTAGAGCCACAGTCCTACATGTTTGACATGTCTCCTTGCATCATCACACCTGACTCTAATTAAAGGTCATCATCAGCTGTCGTCCAGGTCTACACAAGCCCGTTAATGACACAGTCCTTTTTTATCTGGCTGTGATGAAGCAGGGAAACATCTGAAACATGCAGAACTGTGGCTATTTAGGACCAGGGTTGCCGAACCCTAGTATATATATGTCTCTGTTGAATATCTGCTGATATCCTGACCTGCAGTCCCACTCTCTGGCATATGACAAAGTAACAATAACAGATAACAATATTCACATGCAAAGTTTTGTCAAATGATTAGTTTCTCTAAGTGTTTACAAAGCTCATGAAACATAGAAGTTACGTGTCAAACTTAAGAAGTTGATTAGAGGTAACATCATATTTCATCAACAAGGCCCCGGTTCCCCCTCTCCCCCGTCTACCACGGACTGCCCCCCCATCCCACTCTACGTTACATTAACGTAAAGACTCCAATCCTGACCTTATGCGTTACATTAACGCACATCCTAAATCACTTTTGTACAGACTCATATCCGACACTTTAAAAACCTCATATTGTACATTTCTGTTTATACATTTTATCTCTTTATATATTTGCTTTTATATTTTTAATTTGTATTGTATTGCACCAATCACCACAACAAATTCCTTGTGTGTGTTTAACAAACTTGGCAATAAACCCTTTTCTGATTCTGATTTAAATCAAATACGTTTTTTTTTTGTACATACCTAAAATATAACTAATCACGTGTAAGATGAAAGGGGCGTAAACACTGACTGCATGGTTTATATTTGACGTTTTCTTCTGTCATATAAGAATCTACAGATCTAGACCTGAACGAAAACATAATTGTTGCACATATTTCACAAGACTTTACATTTTATAACTTAAAAATGGACATCAAAATAATCGTTAAGTTATTAAAACGTTTTTATTAAAGCCAAGTCATAACTAGAGTCTGTAATGTGCTTTATTTAAGAGCTAGTTGCCATGTTAGCTCATATCACGCCTGGACATGTGCTTTATTTACACTTACATTTATCGTCTCTAACTCTTGACACACGAGTGAAAGTGAGGAATAAAGCTACATACAAGAACGTGGATCCCTAGTTTCGGTAAATGTCCAGTATGAAGCTGCAAACAGCACATTTCGTGTATAAAATCACAGTGAGTAACAACCTGATTAAGTTTTACGTTAATGAGCTGCTTTAGCCGCCGCTTGGGCAGTAAATCAGCGTTTGCTACTTTTGTTCTACGACCTTGAAAGGCTGAAACACAGAACGTTGTTTAAGGCGCCATTATTATGACAAATAGGTGTTTTCAAACATGCAGCAAATTATTTTTTAATCGTTTTAAGAACAGAGGTGCTACCAGTTAGCTGAGCGCTAGCTGTGCGGGAGCTAACTTCACCTGGGGTTGAAATCCTGGAAAAACCCTCTCAGATTCATGGTGAACTAGCGGGCATTTGTTCCCTCGATGGTGTAGATTGATTCACCGTCCAGTTTGAGTGCAATACATTGCAGTTCTAGGGCTGGTTGTTGAGCTTTGTGAGTCCGGTTCATCACGAGCTAATTGCTAAGCGTGTTTTTGTTTTGTTTTTTTCATCTGTGCGTCACGTCCTCCTTCTTCTTCTTCTTCTTCTTGGTTGGCGGTTGAAAAGAAAAACATGACGCATTACCGCCACCTAGTGGAGCGAGTGAGAATCAGGATTCAGTGGAAAACGCGTATCTGTTTTTTTGAAGTAAAATGCAAATAAACTCGCCACTTTCTCCCTCAAATTTGACAGAATAGCAGACCATGTTTTATCGTTAACTGTTCAGCACTCAATTTTCAACAACAGTGGGAGATCATTAGGTGAAAAATGATCTATTCACTTGATTTGTCCAAAATAAATAGTGTTTAATATTTAGTTACAAATAAATTGTCTTTTTTGATTGCATGTGCCTAAAATTAGAGTAATGAAATAATTTAATTTAGTTTCTCAGTGGCATTAAGAATGTAGCATTTTGGGGATTCTGATGTGCCAGGGGATTTTTATTATTCTAAAAAGTGTGTTGTGCGTCTAAAATGGTTGAAAAAAAAGGCTCTAGTTATTATGGTTTTTTTTTTATGGTCATCCCTTCTGTTCCTCTTTATTTTCTCCTCATTACACCTTCCGTCCTTTGAATTCTACAGAACTGCCTAGTGCCTTCTCCATCTGCCTTCTCATAACACTGTTGTGACCACTTCCCTTTCTGCTTGAGTGTTGCTTAAATTTCTGCTTTACCGGACACCTCTAAACACGTGTGTGCTAACTCATATTCATGCAAGTCCTGCAAGTGCAGACACAAATAGAAATGTTAAACCTGACCTCATTTTCTATTGGAGACCAGTCAAATATACTGATAGATATATTTCTCAGATGGACTGTTTGAATGGCTGTTCAAACCGTGGCATATTATTAGAGCTGAACTTCGGTTCTCTACTGATGTCTCAGGGAAAATCCATGAATGACTCGCTGGTCGAGGTACAACATAATAAACAATTATTTGAGGTGTATTTTAGTTTATTTTTCTCTTTTTTTTTCCAGCATGGTTTTAAAGTGACCAGGGTTGGTGATCCTTTTTTTTTTTCTTCTTCTACAGCCTTCTGAGTCAAGAAGTGTCTCTTTTTTTTCCAATCACTTCCTCATCTCTTCTGTGGACTGTGGTGCTTGTCAAACATCAAATAGAGATGCATTACAGCCATCTAGTGGTCTGGACGGGGAAAACAAAAAAGGCAGCTGTACATTAAAAAGTCCTTTCTGCATACCCATTTCTCCAGACGGAGCAGAAATTTCCACTTTCTATGAGGCTTCTTTTTTTTTTTAAAGTGCATAAAATGTCAATTTTTACCTCCATTTGTGTTTTACTACATACATACTTTCTAGATTGCAGCTGCTGCCTTCCAGCACGGCACTTTTGAGCATTTCTAGCTGATAGCAGTACAAACCCAGAAGGACATCTGACAAATTCTGCATTCAGTTATTTAAGTTAGGATTTGTGGATCTGATGTGCTGGGTAGTGCCAGTTTTGTTTTTATTTCCCAACACAACCACACATTTAGTAATATTAATGGAAAATAATTAAATTGATTCAGTTTCCGTTCAGTCCTGACAATTCAGCTTCTTTTATGTTTTGAGGAGGTTATCTGTTTTTTTTTCACTCACACATGAAACAACCCTGGTTTTGCCACCTTTACGCGAAAGCAGGAGACGTCTTACATGTTTACCGCTCTGAATGCGTCATTTGTTCCATTTCCTTTTTCAGTTTCTCTGGAATCCTCCCCAGCTGTTCTCTGTTCTTTCCATACGTTTCAGTGTGAAGAGCTGTGTGAACCCTAAAAGACGCTTCAGCCTGTAGAGGCAAAAATAGATCCACACACACAAAGTAGGCAAACATTTAACTTCGGAAAAAAAATTGCGTAGATTTATTGATGCATTTACTGAGCAGACACTGCAGAGTACTGGTGTCAGTGTGCAGTGGGAGCACGCAGGAACGCCATCAACGGTGTTATTGCTTCAAACAAACTTCAAGTATCAGTAGCATCAAAATCCTAATGACAACTAACTTTCCTGATAAAGTGTTCACATTTGCAGGCATCGTATGTCATCTACACACCAGTATCAAGCAACATTGCTGCTTTGCAGCTCTGCTTTGTTTAGCATTCAGCGGTTCATTTCTTTGGACTCTTTACTGTGCAGACCCGGTAGAGATGCAAAGTGATTCAAATGAGTGACCTGTTGTTAACTTTGTGATGAAGTCATGACAGTGTGAACAGAAATCCCACGTCCATTTCCTCCACTTTCTTCTCATCAGAAAGATGGTATTTAAAAAAAAAATATTTTCATCAGTGTGTTTTTGACTTAATGAGGAAGTAAGAGCTGCCGGTGACTTTCTTATCGGCCTGTTCACTCTGAGTGTGAAGTTTCTTCAGAAAAAACCACAAACTGTCACCATGTTACCGTGATGGTGTCATGTATACGGTTAAACTTCCCCCTTTTTAACAAGAGGTTATTTTCATCTGAATTGAGTTATTTGAAGTGTAACATGCAGTGCAGTCTGGAAAAACTAACAACAAATCGGTAATATTAGCATATTAACCAGTTATTACAATAGCACGTATTGTAGTGGAAGACTTGAAGTTATGTACATGCATTACAGAAACAAAGACATAAAGACATAGGAATTTATCAAATCGTCCTTCAGTTTGAGCTGTAGACCATGGTTCTTTTATTTCAATGCCTCTTATTTATTTGTAACGGCAAAAAAACAAACTAAGATCATCCATTCAGTCAGTCAAATATGTTATTGTAGTTAAACATTTTGATACAGAGGTAGAAGCCCCTTAAATGCAATGTTGTCAGTGTGTTTAGATTGTTCCAAGTGTGAATGCATGCGTACATGTACAATAAAAAGCTGTAGGAGTGTTTATGTGAATGGCTGAATGCAAAACACAGTGTGAAGGCCTTCGAAGAATATAGAATGATGTTAAATTGTGCAATATATGAGTTAACTATTTATCTCACTCTTGCATTTTATGATTGAGGTCATGATGGTTTGATGAAGATAAATGTCAGCCACCAGATCTCGACCAAAACTTACATGATTGGTACATGATTGTGTGAACTCGCAAAGTTAATTCTGCCTGTTGTGGGAATTTGCTTCTCTTCCTTCATATGTGGTTTGTACAGACCACAAAGGAAATTATTATTTTAAGAATACTGTAGTCGGGTCAAAGACGTGACGCTTACTTTTTCTGTCCGATGGAACTTTTTACCTAATAATAAACATAAAAATGAATAAAAAATATAACATGTATGTCTAATACGTTCCTTCTACATGTGCCCACTCTTATTTTATTTAAACATGTTGGTTATTGGTCATTTTCTGCCATCTGAAGTGTGAAAACATCATGTGGGGTGACCGTCCGGCCTTGACTTCTGTTTGGACAACTGGTTTTAAATCACATTAAAACAATTTAAAAATAATGCTTGCCCTATTGGGCATACTTTCAAACTTGTTTTAGATTTATTGACAAAGTTATGGAACATTTGTACACACATTTCAGTCATAATACACAAACTAATCTTGTCCGAATATGTTCATTGTCTGAATCATCATCTGGGGTGACCATGAAAAAAATACAATTGAGGGACTTTTATATTGACAATCATCTCAAAGAGGATGTTGCATCAGCCAGTTACTCCATGAGGGTCCCAGAGAGACAACCTGCAGGTCAGTAGTCTCTCTCTCCTTTACAAATAAATCCTCTTTCTAACTGCTGCAGTGTATACGTCACATTTTGATATCATGTGGGGTGACCACCCTAAAACTGTAAATAATTCGTTTTATTTGCAAATCTATATTTTGAAGGTAAATTTGTTAGTGATATGTGGTGAGAAGTAGCTAGCTTAGATCATATAGCTAACTGTTAGCCTGTTATATTTGATTAAACTTGAAAGCATCATGTGGGGTGACCACCTGTCATGTGGGGTAACCAACAAATGGCAATTCTGTATCAAATTCAAAATTGAATGTCTATCAGTTTTGGTTCAAATATAAATTATTGGTATAGCATGCATTAGTGGATACACCTTGTACACATTTTAAATCAGTTTTATGAATTTTAGAGTAGGGTGACACTACCATTATGGATAGAATGTATTTAAAAATGGTTTTCAAAAAATGAAAGGAAAAATGTGTCTATCTTTCTTGAACAGTTAATTTAATTACTGATACTTATTAAAATATAAATTTTGTTATGGAAATCTATTAATTTTGAGATAAATGGTCGCCCCAAATGACGGTTTAAAGGTTTAAAAACACTAAAATACCTTTGTTTGAAGTTTTCACATACATGTATGTGTACACTACATTTCAAATGTTTGGAAAATGGCCAAAAATATCTTTATTTTAAGTATTTTAAAAATGGGCTACTCAAAGGCCTTATACTTCTTTGACCCAGTCACATTAGTTTTATCTCAGGTGTAGGGGGAAAAGTGGGACGCTGGCTCAGGGAACCATGTTAAGAGAAATTAATTGAACATATCTTGAACATAGCTGCAGCATATCACTAATTAGTTTCTGTCTCTCTCTATTTATTCAGTTGTGTCCTGAGAACTAAAGAAGAAAATTAAAACAATATTGATTTCTCTTGAAAAAAATCATATCTTACAGTTTGTGTTCCCAAGTTTAAGTCAGTTGACTGGCATAAAGTACTGCAGAGACAACGTTTTTGGTATAATTATTTTAATCAAAATGTAAAAATCATAAAATTCTGTCTGACATGTTTAAATTTGGATTAAAATATCCAGGAGGTGATGTAAGACATTCATATATGTTATCCGTTGTATGCAAGTGCTTATCTGGATTTCATTAAATAAAAAAATATCTAGGTAAATATCACGTGGAGATCTCAGCCATATGAAGCACAAATTAATATTTGACATATAAACATATAAACACTTCCATCATGAAGTAAATGTTATGTTCAGTGGTCCAGTGCAGTGCATACTCCATATACCCAATTATTGTTCAGTCAGCATCAGGTATACTTCTCAATCCACTCTGATGTATCATTTAGTGGTGTCTGGAAATTGACCAATTTTCCTTCATAGGACGGTGGAGGCGTCACCCAACCACTGTGTCTAATTGGCTAGTATGTGTCGCCATAGTTGGTTAGATTGGTTAGGTTTAGGCACCAGGTTGCCAGATGTACAATAATGATCATATTTGTAAGTGTTACGTCCCCCACAGGGCCGTAACAGTAAGATAATGTCGATCTCGATATACGATCAAGAGCCATAAGTGTACGATAATTTCACAATCCCTCTGGAAAAGCAAATTTCTTCATGACTGATATTCACTATTAATCTGATTGGGAATCAGATTCAGCAGTTTCATTTGTTTGCAACTGATCTGGGGTTTATCATATTTTATTTGATTTATGCTCACTGTTGTCACACACAGATTTCCTTTGCTTTACCACAATTTCAAATGTTGTTGTGACTCTACATCAGCTGGCAGCTCATTTAACATTAGCGCCTGCACGCTGTCCATCCTTCACTCTCGTCACAAGGCATCTCCCAGACTGAAGGAGGTGCCGCCTCTTCAGCCACAGCAAAACATGCCAGTAAAGCTGGAAAAAGCTATACTATGCTGTGTATGATTAACTGATTAGACTTTAGAGGGTAAATCTAAATCAAATGAAACAGATTACTGCGGTAGGACAATGTGCAATGTGCACAAGGGAATGAATTAAGAGTACCCCCACATCTCCAGGGACCACTACACCTCCGGTTATGTTGATTCTTTTACAACAATATGTACAGGAGCTGCTCTTTCTTATCTTCATCCCAGCAGGAAAGAGGATGACGGCTCACACCCGATGCAGAGTATCAGAAGCTCTCTTTTCTTCAGCACGAACTGCATAACGAGAGGAAAAGATGACCTTTTAATCAAGCATCATTGGTAAAAATCTGACTAATTCAACTTCAAAATCAATAAAAAAATCTAATTTAAAAACTGCATGTGAATGTTTCTGATTTCTTGAACTAAATTGCCTCATCTGGTTAAACTGTTAAACCTTTTTTTTTTTCCTCCGGTCAGATTTATGATATTGTAATGTTGTGTGAGCTCAATATCTTTCCTCAGAGCTTGGCTTTTTTTAAAGTGCTTGTAGATTTTCACCAAAAAGTCTCATAAAAACCTGAGCAAAGCATCCAGGAAAAGGAATCTACAAATGCAAATAGTGTAAACTTTTGAGTTATACTGAAAATGGACACATAAGAGCTTTCAACACGCAGACACCTCTCTGTGGGGCTTATTAGTAGTTATAGTACTTCTTCATATAAATGTGGCAAGACCAATGAAAAAAAAAAAGAGAATACAATAGTTGAGCTAAAATTCTGCAAACATAACCACACAGGTCGTATTTGCCTACTTCCACTAGTGCAGTCAGTTAACAGTATTAACACAATGCAGCCCCTCTACCCCTCAAGCATTCAACGACATAAATTGCTGCTCATAACCCACTATTTGTTATAAAACTAATACTCTGACTTGAAGTTGTGGCTCATTGTTCGTGTACAGACTGGATCTCGACTCTGTGACATAAGTCGAAGTTTTGTGGAGTGTTATTTTTAGGTCTCCAGTCCAGCATCATTTGTTTTGTCCTGTGCTAACGGGCTTCACTTCTGACACTGCATGCCTGTTCTCATCTTTTATGTAAATTAATGTTAAATCTCTTTGGTCACATTCAGTCTCATATGACTGATTTCAACGAGTGTAATTTTCTAAAGTGTCTCTACCTTTAGCCCACATTCTGTGTAATTGTATACACGCTACAAGCATCACAGTGTGGAGGACAATCATCAGGATGGTGCAGACCGGACTGGGTGGAGACGTTTCAGGAGGCTGGGGTCCAACTGCAGTCAAGAGAAAACAACAGCATTGCTTTGGACCACTTTTGTGTAGTTTGTTCTTGAAAAATCCTCAGTTTCTGTGACATCTTGGTACTTTTTCACAGCTAACAGCAACAGATAAGCCTTAGTTCTGTTATAGACCAAACTACAGATATTAGCTGCATTTTTAATGGAGAAAGCTGACACGAAAGACAACAGAAAAAGCTTTCATTGCAAATTTGTTGGGACTAATCACATATTTTTGTGGATGGCTAAATATGTCCACCTTCATGAAATCCAACAGAACCATTAACTTCTCCATGCAAATGGCCATAATCAAAGTGTTCATATCTTAAACAAAGACAAATCTTCAGGTTATTTTACTGATATGTGCAGCTGAAACAAGAAATATGCCAAGACCAAGCTAATTGACCATTTGTGGCAGTGCCATTTGGGGAACCGAGGCAAGATGCTGTTTGTGGGGCCGAGTTTGGCAACCAACGATGGCGAGATTCCTAACTGTAGACGATGCATGAACGTGCCACGGTCTATTACAATGCACAAGCTAAACAGGCTACAATCATGATAACCTCTCATATTAAAATTAACTTATTAAGTTGAACCACTCAAGCAAGATAACTGATAAAATAAGAATGATCATACAAGGACGACAACAATCCTCTATGACTATAAATATAACAGTGTTGTTAAAAGAATGTACTTTAAGAACACAGGATTTTACAGTAAGGTACATCAGTGTCAGAACACACCATCCATCTGCTGAACCGAAGTGAACCACAAAAGAGGTCACTGTTGAAAGTAAAAATAAATAAATACAGACAAAGCTGAAGCACAGCAGAGAGGGCTCGACGTGAAGACTTAAAAAACATTAATTACAATTTTAAACTATGGCTTTATCTTTCAAGGTTGCCAAATTGTTATAATGGATAAATGTTGTTTTAACACCACTAATCTGCATCAGACATTATTTTGGGACTTTCTATGAATCATGCAAACACTCAGTTGGTGCAAGAAGATGAGAAAGCGAGTCAAACTTCTTAACATCTCCTCAAAAATATTCTCTATCGGCTTAAACTAGTTGGGCAACAAAATGAGTGCCTAGAAATACCTAATGACGGAAAAAAATAACAATCATTGCATCGATCACCACATCCCAGCCAGATTTTTCAGCATTGGTTTTGTCCAAGTAGGTTCCCCCTATATTTTTGGTATCAGCTTTCCTTTGCAGGTCTTTCTACCTGCCTGATCTTTTAACATGAAACCACATTAGTGCCTATAGACAAACTCACCTTTACTCTTTACAGCCATCCAGGCATTTGAAGACTCTCCTTTTGAAGGGTGCTCACATTTATAGAAGCCTTGATCAGATGCAGATACTGCTGAAAACGTCATGTTTCCTGCTGGATAGGTCCCTATGAAAGCACCATCTTTGTAAAAGTTAGCAGAGAAATTTGAAGTCATCTGGCTGTTCTCCTCTTCTTTGTAATAGCAGAGAAGCGTTATTCTGTCTCCTTCTGTTACAGGAAGCCCCGGGCTGTCCAAGATCACATGACCATCTGATGATCAGAAGCAGGTTGTGACATTTCAGCTGGATAACAGGTACGTAATTAACAAGAGCCAATATTGATACATTGATAGAGGATGTTACCAGTGACCGTGATGCTGATGCTGGTGCTGCACTCCCCTTTCGTAGATTCACACCAGTAAACTCCAGTGTCAAATGGATAGACATTTTCAATAACGCAGGCGGACTGGGAGGGCAGTCCCCAACCACTGCAGGACTCAACCATATGAGAGCTGTTTTTTTTCAATGTCCAGTTTCCAGAGTTTTCCCCGACTTCACAGCTCAGAGTGACTTTGTCGTACAAAAAGAACTGAGACCTGTTTGGTTGGATGTTCAGCGTTGCTGCTTGAGGGTGGAACAGGAAATAAAAAGGAAAGCGTTATCATCACTGAAATTGGTTCCTTTGAGTCTGTACTGTATTTTAAAACAACAACATTTTCCAGGAGAATCAAATTCAGTTCATAGATGCAATCAGTGAGGGATGAGTTGCATTGTCCATACAGTAACTTATGTCATTTACATTTATCATAATGTGTGACAATAAGATTCAACAGCATCCAACGTGCTTTCTCCAGTCTCCACTTATTTTCAAATGCTAATAAAACTAACATAACATTAACTAACAGGATGACTGCCATCAAAATGTTGTCCTTGGATGGCTGTGAGATAGATTTTGTCAAAAGCCACTGTAGCGGAGGGAAATTAATCGAACCAAATAACCACCTGGTTAAAAAAATACAGGCCCCCAGGGTCAAAGTTAGAGGCAGAGATGTGGGTTCAAAAGAGTATATTAAGATAATTTATTTAAAAATAAAAATGAATGCAATTAAAATGCTGTTATAGAGAAATTAACGGATAAGTAAATACAAAAAAAAACCACGACATTTACAAAGAAAATCTGAAAAAGACCACACATACATTAAAACTACGAAACCAATAAAACTGAGGCTGCGTGTTGAGAGGCAGACTAACTGGGAGTGTGCCCAGGGGTGCTACCTGTCGTCACCTCTAGTGCCGCACAGCATACTCGCCAAAATCACAGCAAGAAGGTGTCTTAATCAAAACAGGTGCTCCAGGTGTCTAAACTTTAAACTTAAACTTTATTTATTTATATAGCACCATATCATACATTTAAGAATTGCAACACATGGTGCTTTACATGCAGAATGAAATGACAATCAGAAAACACAATTTAAAACATCCCATACGACCCCACCCCCCACGCATACACACACACACTCACTTGCGCTCACACACACACACACACACACACACACACACACACACACACACACACACACACACACACACACACACACACACACACACACACACACACACACACACACACAGTAAGTGGACTGGTGACATGGCTTAGCACTAACGATCCAGGTGAGGAAAACACTACCTATGGGTGGCCGTCCACACTGAGAGGCATCACCGACCATGACCACAAGGAGCATCGCCACAGAGACCCCCCCAACCCAGAGAGACCAGGGCAGACCCCACACAGAAGGTGGAGTCCCACCCCCAGCCACCCAGGCCTGAGGGATCCCCATGACGACACCCCCATGGGCAGAGCAGGCACACCTCCCAGTGTATACGACCCCCCTGAGGAAACACTGGAGCTAAAAACTAAAAGATAAAAAGAAAGTAAAAAATGCCTACTGACACACATGCGTTAAAGTGGTGGGAAGCGTCACGTAACTACATTATCTTTGAATCTGGCCTTGACGACAAACTCTCTTTTGAAACCCACATGAAACTAAAGCTCGGTACAGTCGAATCCTGCATTGGTTTCCATTTCTACAATAAATCCTCAATCAGCCTCTCCAAAAACACTGCTTGGTCGAAACGACAGCACCTACAGTACTGGACTTGGGTGATGTAGTCTACAGGTGTGCCGCAAACACAAGCTGGATGTCATTCACCACACTGCTGTCTGCTTTGTGACTGAGGCCCATGTAACATACTCTCTGTTGAACCGGCCCCCACTCCAGTCCAGACAAACTCTCAGACAAAACTCTGGTTGGGAAAGCCCCAGCATACTTACAGCCACTTTAAAAAAAAAGTGTTAAGATTTTGTGGCTCTAGTGGCCTTTATTGACACTAGTGGAGAGGAAACAGATAAAGACAAGGGGGGGGGCGCTTATTGCTCGGCTGAACTTTTCCGTAGAGACTTCATTCAAGCATTCAAAGACTCAGTTCTCTTCGGACTAAAAGATTTTACAACCACATTATCTTAGTTATTACAGTTTTTGAGAAATTGAACTTTCAATTTAAATAAAATGTCAAATTGACTTTGGACGCTTGTTACCATGCAACAGGTTATCGTAGAGACATCATTCAAATGTTCCAAAACTCGCTCCGCTGTGGACTACAACCAAAGATCCTCTATACAGGTTTATTGAACGTCTCTGCTACAACATATTCAAATTTCATGAAGCTGTGATTTACTGAAAATCAATGTCAAAATGCCGAGATTCATACATTCATGTGGGGCTTGTTACCGTGGCAACAAAAAACCTGTGTATTACATTATATTATATTATATTATATATTATATTAGCCTAGAAATGAATTCAGTACAACCAGAACCACCTCAGACAGAACCAGAACCACCTCAGACAGAACCAGAATCACCCCGAAAACAACCAGATAAGGTCTGAAAAGCAGGGGGTGTGGTTTATTGGACATTATTAACCACAGCAACCACCTCAGACAGAACCAGAGACAACCCCAATACAATCAGAACCTCCCTGAACACATCCAATTTCCTGAGATTTTCCAGTTACTGGGACTATGAAAATAATTATCAGCTGGATTACTTAGGCCCAGCTTTGTGCTTCAGGCGCACACATAAAAAAGGTGCACGGCATGTGTTGAAAAAAAAAGCAGCTTAAATAGTAAAAAGGACCAAAGTAATCATATTTAATGAACTGTAAGAAAATTACAACTGGCTGGGCCCTTCCTGCAAACAAAGACAATCAAAACGACATCATAGATAAGATATAAACAAGAGTAAATTTTCTTACACAGTAGCAGGCACAGTGAGGTGACCGTCATCCTGTCTTGATGTTCATCTGTCGTTTAACTCTGATCAACATTTAAAGTTCACCCACAAGTTCAACCACATCCTGAACAGGAAATAAAGACATTGCTATGGTTATAAGAACTTCAGGTGGAAAGAAAGAGTCATTTTGAAAGCAAATATTTTCAGTTTTGTTCATAATGGACATAACTGATCATGATCAGATCATAGAAGAAGGTGAGAACTACCACAGATGAAGTTTAACTGTAAAAATGCCATGTGAAGAAAATCAAGTAAAAAGTCACAGCTTCAGTAGGATTAAAGAGTGAATTACATATTATATTAGTTTAGATCAGGGGTCCCCAACCCTGGTCCTCGGGGCCCACTGTCCTGCATGTCTTACATGTTTCCCTCCTTCAACACACCATGATACAAATTCAAGATTCTTCACTGGTCATTGACCAGCGTCTCCGACACGACATTTCATTCCAGTACAGCCCGTCCAAAGAGAACAAAGAAAAAAACAAAAACAACCAACATAAGACAAGGGTAGACAGGTGCCTGAGGCTGCAGCCACAGGTAGGCACCGCCTTTTCATTAGGTGAGAAAAGGGATTACACCAGGAAAGAGGGGAGAAAAAACATCTTCACAGTGTGAAGATGCAAAAAACACTTACGCAACACGCAAAAAAGGCAAGATACTCATGCCAACATGTTTCGGCCTATCTGGCCTTCATCAGGGCAAAAGACCTTTTGCCCTGATGAAGGCCAGATAGGCCGAAACATGTTGGCAGCCCTCTTCTAATAAAGGCTTTTTTATCTTTTTATCCACCTCGTCTCAAGTGCCTGGATCTTTAGCTTCTATTTTTTCCAAAATAAAATAGCTGTTGGTGTCAAGAAAGTTTACATCTGCTCTTCAGGGGGAGGAAGGATGAAGGAATTTATTGTTTATGTAATAATTGCTCGGGCGTCATGTTCTGCTCTCTGGAAAGCGCCTAGAGACAACTTCTGTTGTAATAGACGCTATATAAATAAAATTGAATTGAATTCCTTACCATTGCAGACCGGTGCCGATTATGGTTTTAACAAACCATCCCACGCAGTTTTCTACTAAAAAAAAATTATAGGATCACGTAAATATGATACAATATTTCGACCTAATAAAAAAGAATATCTGATTCCTGTGTACTTTTCAGGGCAATTTTACCTCAAACAATTAAATACACAACCGTTACGACCGTCTTCACAGAATAATACAAAGCAACACAGAGTATATTAACAGCTACATCGAGGATCGAAGTGGTTGCACTAAAGAATTACAGGTAACCATAGAAACAAAGAGGTAATGAATGTTATCCACACAGGATATAATGTAATTGAATTGGAAAAACAAATAGCATAAATTGTTGAAAACATAAATACAAGTACTAGGTTGTGTAACTGATAAGTGTGTGTTTGTCACCAGCCCACCTGCAATGTAAATCTCTGCATCCCTTGGTCAGGTTTAACGGCTGCTGGTGGACTCTGCAGGTCACTCTGAACAAACGAGACAAGCAGAGGTTCCCTCACTTGCTCAAAGATGCTCTGTCACAAATAACACGGTTGGGATTATTTTGGTCAACAATTAAATCACGATTATTTAAAAGGAGGGGCCCTCGGGGGCCAGGGTAGGACAGGGAATCCAGACCTGTTGGTGGCCGTCTGTATCTTCGCTTTCCTGCTGATGTTGGGTGCAGTTCGTTCAGGCTTTTCGGCATGTATGTCGTTCCCCTGGTCATCGAGAAATGTAATTTCAGGCTCCGCGAGCCAGCCCTCCACCCCACACTGGACAGTTAGATAACCAGTGACATCTGGAACCGCAGTCAGCTTCGGCTCGGACACTGCAACTGCAAATGGTAATAATTACTATTAGGGGACCTATTATGAAAAACAAGTTTTTTCTTGCTTTAACATATATAAAGTGGTCTCCCCTCAGCCTGCCAACTCAGAGAAGGAGGAAAGCAACCAAATTCTGCAGTGTCTGTACAGCCCGCCCGGCTGAATCTTCCAGTGTCATGTGACTTCTACGAGCCGTTCAGAATCGTGACGTCACCATAGGCAAAGATTTCCATAGGTCGGCCTCCGCTGCTGAAACCACGCCCACAACTAACTCCGCCGGCTGGAGCGTCCGCCATTGAAGCGGTGACTGTTTCCACAGCGGGGGACAGTTTTTGCATCGACATTTACCCTCATAAAAGGATCAGTGCCCACAGTACGGACCCGGCAACTGCACACGAGTCAGCGGTAAGTGACGTTATTTTTTTATGTTATTTATATTCGTCTACAAGTATGATCTTTGCATGGGCTAAGTATTTAGCTCAGCTCCGTAGCACCGGGGCCGCTTACGGACCGGACCGGTGAGTGGCCCCGGTGGCTCCAGTGTTCCCTAACGGAGCCACTCACTCGTTAAGTAACACTGGAGCTACTCACTGGACTGGTTATTTTTTTAACAATAAAGTTGCCATTTGTGAACATTCAGTGTTGTGATTTCTTTATAGTTAACATGATTCATTTGTCTTGCAACATAAAAAATGAAATGATGAGGAATCGGAGTAAATAACTGTTAGTGTGAAGACGAGGTGACCCGGATCCCTCTTCAGGGAACTAAAGGCTGATTTATGGTTCCGCGTACCACCAACGCAGAGCCTACGGCGTAGGGTACGCGTCGATTTAACGCAGAACCGTAATTCAGGCTTTAAGATCCCAGGGAGTCGTTTCCACCGTGTAAACTGCATTCGAGCGTCCGACTATCGCGTCGAGCTGCGAGATAATCGGACGCTCTCTGTCCACACTGAAACCGTTAAACTCGTGGCCAGTTAGGACTGTCCAGTACAAAAAAAATAAGCAATGGAATTTATTTTGTCGCCGAAGCTCCCTCGCATGGGACACGCTTTGTGTACGCAGCCGGCTCTTCAGCCCGGAGTGAGTCTTTGATCCCTCCCCTGCTACACGTCATTCAGGCAGCCAATCAGCGCAGAGCCTGATTATCATAGCCTCCCCTCCCCTCAGAATCCAGCAGAGATAATGAGGTTAGAAGCGGTAAAACTAGAGACATGGCCCAGAGGCTGAATTTCTGTTTTATGTAGAAAAAACAAGCTTTAGATTGTTTTTAAGACATTCAAGGCCTGTTTAAAATATACATTAAATGCCATAATAAGTCCCCTTTGAGGGATCCCGTTTAGCTTCTCATCAAGATCTGCAACTGATGGATTATTTTGAGAAAGGTGCACATCCATGAAATGTTGACAAAACGTACCCACGTCTAGTTCCAGCTTTGCAAGGACCTCCGGTTGTTGTCCTCGCACGATCTTGCACCAGTAAGTCCCCTTATCAGACAGCTGGAGGTTGGACACCCTCAGAGAGAGGTTTCCATTCGGCAGCTCGTTCATGATGAGGCTTGTTCTGTACCGGAAGTCAGGATTCTTTGCTTCCAAAGTCTCACAGCCATCCCGGTAGACAAAGACCGTGTTTGGAGATACACCTTCCCTGGACCACTCCACTGTGGGGAGGTCCTGACTTGGAGGGATGCTGCAGGGCAGGAGGACAGTTTCAACCAAGAAAGCAGTTATTCCGGTTATGTTATTATTTTTCTTTTGAAGATGGTTTCTTCTTGTTTTATATCGTTATGTGGTTTGCATCGTTTCTCTATTTGCAGCGTGTTTGATGACGCTGCATTTGTCTTTGCTTTTTACAGCACGTTTTTTTTTCATTTGCACCATGTTCCTCTTTTTGTAAGTGTACGTCGTTTTGAGTTTGTGAATTTGAATCGTTTCTGTACTTGAGGGCGTTTTCCTTAACTGAGACGCATTAGGCCGTTGCAGTGCGTTTGGCCCTTGTCGGCCACCGTAACTATGTGCTTGTAATATGATGCTGAATGATGCTGTGGTCCACACCATACCTACTTCCTGATTGTACAAACTTTAATCCTACACCCACTTTCTGTGTCTATAAATTAAGAAGAAAGTGTGATGAGGACTTCCGGTATGGGTGACGAGGAGTAGTCACGTTTCTCCCTCGCTCCCTCAACTACGTTTTATAAACTTTAAAACCCTGCTCTTCTGACGTTTAACGGGGCTTGTTATTTAACAACCTGCTGTTTGCTCAGCATAATGTCCACTTTGAGACCAAGAAAGGACAATTCACAAAAGGAAGAAGCCGCGGCTAGCGACGTTAGCATGGCGGCGCTAACAACGTTGCTACAGGACCACAAGGCGGCCCTTTCGTCGGAATTTAAATCTTCCATGGCCTCATTGGAAGCCAAGATTGACGTGGTGCACGCTACAGTATTAGACCATGGTCAACGCATCGGCTCGCTGGAGACAAATGCCAACTTTACCGACGAGCGCCTAGCCGCATTGGAGACTACCTGTGTGGAGCTAGAGGCTAGCAATGCTAAGCTAAAGGCCAAAGCCTCGGACCTCGAGGCGAGGAGCCGCCGGGCAAACCTCCGGCTTATTGGGCTGCCGGAGTCGACTGAGGGGCCTCGCCCGACCGCCTTTCTTTCTATCCTGCTGCAAAAAGTGATGGGCGAGGAGGTTCTTCCCAAACCACCAAAGCTGGAACGTGCACACAGGATACCATTTGCCAGGCCTAAGTCGACTGAGAAGCCGCGGACTGTTATTATGTGCTTCCACAGTTTCCAGACCAAGGAGAGGGTGCTGCGCGAGGCCAGACGGAGGAGAGGGCAGCTACACTACGAGGGCAAGCCGATAGCTTTTTATGAGGACTATCCTGCTGATGTGCTTGAGCTCCGTACTGAGTATCGTGGAGTCATGTCACAGCTGTACGACCTGGGGCTCAAGCCGTCTTTACAGTATCCGGCCAGGCTGAGAATCACCACGGAGGACGGGAACACGGTTCGGCTCTCGTCGGTTCAGGAAGCCAAGAAATACATCGCTGACAGGCGCAACACCACCTGAGACACGGTAATTAACTTTGAGCAGTATTTTTAACGTGCTCATCGGCCTGGCCCGGAGCTAACGGCTTGTTTTTAGCGCAGCCCCCACCACTTTTCACTTGGAGCTGCAGCCCGGGCTGGCCACCTGCTGCGGTGCTTGAACTGAACGTTCTTTGGTTGTTGCGACCTGATTTGTTTTTTGCTTCTTTTTTGCTACACGGGGCATTATTTTGTAGCACGGTCCGGGGCCTCCGTGTGTGGGGTGCCCTCTGGGTGCCTTGAACAATTTTTCAATTTAATTTTCTTTCTTAACTTGACATGCTGTGTCATGAAGAACCTGTGATGGGTAGCACACCTTTTTTTTTTTTTAATATTAATATTTAACTTTTTACTTGACATACTGTGTCATGAAGAGCCTGTGCTGGGTAGCACGCATTTCGTTTGGTTTGGACTCTTATTACTTTGCCTGAAGTGAATTATTTTATTTTTATTTTTTATTTATTTAATTTTTTTTTTTTTTTTTTTTTTTTCTCTAATATTAATATTTAACTTTTTACTTGACATACTGTGCTATGAAGAGCCTGTGCTGGGTAGCACACATTTCGTCTGGTTTGGACTCTTATTACTTTGCCTGAAGTGAATTATTTTATTTTTATTTTTTATTTATTTATTTGTTTATTTATTTTTTTTTATTTTATTTTTTTTTATTTATTTATTTTTTTTATATTAATATTGAACTTTTTACTTGACATACTGTGTTATGAAGAGCCTGTGCTGGGTAGCACACATTTCGTCTGGTTTGGACTCTTATTACTTTGCCTGAAGTGAATTATTTTATTTTTATTTTTTATTTATTTATTTGTTTATTTATTTATTTTTTTTTTTTGACAACTGCCACTACTCATTGGACGGGGCCACCATGAAGGGATCGAACTGTGCAGCATATTTTCTGTGCACTGTGGGCGCCGCTTCCGTTCCCGGAGGTGCCTGATCTGTAAGTGGAGCAACGTGGTCCGACACCTACCCACGGACTTTTGCTTTCTTTCTGGACAATTAACGATAATTTTATTTTAATTTATTACCGCATTCTTGCCAGTTAATATGCCTTGCTTAACATATTAGGTGGTGTTGCGAGTTTGTTCACATGTCTTTGTTTACTTTGACTGTTTTTATTTTACATTTCCTCCATACTGCTCTGATTGGCATTATTAGGAAATGTGGATTTATTACCATCAGCACCACATAAATGAGTGTGCTCGTTATAGTTCATGCCTCCCCGAGCCACGTTGTTACATTCTTGGGGGGTTTTGTACGGATTTATTTTACACTGAGGGAAGAGAGGTTTTGTAGGGGAAGTTTATAACTGACTAAGTCAGGTAGTTCTGTATCTTAGGAGATACAAGTGTTTCGCGTTTCCTTAGGGACTAGGTTTGTTTATGTCTGTCTTCGTCCTGAATGAATGTGTGTGTGAGTGGCTACAACCCCCCCCCCCCCCCCCCCACCCCACCCCTTCCTTTTCTGCTCAGGTATCTTTACATCGGCAGTTCCAAGTCACAAATGACTGGTAGGAACATCCGGTTCGTCTCCTGGAACACCAAAGGAGTGAATGAGGTCTCTAAAGCCAATAAGGTGATATCCCACTTAGTACATCTTAGGGGCGATGTATGCTTCCTTCAAGAAACGCATCTTCACACCTCTGAAGTATCCCGTCTTAAGAAGCCATGGATGGGACACCTGTTCCACTCGAGGTACTCTGAGAGGGCCAGGGGGGCGGCTATCATTATACATAGGAACGTTTCTTTTGAGCTTGAATCATCTGTACTTGACCCTAACGGCCGATATGTCATCGTTTCAGGCAAATTGCAAAATACTCCCGTGGTTCTGGCTTCGCTATATGCACCAACGTGGGATGATGACTAATTTATATCCAGATTCTTTTCCACCATACCCAATTTGGATGATCACCAGATTATAATCGATGGTGATTTTAACCTGGTTCAAGATATAGACCTTGACAGATCATCAAGGAAACAAACTTCTTTATCCAAATCTGCCAAAGCTTTAAAATTTCACGCCAGTCAGCTCGGCTTGGAGGACCCCTGGAGGGCCAGATTTCCATCCAGCAAAGCTTTCTCTTTCTTTTCACATGTTCACCACTCATACTCCCGGATCGACTTTTTTTTACTGGATAGTAAATTGTTACATAACGCTGTCACCAGTGAATATCATAGCATAGTTATTTCAGATCACGCGCCAACCACTGTTGATATTAAGTTTTCTGGTTGCAAAGCTCCCTCAAAACACTGGAAATTTAGCTCGCATTTGCTTTCAGAAGCAGGATTCAAATCCTTCCTCACTTCGCAGATTAAATTCTTCTTTGAGACCAATGATACACCGGGCATCGGATCTGACACGCTCTGGGAGACTTTCAAGGCTTATATTCGGAGGCAGGCTATCTCTTTCGTTTCCCATCTTAAAAAATCTGAACAGACTAAGATGGCAGACATTTCAACTGACATCCGAAACTTGGACACTCAATACGCAGAAAACCCTTCAGCGGCTCTGTATAAGAAACGGCTTCTGCTGCAATCGCAATATGACGTGTTAGCCTCCAGTAAAGTTGAAAGACAGCTACTACATACCAGACAACGTTTTTTCGAACAGGGAGATAAAGCAGGTAAACTGCTTGCATACCAGGCTCGTTCGGCTAGCGCGTCTAGACTGATCCCCAATATAAAATCGTCCACGGGTGATATCAAAACAGACCCCACCGAGATCTGTAATGTTTTCTCCGACTTCTATTCTTCACTCTACTCCTCTGAGTCCTCTTCACAGGACTGGGACAGCCGTAACCCCTTGGATGACCTTACATTTCCTCAAATCAACTTGGAAGGCGCTGACGATTTAGGTGCACCACTGACCGCAGCAGAGGTAACAACTGCCATTAAATCTTTGCAAACTGGGAAATCTCCCGGCCCTGACGGGTACACTACGGAGTTTTACAAAGCTTTTGCAGACTTACTCACTCCGATCCTGGTCAGAATGTTTAATGACGCTTTCCAGAAAGGCCAACTTCCACCCACCCTGACAGAAGCCTCAATTTCTCTCTTATTAAAGAAAGACAAAGATCCGTTGCTGTGTGGCAGTTACAGACCCATATCCTTACTCAATGTGGATTTTAAAATAATGGCTAAGGTCCTTGCCACCCGCATCCAGAGAGTATTGCCTGCTCTTATTCATCCAGACCAATCTGGTTTTATCCCTGGTAGATATTCTTTCTTTAACACCAGACGGTTATTCGACATTATTTACACCCCCACCGCGGACTCTCCCGAAATCGTTCTTTCTTTAGATGCCGAAAAGGCATTTGACCGGGTGGAGTGGAGGTACATGTTCTATGCTCTCAACAGGTTTGGTTTCAGCGCTAATTTTATTTCCTGGATTCAGTTACTCTACACATCCCCGGTTGCTTCAGTCAATATCAATGGAATCCGCTCCAAATTGTTTCCGCTCTCGCGAGGTAATAGACAGGGCTGTCCTTTATCCCCTTCTCTGTTTGTGCTCGCCGTGGAGCCGTTGGCTATCTGGCTCCGTAATGAGGGTCGTTTTGACGGTATCATGCGCCAAGGGTTAACTCACAAGTTGTCGTTGTACGCGGACGACCTCCTGCTATATATCTCGGACCCCCCGAATTCCCTTCCTGTAATTTTGAACATATTAGAGGTATTTAAGAAAATCTCCGGTTATAAACTCAATCTTGATAAAAGTGAATATTTTCCAGTTAACGATCTGGCTAATGCTCTTCCTCAAAATATTTTTCCCTTTAGGAAAGCCTCGGAAGGGTTCAAATATTTGGGTATCTTTGTGAGTAAATCCTTTACAGAACTAGCTGCTAAGAACTTTGATCCCTCAGTTGAGCGCTGCAAAGAAGACTTAGCCAGGTGGTCCTCCCTGCCTTTCTCTTTAATGGGACGTGCTAACCTGATCAAGATGATTACTCTACCGCGATTTTTATATCTCTTTCAGCAAATTCCGATTTTCTTACGCAACTCATTTTTTCTCTCTCTTGATAAAATAATTAATTCATTTCTATGGTGTGATAAAAAGGCTCGTATTAGGAAGGAGATTCTCCAACTCCCCAAGGCAGAGGGTGGCCTGGCGCTGCCAAGCTTCCGTCATTATTACTGGGCGTGTAATATTAATAAACTCCTCTTTTGGAACTCCAAAATTGCACAAGCTGGCTTACCCCAATGGGCTCAGATGGAGATATCCTCATCCAGGCACTCACTGTGGTCAGTGGTTTGTGCACAATTACCTCTGCCGCTCAAGGTCTCCATTAACCCGATTGTGACTAACACCTTAAAAATCTGGAGCCAATTCAGAAAGCACTTTGGTTTACATGTACCATCAGGTCTGGCTCCTATTTACCGCAATCATTGTTTTGTCCCTTCTTACTCAGATCCAACATTTCGGGATTGGCATGAGAAAGGTCTACATTCTGTCAGTAGCCTATACATTGATGGGATTTTCCCTCAATTTTCTGATCTGGCTGCTAAATTCACTCTCCCAAACTCCCATCGGTTTCGTTATTTTCAGGTTAGACATTTTGTTCAGAAACAATACCCGCAATTCCCTAGTCAGCCCCCAAACTCTAGTTTAGACCCGTTTCTATCTCTGAAGACAGACTCTAAGAGGTTGATTTCTATCATTTATAGAAACATTTTTGCGGTTAATCCAACCAGACTGGACTCACTTCGAACTGTGTGGAGTCAGGACTTTGGGACTGATATCACTGATGATCAGTGGGATCATATGTTAGATCTGGTACACGCATCTTCTATATGTGCAAGACACTGTCTACTTCAATGCAAAATCCTACACAGGAGCCACTACACCAATGCAAGGTTAGCGAAGATTTACCCAGATAGGGCTGACTCATGTAACAGATGTAAATTATCACCGGCAGATTACATGCATATGTTTTGGTCATGTCCGAAATTGTCTTTATTTTGGTTGGGGTTGTTTGATACGCTGGGGAGGGTTCTGGGTAGCACAATTGACCCCGACCCCCTCACTGTCCTCTTTGGAGTACCACGACACACTGGGATGCCTAACACTGCGAAACGAGTTATAGCCTTCACAACTTTACTCGCTAGAAGGCTTATCCTCCTCAAATGGACACATACGCTTCCGCCCACACACAATAGATGGATACATGAAATCCTATACTGCATTAAGCTGGAGAAGATTAGGTTCTCCCGTCGGGGCTCCTTGGAAGCCTTTAACAAAACTTGGCAACCTTTTGTTGACCACATTCACTCACTCAGCATTGATGAAGAACCTGAGGACTAAATAGAAAAGCTGTGAGCAGAATAAACCCCCCCACCCACCCCCCTCCCCCTTCCCCGAGTGAATGAGTGTGTTTGTATGTATGTGTATTTTTGTCCTATTCTTTTTTTTTTTTTTTTTTTTTTTTTGTTTTTTTGTTTTATTATTCTTTTTGTTTGTTTATATATCTTGTACACTGTCCTTATTTGAGGTACGTGATAATGTAAACCTTGATACTTGCTTCATTGTTACTGTCATTTATGTGTTGAAAAATGAAAATTCAATAAACAGAGTTGGAAAAAAAAAAAAAAAAAGAAAGTGTGATGAGCTAATTTCTGCTGATCGTTGGGTCACACGCAACACACCGTTATGAAACAGATCGGACTACTTCCCTCATGTTGCCTCATCTTAGAAATACCCAGTTTTGGTCACAAAGATGTCCTAAACGTCTTTTGGAAGGCAACCAGTTACAACATTTGCCAAATGTTACAAAATCGCAATTAATCCGTATTTGGAGACTTTATAGTTTTATTTTGATCCACATTAGCTACAGCAAAACTGCAGCTATTCTTCCTGGGGTCCGACACATGATACACAGTACATTACAACCAAAAATTAAAAGCAAACCTTAAAGGGGACCTATTATGAAAAACACGTTTTTTCTTGCTTTAACATATATAAAGTGGTCTCCCCTCAGCCTGCCAACTCAGAGAAGGAGGAAAGCAACCACATTCTGCAGTGTCTGTACAGCCGCCCGGATGATCCTTCCAGTGTCGTGTGACTTTTACGAGCCGTTCAGATTCTGCTCCCGTCGTTACGCAACGACGGGATCGATTTCCATAGGTCGGCCTTCGCTGCGTGAAACCACGCCCACAACTAACTCTGCCAGGACAAGATCTCCGCCATTGTTCCGAATCGGTGTATCGTGTGGCTGTTTCAACAACGAGGGACAGTAAAAATTAGGTTTTGCATCAACATTTACCCTCATAAAAGGATCAGTACCAACAGTACGGACCCAGCAACTGCACATGTGTCAGCGGGAAGTGGCGTTCATTTTTTATGTTATTTATATTTGTCTACGGGTAACACCGGACCTCCGGTGAGTAGCTGCGGAGGCTCCAGTGTTACCTAACGGGTAACACCGGAGCCACTCACCGGAGCTCCGGTGTTATCTAACTCTATTAGTAATACATTTTTTTCTGTCTCTGGTTTCAGATCTTCCAAGCACCTGAAGTTGTTCAACGACACCTTCAGAAGAAATGCACGGTCCTTCCTTGAGCCAGCAATAGTGCATAAATGTTATTTATATACAACTTGGTGTATATAAACAGTGTATGGTGTATATAAGTAGTGTATATGTGTACAAATGTTGTTTTTTTTTAACAATAAAGTTGCCATTTGTGAAGTTAGTTAGTTTATTTTGCAGTACAGTAAAAAACAAAGTCAAATGAAGCATTGTGCAGGACAGGTGGAAGTCAAAAAGGCTTATGAAAACGCCTCCCCTTTATAAAACAAACATAAACAACAATAACAACAGCAAAAACATTCAGTGCTGTGATTTCTTTACAGTTAACATGATTCATTTGTCTCGTACCATAGGAAATGAAATGATGAGGAATCAGTTCAATTAAAGCTTCCTGTGTGAATTAGTGTGAAGACGAGGTGACCCGGTTCCCTCTTCAGGTAACTAAAGGCTGATTTATGGTTCAGCGTTACACCAACGCAGAGCCTACGGCGTAGGGTACGCGTCGATTTAACGGAGAACCGTAAATCAGGCTTTAAGATCCCAGGGAGTCGTTTCCACCGTGTAACTGCATTCGAGCGTCCGACTATCGCATCGAGCTGTGTGACATCGGACGCTCTTTGTCCACACTGAAACCTTTAAACTCACGGCCAGTTAGGACAGTCCAATACAAAAAAAATAAAGCAATGGAATTGATTTTGTCGCTGACGCTTGCTAGCATCGCATGGGACACGCTTTAATAGTGTACGGAGCCGGCTCTTCTGCCCAGAGAGGCTTTGTTCCCTCCCCTGCTACACGTCATTCAGGCAGCCAATCAGCACAGAGCCTCATTATCATAGCCTCCCCTCCCATCAGAATCCCTCACAGAGAAGGAGGTTAGAAGTGGTAAAACTAGAGACATGGCCCAGAGGCTGAATTTCTAATTTATGTAGAAAAAATAATCAAAAGCTTGTTTTTAAGACATTCAAGGCCTGTTTAAAATATACATAAAATGTCATAATAGGTCACCTTTAACAGGTAGCATATAAAAAAAGAAAGGAAAAACAGAAAAGAAAAAAGAAAAGTAATTCCGTTTAACATTAATAAAGTCCTTTTGGTTTTCACAGCTTAATCAATGAGAGGTTTAGACTCCTCAGGTAAAGCTTCGGTGAGGCTCTTTATAGACAGAATTGATAGAGGCCTGCCACGGTGTCGATAACCCTGGCTCTTGGTGGTACCAGCAACGTTAGTGTCCTCAGAAGTGGAAGCTGAAGTACAGCTGCCGACTGACGATGCTCTACCATCTTTCAAAACAGGGGAAATGCTCTGTCCACTTTCTTTTAATTCGGGGTTGGCGGCAGCGGGGTGTTGATCAGATGCAGCTTGTTTTGGATCTTCTGTCTCAATTGAATTGATCTGATTGCTTGTGGCTGCTGGTTTTGAGTTGTTCTGATTGGGCTGATCGTCTGAAGATCTGGAGTCACGCAGTGACGGAAGATTCTTTGTAGTTGTGGAGTCAGCCGATGCTGCAGTTGTCTTCTGGACTTCATCCTCCGTCTTTTGAGATGAATGTTTACCCCTCACTGTAAGAACAGAGAAGAAACAAGATCACTGACCACTTTCTTCATTTCAGACATTTTCAGTAGAACCAAAAGACATTGGAAAACAGCATTTATCCAACACATCTGCTGTTAATATTTCAACAACAGCTTCTTTTCCTCGGTTCGCACATACGTGCTTATTCTCTATGTAACGTTGGACCAACAGACCAGTGACGTCCAGACGTCGATGTTGATAGCAACTTCTCTTTCAGAGTCGATGCAATAATGAAGAAAGATTGGCAGTGAAACAAGTGGACCCCTCAAAACCAAATTTTAATATCAAATAAGTTTATATAAAAGGATAAAAATAATCGCAATAGTCCTATTATTCCACAAGAGGGCGCCACATATACTGACATTGTGCATAAATATCTTCAAAATAATTTGTTTATGGTATTTTGATAGTTTCATTGGTAATTTTGTAAATTAATTCAGTATTTAATAATTAATAAGTTATCAGTTACCAGCTGGAAACTTATATGCGATACCAGTGTGGCCACAAAGTATAGATAGATAGATAGATAGATAGATAGATAGATAGATAGATAGATAGATAGATAGATAGATAGATAGATAGATAGATAGATAGATAGATAGATAGATAGATAGATAGATAGATAGATAGATAGATAGATAGATAGATAGATAGATCAAATTACTAGGCTGGGCCTACTGAAGCTGAGAATATACTGCACAATATTAAATGTCTTTAATATGAAACCAAATGAATCTTATTTTTAAGGATATGTATTCAGCAGTCTACTTGCTGCTGTTGGCTCCTGAAACTTGGCATCTTTTTTCCTTCACAAGTGCATCAATAATAGGTGTCCAATCCTGAGTAGCAGCACATTTAACAATGTCATTTAAGTGTTTGTTAACCTTGAGCGCTGCTTTGTTTTATTATTGTTCATTACGGAGAACACCTTTTCACAAAGATAAGTAGTCCCAAACATGGATAGAACCTTTGCAGCCATGGCTGTTAATTTGGGGTAATCTGGCACGAGATATTGATAAAATTTATCCAATCCCACGGACCCAAATTCATCCTTCATAGCAGAATCGCACTGCACGTCAATAAGCTCGAGTTGAATGTCAGCTGGCATATCAGAAGGCTCCACTGTAAATGGCGAGCGAAAAAAGACAAATTTGTTCTGAAGTTCACTGAATACCTGAAACCTCTGCTCAAACTCTCGCAGCAAATCTGTTATGTTGTCTTTATATTTATCCAAATCATTATCTGGACGGTCCGTGCCTTCGGACGCACAGCTGTGAGACAAGAGAAATGCGCTGTGTCACTGTTGGATAGCTGCGTCTCCCACAGTGACAGTTTCATCTTGACTGCACTTATACTGTTGTAATATTGAGTGACAACTCTGTTACAGCCCTGCATTTTGGGAATGGTGTGTTGACCGATAACTTGTTTAGTACTAGTGAATGGTGAAGCAAGATTGCCGGTTTATTTTTACTTGGACACATCGCCTTCCGCATGTTTACATCCTGTGACTAACTCGTGTCAGTGCCGCAAGTTGGACGTGAGCGCTTTTACACATTTACTGCCCTCTAGCGGCCGGAGGGAGCATTTGGTTTGTATTTATTTAAAAAATCATAACTTTTGATAGAAATGAGCTAAAGACTTGCTTCTTTTTTTGACATACTCAGAAATGTATGCTGGGCCGGATTAAATCATCTAACGGGCCGGGTCCGGCCCGCGGGCCATATGTTTGACACCCCTGATAACCTCATTATCTACTCGGGATTCTGAGTGGGCGGGGAGGCTATGATAATGAGGCTCTGTGCTGATTGGCTGCCTGAATGACGCGATACACCGCTACGAAAAAATGGCGGAAGCTCCGGCCAGCGGAGTTTGGTCGCGGAGTTAGTTGTGGGCCTGGTTTCACGCATCGGAGGCCAACCTCTGTAAATCGCATTTTCGTAACGTAACGACGGGAGAATCTGAACGGCTCGTAGAAGCCACATCACACTGGATGGATCATCCGGGCGGCTGTACAGACACTGCAGAATTTGGTTGCTTTCCTTCTTCTCCGAGTTGGCAGGCTGAGGGGAGACCACTTTATGGCAAGAGAAAATGTGTTTTTCATAATACAGATGGTTCCAGTTCCATGCGATGCCACTCACGCATGATTCTCACGAGATCTCATGTGAGAATCACGTCTCTTGTTCGAGGGAGGAGGAGGGGGGGGTCACCAGAGGCTGCAGTGTAGCCAAACACCCACCAGGGGCATCTGTGAGCAGGAAGACACCGCTCAGCCCACAGCAGCAGGGAGCCAGAATTATTATTATAATTGCGTGAATCTTGTATCCCGTGAGTGAAACAGCCATGTTAATGTAGCACCATCTGTAGGTCCCCTTTAAGTTGTGGCACCATTTCAAAACAAGACTTTCTCCGTAAGTTATATATTACATAACTTTCATTATTAAGACGATTGATGACATAATTTACATTTTGATGATCAATCCAAACGTTAAGAGAATATTTTATAGTGTCAAAATTATTTCAGTCATGGAAAAAAAAACTTTCTTACCATTGCAGTTTAGTTTCTTGTATAAAAGGAACGCCAATCCAAACACTCCGAATGTAAGTATCATTGTCACCACAGTATAGATTATATTGGATATAAAGCAGGGGCTCTTGTTGTAATCTGTGAAAATATATATAATGGAAGAAAAATACAATTCAAGTATTTAGAAATTCAACACAAAAATGAATTCTAGACCATTATCTAATAAATTGCTTTCCCAGTTACCATTTAATCATCTGTTTAAATTTAAATGTTACAATATTTACAGGATAAAACAGGGCAATAGACAATATGATACAACCTGCAGTCAGGACCAGTATATTCACACCAAATCATTCTTTAACAAGAATATATGGTATATAAAAATAGCAAATGCAACTAAACTGACCAAAATAAGTCTTCCTTAACAATTATGTCAGAAAAACTACATTTATGAATGCAAGTTTTTGGTCGTTTGACTGATTTTTCTGAGTTTATTAGCTGGTCTGACCTACGTGTGTTTCTTAAAGCTCCACTGTACCTGAAATAGAAATGTCTGCAATCTTGGTCATGTTAAACTGTCGCTCGTGAACTCTGCAGGTCACTCTGTGAAGAAAAGAGACGAGTGGAGGTTAATCCGTCCATCCATGGTCTATACCCGAGTCATTCTCATCGGGGTTGCAGGGGTTTGATGAACTGTTGATGAACCGAGCTGTTGCTCTGATGAATTCTCACAACTAATAGAGTCTCAGAGAAATCAATCAAGCAGCAATGAATGGGCCCTCGCACTCATGGCCACCGCCCCCCACCCCACATTCCTAGGTCAATAATACTATAAAAAGTGCCTTTGCTGTTCAACTTATCATCATAATCATATCAGAAATTACACCATCCACGACTCTATGTCAAACCATTCATAAGTTATGGCAGAAAATAAGAACTATCAAATATCAACCAATCAGAAGAAGGGGCTGGGCTAATTTGCACCAATTATGGTCAAGGACTCAAAACAGAGTCAGATGACACCACCCACGACTCTTTATGTCAAACCATTCAAAAGTTATGGCAGAAAGTAGGAACTATCAAATATGGACCAACCAGATGAAGGGGGGCACGCTTTTTGACGTCTATCGTCGCCACAGTAACGCTTTTGACTGAGAAAAGTAATGCCCATCGTCGCAGGATGGAGACGCACATTTTCATGTATAACACACCTGGGTGCACGTTACGGTTCGGGCCGCATTAACGGCCGAAGAAATGGCATAAATTGTGCCAAAATTACACGATTAATTCAAAATGGCCGACTTCCTGTTCGGTTTCGGCCATGGCGCTAAGAGACTTTTCTTTAAGTTGCGGCATGATACAGGTGTGTACCGATGTTCATGCATGTACGTCAAACCGTATTGTGGGGCTTGAGGCACGAAGTTTTCTAGGGGGCGTCGTTGAGCCATTTTGCCACACCCATTAATGAAAACCATTAAATATCAAATTTTTCGCCAGGCAGGGGCACGGTGGCGCAGCTGGTAGTGCAGCCGTCTCACAGCAAGAAGGTCCTGGGTTCAATTCCCGCCGGGGACGCTGTGGGCGCTGAAGTGCGTGTTAGTTCCCCCATGACTTCAGTGCCCACACCCTGGGTGGGGTTGGTGAAAGGGCCTTTCTGTGTGGAGTTTGCATGTTCTCCCCGTGTTCCCTTGGGTAGCTCATATGAGCTACCCTCACAAAAACATGCAACAGTCCTGGGCTATACATGCCCCCTCTGGCCAATCGGGGAGCCAGATGGGGTGGGGAGGATCCGGCCGGAATAACGTGATCCTTCCACGTGCTACGTCCGGCCAGAGAAGCCCCACCCTGTCTGGTGAAAAGATGCGGCCTGCTCACTCCTCAGGTTAAGGAGGAGACCTGAGCTCAGTGCAGGGCCCTCCCGGGGTTGGTAGAGGATGGCAATGCCCAGGACTGTCACTTAGGTAGGAGCACTGGGTGATAAAATGGGGGAAAAAACCGGGATAACCGGGATAAAAATATAAAAAATATTTAAAAAAAATTATAATAATTTTCGCGTGCAAAATGTGGTGACTTTTGGGGCAAGTTTAGGGGGGCAAAAAGGCCCTCATTTCCTCAGAAAAATAAAAACGAGGAAAATAAAAACATCTCCTAGAGCTACAATAGGGCCTTCGCACTGTAAGTGCTCGGACCCTAATAATAACAGTAATTATAATAACACTATCATATGCTGTAACAATGCACCTTCCAACAATAATCATGTCTGCCTCATTCTGCTGCACCTTTCACTTTAAAAAAAATTGTATATATGTTATTTAGTGCCGTCAATACCATGTCTACCTCATACTTCAGTTTTTTTTTTTATTGTATATATGTTAATAAGTGCCACATTTGTTTATTTACTGTTTGCTATTTTTAAATCTGGGTACAGTGAGGGAAATAACCGGAGTCAAATTCCTTGTCGGGCAATGTTCAAACTTGGCCAATAAAGCTGATTCTGATTCTGAGGTGGACTGTTACTGTAAATTTGCTGATGTGGTGTTACTCATATGAAAACTTCCTATGAAACCCACCAAACTGCACTGAATAAATCAAACACTGCAGAGGGCCCCAAATTAACAGTTATTGTAGAAATAGAGTATTCAAGTGAAATCAGACCTGTTGGTGGCCGTCTGCACGATCGCTGTCCTGGTGATGCAGGGACACTGTTCTGAGTGCAGACATCTTTGTGGTTTCTTAGCGGTTATCTCGTTATGCTGCTCATCAAGAAATGTTATTTCAGGTTCCGGGAGCCAGCACTCCACCTCACACTGGACGGTTATTTCAGCACGGTCATATGAGACCACCGACAACTTCGGCTCGGACACTGCAACTGCAAAATTAATTATTATTAAACACCATTTAAAAAAGTTAGTTAAAAAAATTATTCTTTCAGTTTTGTGTGCAGATGAATTTCCCCCTCCATAAGAAAAATACATAATAATGGGAGTTTGGTGCCTTGTCTGGCATTCTATCAGATGTAAATGCCTTAAGTCAGTATTTCAGGCCGCAGATTTGATGATGTTTGATGTAAATAAGGATTTTATTACCCATGCTTTTATGATCTACTGTATAGCTCACTTTGCAACCATAAACATACCACATTCACATACCCACGTCTAGTTCCAGCTTTGCAAGGACCTCCGGTTGTTGTCCTTGCACGATCTTGCACCAGTAAGTTCCCTTATCAGACAGCTGGAGGTTGGACACCCTCAGAGAGAGGTTTCCATTCTGCAGCTCGTTCATGATGAGGCTTGTTCTGTACCGGAAGTCAGGATTCTTTTCTTCAAACGTCTCACAGCCATCGCGGTAGACAAAGACCGTGTTTGGAGATACACCTTCCTTGGACCACTCCACTGTGGGGAGGTCCTGACTTGGAGGGATGCTGCAGGGCAGGAGGACAGTTTCATCCAAGAAAGCAGTTATTCTCTGTGAATTGACATCTGCTGAGGCCTTTCCTGGAGGGGGAAAAGAAGCAAAACACCATGGAGACAGAGTATTTCTTATGGTCTGCCATTTGCGAAGTGTCTCACGATGAAAATGACTGCGACACATTTAGCGTCAAACAATGCGTCAAAAACTGTGGTTTGGCTTTGAAATCAAAAATGTATTAAATAGTTAAATCGAACACCATCATCCCACAGACGCTGGATGGAACACTATGTATTCTGGTGCTCAGTCCGGCACTGGGACCTGGTTCTTGGACAACCTTCCTGTTCACTCTGCTCATGCATGATGACTCATCTGCAAAGCATCCGAGTTGCAAGATAGAAAATTTAGCTGACGACAGCAGTGGTGGGGCACCGCGCCAACAACGGTGAGTGGGGGGAATTTCTGGTGGTTAAAAGTGGAATATCTCGAGTGAAATGTGCTATAAATGTACTAAAAAGCGACTTTCAATAATTCACACCACGTTTTTAAACGCTGTTTAAAAATTGATGTGACAAAATGTTGTCAAGGGTGAGCCGGTGTTAGAAAATATGCTCATGTGAAGGCCCCACTTCATTCATTTTATTTTACTATATCATGTGAACCATCTATTATATGACTAATTTTAAAGTTCTTTTGTATAACCAATTATTAATCAACTATGTGCTTGTAATATGATGCTGAATGATGCTGTGGTCCACACCCATGGATGTATTAATAGAACATGGATGTATTAATAGTCCACACCACACCTACTTCCTGATTGTACAAACTTTAATCCTACACCCACTTTCTGTCACTGTGTTTGCACGTCAACCCGGAAGCAGCGAGTTCAAGAGAAACTCCCTTTTCATAAGACACATTTATTAATTCATGAATGTATTCATGAATTAACTAACTGTGGCGTCACGTACTGAAACAATCAGAAGAGAAATACGAACGAGCAGCACGTGGTGGTCTTACCTGTGCAAGCTGACAAAAGCGCCGAGTGAAGTGAATACGTGACAAACACGCAGAAACATGAACGGATCCATCCCTGCTTTGGGAAGGTTTCTTGAACTTGTTGCATGCTCGCTTCAAACCCGTCTCAGGCCCTTTCCACCTTGGTCATAAGTCGTGATCCAACTTTCTTTTGCAGTTGTACTCCGACCTCGAGGGGTTTCGTTTTGCAAAAAGCACCCAGAGAGGTGTAAAATAAAAATCCTTTCCTAGACAACCACTTAGTCACACGTCAAACTAGAGATATTTGCGTCTTCACCTATCATGTTACTGCTGAGAGAGTGAGAACAACTTCTGAGAGTTTCTTTTGATTGATTGCTGTTCGAACTTTAGACTCTAGAGAGTCTAAAGTTCATAAAGCTCATAAACTGAATGAACACAAATGAAATTCTGGGATCACCTGCATCTGAAATATTTCAAGATTTTAATAAAGTCTTGATGATGTTTAATTTAGTAAATGTTTGTCTAAATTAGACAAGTTTATGAGCCGTTTCCGCTCTACTTCCTGAAGTCCTCCCGTCTATTCGAAGACCTACCTGTAGGGACAGGTAACCAGGGCGGCTTTTCTGGTTTCAAACATGAGTGCAAAGTTTGTAAAATGTATAAAACCCACTTCTGTTGCTCATCCCCAAATTTGATTACAATGTTAAAAAATAGTAGGCTACCTTCATTGTTTTGTAACTAAAGCTGCATAAAAGTAAGGCTTTCATGAAAACACGCAATAAACCCACCAGGAATGAAGACCACTGATTTAAGTAATGAGCAAAAACAACTTGTTTTTATTTCAACTTTGCAGCCAGCAGTTCTAAAACAATGGCAACAACAATACAGCCAGATCAGAAAAACCTTATCCCCTCAGAATGATTTGAAATGATCACCGAAGACAGAATGTCATAAAAACAGCAATAAAAAACAAACAATAAATACATGCATGGTAGGTTGCCTGATGATTGTAAATTGCCTGTAAGTGGAAGTGCAAATATGTATGGTTGTTTGTCTGTGTGGTCCTGTGATAGACTGGAAACCTGTCAAGGGTGTTCCCCTGCTGCTAGTCTTTAATGAGCACAGTGGACCATGCAGATGTAGAGGACGCTCGCAGCCACTAGGGGGTGCTAGAGACACAAAGATCGGGCAAGAGAATAATGTGGAGAATAAAAATGGCCTCTTCTCATTTGTAGTAGATGAAACAAGAACATCAACGCCAGCCCTTAAATTACATCACATATATGTACCATCCGTGCCACGGTAAGAAAAAAAAGCAGTCAGACAAAGTTGCCAATTTATAAAATAAGTATCTGTATAAGTATTTTTTCATGAACATGTGTGAAGATTTACCTAGAAACATTTTTCTTGCATTATTTCAAGTCTTGAAAGTACAGGGTGAAGGGTGATACACTCAGAGCTTATCATATAACCCATCCATCCATTTTCTATACCTATCCTTTGCAGGGTCGCGGGGGTCTGCTGGAGCCTAACCCAGCTCATTACTGGCATATAAAATCATTCACTAAAAATATAGGATGTAGATGTATTTGTTGATGTCCAGAAACAAAGATGCTGACTTCAAAACTAAACTATCAGAAACAAGATATCACATATTTCACACTTTTGTCTGTTTCTGCATTTTGAAAAAAACAACAAAAAACATTCAAATGTAAAAAAAAACTGAAAAGTCATTAGGCCTATAGAGGAGCTCAATAGTAGTAAATGAGAAGCTTGTGTTTTGTGATTAAAGAGGGAGAAATAAGTTGAAATGAAAGCATACATAAACAAAATTATAAGTAAATAGTTAAAAACCATTAGTTGAAAATAATACAGGTATAAATTTGTCCTAACCTGTGTAATATATCACAGATTAAAGCGACAGGGATGCAGTCTACACGACAGCGTGATGATCCAGAGATGTTGCTAATCCAGCTGCAGAATAAACTGCTGCATCAGTTGCTGCAGGATTCACTTTTCCTGTCAATGAAGAGATGATTCATGGGAAATATTTAGAAGTAATGTCACAATCAAATTAACCAGGAGACTCTGTTGTAATGGTCTTCATTACCTCAATATTACCTCAATATCCAAATTAGATGTTTTCTTTTTTTTCTTCTTTTTTAATATTTTTAATTTTTTAGATGTTTTTTTACATCAACACACAGATCTTTAATTATCGTTCATCATTTTTAGTTTTTAATCAAGAACTGCACATCTCTGTTCATGACAGTAGTATTTGTATCAGGGTATGTTGATGCAGGAAGACACCTAAAACATGCATGACTGTGGCTCTCGGGGACCAGAAATGAAGACCACTGCTTTACTGTGATTTCCATATGCAATTATAGATGAAAAGATCTGAAAATAATTTTAGGCATCTCACATGCTGTAGTTTTTGGTTTTTCAAATGAACCCATTGGACTTGCATAAAATTAAGGTGAATGCAGACTTCATTTACCTTTTTTTTTCCTTTCTTCACATTATTCCTTTCGCTTACTTTGGTTAGATGATATCAACTTATTCAACCTTTTACATCATTTTGTGTCTCATATTGTGTGCCACTGTAATTGGAGTTCAAATCTGTTGATCACGTGATTCAGTGAAGAAAGCTGAGACTCTGAATGTTATATTGATCAAAACAATAAAACATAATTATCTGTAATACTTGAAGGAACTGCAACATTTCAGAGCACAGACAGTCATGGCAGTGTTCTTGTAAAAATAATACCATAATCCACAACATTACTAACTTGTTATGGGACAAAACCAAAAAGATGGAGGGAAAAGTCTTGTTTCATAATTTGCATCAGTGTGATTACAGTGAAAATGAAAGATAACAACAGTTACACAGTAAATCTTTGTGAACATAACTAATAAAATATTCCTTAGATGTGAATAAAGCAGACAGAGTGTCGAGGGTCTTAGACAGGACTGAGAGCCATTGATCTGCGTGTTTTAGCGCAGTTTTTCATCCTTGGTCCTCAGAACCAGCAATATTTCACATTAGATAGTCATCTAAAAATAAAACAAAAAAAAAGACACACTGACAGTTGTAACTACCTGCATTTCTTGTCATGATATTCATGTAAAGGGCGTCCTCCTCTGGTCCGTGATGGTCGCCTGTAAAAATAAACATTTTAAATTCACAAAAAATACCTTTAATTGAAAACCTGCAGAACCTTTTCCTATTTAATTGTGTACATTTAATGCATTGCTCTTCTTTTTTATAGTTTTTGAAGTTCACTGTGAAAGCAAATGAAATTCTGGGATCACCTGCATCTGAAATATTTCAAGATTTTAATAAAGTCTTGATGATGTTTAATTTAGTAAATGTTTGGAAGATGTTCTGTACCAGTTCCAGTAACTCCAGAGGGTCTGATGGTCTCATAGACATCAACAGAACCTGCAATAAAAACACATTTTTTTCTGAATGTCTCCATAGACACTAATATATAATCAGACCTTTTATTGTTCTCTGTGAAGAATTACAAGTTTAAACTCATGTGATCTTTGGTTTTTCAACAATTTCTCTAAAAATCAGATGACCACAAAAAACCCAGAAAAAATTTTCAGACCGTGGAGAAGAGTGTCGTATTCAACAGTTTCAGACTGGGTGACTGGTTGATTTTTGGTGGAGTTCTGACTGCTGCTGTCTGACTGGATCCGCCTAAAACACAATAAACACAGTTCTGTTTCATTCCCTCCTGACTGCCAGTGGCAGTAAACAGAGTGGATATGTCTCCTCGGAGCAACTGGCCTATTGGGCAGCCCATTCTCCAGATGTATGGGTTTTGAAAACGGTCCTGCTACGGTCTTTCCGCCTCGGGGTGAGGTTGCCCGTCCACACATGGCTCCGACTGCTGGGGATGCTGTCGGCGGCCTCGGCTGTGACACCTCTGGGGCTGTTGCACCTGCGCCCCCTGCAGATGTGGTTCAACAACCTCCAGATGGACCCTCGCCTTCACAGGTGGGTCAAGGTCAAAGTTGCACGCCAGTGCCTTATTCATCTCCACCGGTGGTGGGACAGCACCTTTCTTTTGCACGGTGTTCCTCTCGGCTCGGTCCCGTCGAGGCGAGAGGTGGTGACAACAGATGCCTCACCTCAGGGTTGGGGTGCGGTATGGCAGAAGAGGTCAGTCCAGGGGGTTTGGGGCCCTCTGTGGCGGGGACGGCACATCAATGTCCTAGAACTCCGGACTGTCTACTTGGCGCTGAGGCACTTCTTGCCCTTTCTCAGGGGCAAGCATGTCCTCGTCCGTACAGACAACACTTCGACAGTGTTTCAACCACCAGGGGGGAACCAGGTCGCTGGACTCCTTGAGCGAGGCCCGGAGATTGTGGATGTGGGCTCATCCTCAATTGGCCTCCTTGAGGGCAATGTTGGCAGAGCCAATGTGGTATTGGATTCCCTCTTACGCCGGCGGCTGCCCCCGGGGGGACTGGCGGTTGCACCCCCAGGTGGTGCGGATGATTTGGGATCGATACGGGGAAGCCCGTGTGGATCTGTTCGCCTCGGAGTGTACGACTCATTGTCCACTGGGGTTCTCTTTGGCGGAGACCAGTGCCCCGCTCGGGATGGACGCTCTCGCCAACACTTGGCCGAGAGGCCTCCTTTATGCATTCCCTCCAATTCCCCTGGTGATGCCCACACTTCATAGGGTGAGATTATCGGGTCACAGGTTCCTCCTGGTGGCGCCCAAGTGGTCCTTGAGGATTTGGTTCTCCACGCTCCTCAGCCTGGTGGACGGGGAGCCTTGGCAGCTCCCAGTACGGTCGGACCTCCTGTCCCAGCTGGCGCGCATTACTGGGTGGCACAGTTTCTGCGGGGTGCCAGGAGACTGCGCCCCCCCAGAGTGCAGCGTGCAGCGGCATGGGACCTGCGGCATGGGACCTGCCGCTGGTCCTGGTCCTGGCCGTGCCCTGTCGAAGCAACGACTCTCCCACTGGATTGTTGAAGCAATCAAACAGGCTTATGACGTGGCAGGTAGACCTGCCCCTTCAGGCGTTGTCTGTCATTCCACCAGGGGTGTGGCCACTTCCTGGGCGGCGATGAGAGGGGTACCATTGTCGGAGATCTGTGCAGCGGCATCCTGGACGGTGCCGTGCACCTTCTCCAGGTTCTATCGCCTTAACGTGGCCTCTGGGTCCACGCTGGCATCGGCCGTTCTGCCTTTAGCTTCTGCGGCTGACCACTAGGTAGGTGTTCGTGACAGTGCTGGTATGAGTCACCCACTCTGTTTACTGCCACTGGCAGTCAGGAGGGAATGAAACAGAACGGAAGTTACGGATGTAACTATGGTTCTGTGAGTTCCTGGATGACTGCCAGTCACACCGGTCACTACGAACTTCCTGCGAGAAGATTCTGGGAGGCCAGATGTAGGTTACCAGGCGGTATTTATAGGCGCACAGGTAGCCTACACGTCACCCACGTGACTTTGTTGTTATTAAGTCTCGACCTGCGCAGAGCGTGAGGAAACATATCCACTCTGTTTAGTGCCACTGGCAGTCATCTAGGAATTCACAGAACCATAGTTTAATCCATAACTTCCGTTAAATAAACACAGAAAAGAGAAGAACTGATTGTTTATGGTTAAAATGAAAGAAACATGTACCAACCTGATGGAGCATGAATCTGTAAACAGAAGACAAATGTTTCAAATTGTTTAGTTGTGCATCTTATCCAAGTAAAAGTTTGTATTATACAATCAGAATATATAAATGATGACTGACAGCATTTGAAAACTAAAATTTCATCAAATATGAGAATAAAAAGGTCTCACCTTTAGACTGTATGTAGCAAAAAAACAGGAGCAGAAGAATAATAAGGACAATAACGGCTCCAACGACGAACAGCAAAGGAAATGAAGAGTTTTCAGTCCTGGACACAACTACAGGAAACAGTTACATCAAAAAGTTATTCATGTTATTTAAATATTCAAATATTTACATCTTTCTCACCCCTAACTAAACACTTAAATGCACATCTATTCAAATGTTTAGAAAAAATACTTAAAACTCATAATACAGACCAGTTGCAGTTGTTCTGTCAATAGAAAGATTAACTTTTGTAGAGATCTTGCTCTAATTAAATTTGGCATAATTTGAAGACGTGGAATTCTGTGCACAGTTTACCAAATCACATGCAATAATGTGAATTTATCTGACAAGAGATCAATGTGTCATGTTGGTCCTCAAAGTTTGATTCTGATGATGAATCTATCAGTCCCAAACTGTAATGATGAAAAACTGTGATGAAACTCACTCTGTCCAGTGATGTTGACTGCGTTGCTGAATGCTGATCCAGACTCACACCAGAACACTGTATTACTGTGCTGCAGTCTATTAATGACACATGTTGATCCGGTCATTGTCCCCCAGTAGGAACAGGTAGACACGTTGGTGTCAAGAGTGGAATCTCTCACTCTCCACTCAGTACAGTTTCCCTCACAGGTCAGTGAGAAAGAGTCAGAACTGAAGTGTTGAACTCTGTCAGGACTTACTGTGAGAGACGCTGAAGGATGAGGATCTGAAAAACAAACCATCATGAAGGATCAGACCTCATGGTGATGTATCGTTTATACATCTGTAACATTGTAGGACCTTAAACATTCAGAACCAGTAAAAGACCGCCTGTAGTCTTTCAAACAGCAGCAGAGAACATCAGTGTTGACAGAGAGGGAAAACAATAAACCAGTCTAGAAACTGACCTGCAGACCAGACCATCTTAGTCTGACTGTAATGAGTGTAGATCACTGGGTCTCCTCGTCCAGCTCTACATGCATATCCTGCTGTGTGTGTCTGTCCATCAATGATGTAGGAGTCCTGTGCAGTCCCGCTGGTGCTACCAGGTAGCAGCTCATAGATGTAGGACAGATTTGGTAGTTGAGGAAGAGCTTTATACCAGTAGAAGCTCCATCCTGCAGACGGATGTTTGACCTCACAGCTCAGAGTCACTGAGACTCCAGGACTCAGCCATGATGGAGACACAGTGAGGACAGGTTTGGATGCTGTTGGAGACATTTGGTTTTTGTTGAAGGTAGTTTATATGAAACGTGTGTCTTCAAAGATAACCAATCATTCTGTCTCTGTGAAAATCTGTACTCAGTATACAACTACCGTATTTTCGCGACCATAAGGTGCACATAAAATTTTTTATTTTTTTTTTAAATGTGCCGGGCGCCTTATGAAATGGTGCGCCGTGTCTATTACCTGAATTACGGTAATGTAAGGCCGGCCACCATGAGAACGGTAAAAAGAGAAGGGGGCGGGTGAAGCCCCCGTGAGTTGCGGACGTGAATGAGACCATCCACAGACGTTAAAGGGGGAAGGGGGGGTGTGAAGCACCCGTGGTTTGCGGACGTGATTTAGGGGGAAGGGGGGTGTATAAAGGGACAGGTATGTGCTTCACGCAGAACATTGTTGTCTTAACAACCCTGAAGATGGCAAAAAGACACGCTTATGAAGCACAGTTCAAACTGAAGGCGATCAGCTACGCGGAGGAACATGGGAATCGAGCAGCCGCGAAAGAATTTAACATCAACGAGTCTATGGTTCGCAAGTGGAGGAAGCTGGAAAACGAACTGCGGCAGGTGAAAAAAGCGCAGCTGAGCTTCCGCGGACACAAGGCGAGATGGCCGGACTTGGAGGAAAGATTGGAGCGATGGGTGATTGAGCAAAGAGCGAGTGGAAGGAGCGTTTCAACGGTCACCATCCGACGGAAAGCAGTAGCGCTGGCGGAGGAGATGGAAATTGAAAATTTTCATGGAGGTCCGTCCTGGTGTTTTCGGTTCATGAAGCAGTGCCATCTTCCCATCCAGGCCAGGACAACAGTAGCGCAGCAGCGCCCGGCAGATTACTTGGAAAAGATGGAGAGCTTCCACTCATTCTGTAGCCGACACATAACCGAGAAACACATCCACCCCAGCCACATCACGAACATGGACGAGGTGCCGCTGACGTTCGACATCCCGATGAACCACACGGCAGAGCGGACGGGAGCCAGCACGGTCAGGATCCGCACAACGGGGCATGAGAAGTCCTCATTTACCGTTGTGCTTGCCTGCCACGCTGATGGACGAAAACGATGGTCATTTTTAAAAGAAAAACGTTGCCTAAAGAGACTTTTCCGGCGACCCGGTGGTTTTTTCCACACATCCCCCTCGCTGCTGGTCTGTGATTCTATGCTGCCCATCTCACAGACAGTGTAAAAAAAGAAGTTAAAAACAAAAAACGCTGTGCTGGCTGTTATTCCGGGAGGTCTGACGAAGGAACTCCAACCGCTGGATGTCGGTGTGAACCGGCCGTTCAAGGTGAGGCTGCGGGCGGCGTGGGAGAGATGGATGACTGAGGGGGAGCACAGCTTCACCAAGAGCAGACGGCAGCGCCGGGCAAGTTATGCCACAGTTTCCACATGGATTGTTGATGCGTGGGCTAATATATCTGCTGGGACTGTTGTTCGTGCTTTTGCAAAAGCCGACATTTCAGAGGGGCCGCACGACACAGAAAGTGACTCTGAAAGCGAGGAAAACGGGACTGGCGCAGCTGAATTAGCAGAGCTGTTTAATGCGGAAACAGAAGATGAAGACTTTGAAGGATTTGCTTGATGTGTAAAGTGAAATAAAATACAATCAAACTAAGTTTTGCTCCCGCTCTATTTTTAAATAAGCACACTTGTGTGTGTGTTCTTCAGCGCGTGTGTGTTTTGCATGTTGGGAACCGAGGATGCGCCCGCCGTGGGGTTGCGGGGCCAGCGCGCCGCATCCCAGGGGCAGATCCGGCTGAAAATGCCGGTGGTCTGTCCCCGGGAGCCTCTGCTACCAGTCACGGGTCAGAGCCCCGTCATTCCCCGGCGGGTTGGACCGGGATCCGCCGCTCAGAACCTCCGGTTAGGAACCCCGGATCATCGGGCCATGGGGATGCGGGGCAGCGACACAGCGATCTCGGGCTAAATTTTCCTGGTTCCCGGCTGCTTTGGGAGCTGGGATTTCTGGACTCCGTCCCAGGTCGGATCAGCTTCACTCTCCGAGATTTTCAGCGATATCTATCGGTTACAAACCAAGGTACCGGATCCCCGACATGCGCGTGTGTGTGTTTCGCAGCGCGAAAGACGGGACCCGCGCCGGGGAGAGACGGGACCAGCGCAGTGGAGATCCACACAAGGGGTATGAAAAGTCGTCATTTATTGTTGTGCTTGCCTGCCACGCTGATGGACAGAAACGCCTTTGGTGATTTTTAAAAGAAAAACTTTGCATAAGACGTTTCCAGCCGGAGTCATTATAAAGGCGAATGAAAAGGGCTGGCTGGGTGAAGGGATGATGATCAAGTGGCTGAGACAGGTCTATGTGCGGCGACCCGGTGTTTTTTTTTTCACACATCATGCGTGGGCTAACGTGTCTGCTGGGACTGTTGTTCGGGCTTTTGCAAAAGCCGGCATTTCCGAGGGGCCGCACGGCACAGAAAGTGACTGACACCGAGGAAATTCGGACTGGCGCAGCTGAATTAGCAGAGCTCTTTAATGCAGAAACAGAGGATGAGGACTTTGAAGGGTTTGATTAATGTAAAAACTGAAATAAAGTACAATCAAACTAAGTTTTGCTCCCGCTCTATTTTTAAATAAGCACACTTGTGTGCTTGTGTGTGTGTTCTGCAGCGCGTGTGTGTGTTTTGCGGCGCGCGTGTGTGCAGCTCCGTGTTTGTAGACTGCGCCTTTTGGGTTGGTGCGCCGTATGTGTGTTTTAAAACCAAAAATTACACACAAAACTGAGGGTGCGCCTTTTCACACGGTGCGCCGTATGGTCGTGAAAATACGGTATATGAAAAAAGATGAGACTCACTTTCTAAAATTGTCAAACTGAAGGAATCACTCCAATCTGTTGAAAGATGTTTACTTTTCATTCTGCCTTTACACTTGTAGGGTCCAGTGTTTGATAAATAAACTGGATCAAGAGTGAATTCATTTAGATTTGGTGGTTTGTTTGAGCTGCTGGTTGTCCATTCATACTCCCACTCAGTGTCTCCCCCGTGGATTTCACATCGGAGTGTGATCTTCTCTCCTCTGTATATCTGAGGCCAGTTGGGGTGCAGAGTCACAGCTGCTCTGTTTGGAGCTGTAAACATTCAAGAAACCATCAAACAAGAACAGACAATCAACAAACATCTTTACCTGTAAACTTAATTTAAATGAACATGGAGGAAAAGACAATTTACTTTCAGTATTTACTAATTTCAAGTAAACCTCTTTAAACTCAACACCTGTATAAATGTTGACTGCATCACTGAAGGTTGTGTAGTAAACTGGTTCTCCTCTTCCTCCTCTGCACCAGTAGATTCCTTCCTGTGAGACACTGATTTGTCCATCTGGCTGGAAAACAGCATCTGGTGAGGTCGGGGGTTCAGAGGATTCCTCGTCTCTGTACCAGTCGTATCTCCAACCAGATGATGACGGGTTCACTGAGCAGCTCAGAGTCACTCTGCCTCCAACTGGGATGAGTCTGACGTCGGCTCTCAGTTGGGTCTTTGGTTGATCTGTCATGGAGATGAGAATAAAGACGATTAAGTCATTTAATTTGTATCATCAAGGATCAAAATACTTTCATTCATTAGTCTTTAAATCAGTTTACAACAAATATGTCATGAATCATTTCACAAAGATTGTAAATACAGAGTTCAGTTTGTTCTCATTATGAAAGTATAAAGACTGGGCCCTCTGAAGGTATTAAGAAATAAAAGTTTGTCTTAATATATATTTTAGGATCTTAAAAACACAGAGACAAATTTTAAATCCACTTCCATGTCTTTATGTGATAATTTTTTTTTTTTTTTTTTTTTTTTTTTGGGGGGGGGAGGGGGTGGGGGGGGGGGGGGTGACGACATCCGCTGCCAATCCAGGAAGCAGGAACACACGGAGACACACGTCAAGCACTGGAAATCTGCAACAAAAAAACCACAAACAAAGCACGAAACCGGCACGGAGCCAACCAAAACACGAACAGCAATCGACCTAAATCTTGAGATCTGATCGCAGTCTGAGCTAAGCTATCGCTACCGCTACCTAAACCCAAAAACTAGAGAGCCAGCATGCAGGTGAACAAGCCAGTGTGTATGTCTATGTGTGTGTGTGTGTATGTATATGATCATGCGTGTGTGTGTGTGTGTGTGTGTGTGTGTGTGTGTGTGTGTGTGTGTGTGTGCATGTGACTAAATGACTATATGTGTGTATGTGTGTATGTGTGTGTGTATGTGTGTGTGTGTGTGTGTGTGTGTGTGTGTAATAAACCAAACAAAGCTCCACCTGAAGTGTATCTATAGTGGGGGAGGGGGGGGAGCGACCCCGCCACCCGCGAGACCAGAGGCCGACAAGGAAGAGCCCGGAACCCAGGCCACCGGCAAACCCCACAGAGGGGAGAAGTAGGAGGGAGGCAACCCACCGCCTGCGAGGCCCCCCCCCCGCCCGGCGGCGGCCGAGGGGGCCCGCGGGCGGGGCCCCCACGGCGCGGAAAGAAGCAGCCAGGGATCCCGCGGCGGCGGACCGCGACCCAGGCAATCCCCGGCCACCCGGTCCGGGCCGGACACGCGGCCAGGAGGCCCTCACCCTTCAGGCCAACGATAATTAATGTGATAATTAAAGAAAAAACAAATAAAGTTTTAAGCAGAGTTCTCCACAGAGCCGCTCAGAGTCACACTTCCTCCTACTGGTGTAGTTTTTGACACTTGAACCAGTCTGCTATTAAAAAAACATAAACATGAACATTATAAATATTAAAAGTAAATTAAGTGATTTTAATCTTTCTTTTGTCCTCGTTACAATCACAATATGTCAACAATGCATAAGTTTAAAATCTGAAAATAAATATTTTAATTAAAAATAAGACATGAAATATGAGTTTTATTTCTTCATGAAGTGAAACATTTGAGTTGAAACTTGAGCTGCGTTTGACAGCTGAGAAACATTTGTGAGGACTGAACACTTCAAAACATAAAGTTTATATTATTAACAACAAAAATTAAAACCAAAAAACATAAACTAAGAGGTTTTATTTGTATTAATGACTTTATAACCTCAATGCACCCTTTCACCTCATGATTAAATTGTGCTATTGATACAAAGATCAATCATTTTTTTAGTTCACTTCTTTATTTGACTCATTTTAAAATTATTCTGAGATCCTGCTCAACGTTTGATGTTTCAGGTTTTTACAAAATGGATAACTTACAGAAATAAAAATACATTTACATTTGTAATTAATAAACGTAATAAAAGTAATATGAACATATGAGTAGGACTCAAACATGATAATAATCATAATAAACTTATTAATGCTGATGAAACTGAGGACTTACCTGATACAGTTAAAGAGACAATATTACTGTCCTTTGTTACATTTGAGGATCTACGTCGACCACGACACTGATATTTACCAGTGTGAGAGGTACGCAGAGGATATGATGTGTAGCGCTGGTGTGTATCGTAAAGAACAAGATCTCGACCATCCCAGATGATTTTATATTCCCAGTCATCGTTTCTTCCTTCCCTCATGTCACATATGAAGATAACAGACTCTCCAGCAAAATAAGTCGACCAACTGGGTTCAATTGTCAGAACAGCATCTAGAACAACACAAACATATAATCTGTAACGTACAACACTTTTATCAACTTTGATCATCTCTCTGTGTTCAGGTACGTGCACTGAAACCATCTGGTAGATATAAAACCAAACACAGTGACCAAGGATGTGTCTGACAGTGATGAGGCAGGTTGAGATTAATCCAACAATAAATAAAAAAGTGTAAAAAAGCATCACCTTGAGCTCGTCCGGTGTAGAGGAGAGAACACAGCACTGCAGTGAAGGTGGGAATTACAGAGATGAATACACTTATATAACTCTCAAAATCAATATAAGATTGCAGCTGCTACTGTTTGATGTACAACATAAGAAAGTAAGATGTACAACTGCTGGTGAATAGCTAATATAAAACCATCAACAGTCGTCTAGAATCTGAATGAAGTTTTCTTCCAAATCCTGTGTAGAAGACAACTACTGCATGTTGATTACTTAAAACCAAGAGTTTCCTTTTTCCAGCTCTCAACACGTCTACAAATGAGTCTTACACTTCTCTCTGTTAACATGTTTCCTCTGTTTGTATGATCTAAGGAGAAAACATCACCATGACATACTCACAGAATAACTCAGAGAACAAAGTGTGTCCCATCTTCTTCATCAGATCTCAGTCACCACTAATTCTTGGTGGAAAGAGAAAACAGTTAAACAGAAACAATGCTGCATCATGTGTCCTGCAAATACTGAACATGACATTTCTAACTTGTATTTATGTCTTTGCTTCCTTCCTTTAAGACACAACTAAGACAACTAAACACACTTTGACCACAGCTCACTTTGACATGTGACGTCCTCTGTTGGAAACGTAGACTAGATATTCTTAGATTCTCTGACATGTGAATGTTTCCTTTTGCTCTGTTTGTGAGGGAAATTCAACTGTTGGTTAAATTCTGACAAATTACATTTCTTGTGCAAAGACGATACAACACTTTTGAGACGGAGCAGTTTAGGATTTACTTAAAATAATGAATAAATGTCAAACTTTAAATTCATGTGATCATCAGTGGACTGAAAAATCAAAACAAATATTTGTGTTTACAGAATATTCATGTTTGATATTAACAGAGAGTATTTGTTGATGAGCAAAGCAGCAGAGAAACAGACTTCCTGGTACAAATGTGACCATCATACTGACACATGCTGTCTTACAGTTCAATACTTCTTCTACCTCAAATAGTGGAGGCAGATGGATCCTCCCTGATCTGGTTCTGGAGGTCTCTTCCTCTTTAAAAGGACTTCCTCCTCTGTTGATCATACAAGATCAGGACCTGACATGTAATGACATAAATGTGAAGATTTGAATCTTGTTGAAGTTCCTTTGTCAGACATTTTTATAATAAATTGGTATTATATTCATCTCAGTTGAATAAAATTTAACTATTTAAGTACAGTCGTGCTGAAATAGACTTTATAAAACAAGGCCGCTGAATATCATCATTAAAGTCAAATATGTGGAATAAACAAAAAAACATATCTTACAGTAATAGAATAACTGAAGTAACAATAGACAGTTCATTCTCTTCGTCACTGTGTCGTACTCACTGATATCAACGCTGCACAGTCAGTGTCGTTAATCCACGACTTCCACCAACAGAAAATCTGCTCTTCATCAAGTTTATATCACAAAACTGAACCTCAATAATGTAAAGTATCACATCAGCTCGATGCAGGAACGATGTACTTCTCTGTAAGTTCTGGTAAAACTCTTCTTTTTACGTGTGATCATGACTTCAACCACAGGAAGTCAAGGAGGACGAGCTAAATAGAAATAGACTGATGAAGTGAGAGAGGGAGGAACCACCTCTGACACCTCTCTTCTTGTTTCTGATACTTCAGCAATCATCAACCCTGGTCCTTGAGATCGACTGACATGCAGGTTGTGGATGTTTCCCTGCTTCAGTGCACCGTGATACAGGTAGCTGTGTCACTAACACACTTGTGCAGCCCTCGATAACAAGCTAATAACGATCTTTATGTGGATTCGGGAGTGTTGAGTTTCTAAAACAGAGGGGCTCAAAGTCGGCCCTCCAACTCTGCAGTCCGGCATGTTATTGATGACTTTTTCCTTTGACACGCCGTGATAAATGACTGTGTCATTATCAGACTTGTGCAAACCGGAATGATGAGCTGATGATGACCTTTTTTAGAAATAGGTGTGTTAATGCGAGGCAACATCTAACATGAAGGACTGAGGATGACCTCAGTCCGGTGACCGAGGATTGACTGTGGGCCCCCCTGACATCAAATTTCCAATGAAAAAGCCAACTATCCAAAATTTGCAAAGTTGCATTTCATTCACTGCTTTGTACTACTGACCATTTATTTGATTAAAATCCTATATCTGCAGTTGCCATGGAAGACCAGTTTTATGTGTATTTAAAAAAAAAAAAGGAAAACAAACAATGTCAGTAGTAAGAGTACACGCTTAAAAATATCATCCAATAGTACACCTGTAGAAACCTTCGACAGAATAAAATAAATAAATAGTCTTGTTTTGTTTAATATTTGTAATCTTTAGATACACAATGCAGTAATAATTGCTGGGTAATGTGTGTATTTTATTGCTCGAGTCCTATGGGCAGAAATATGTGCCACTATAAACTGAATTTGAATAATTTATATTTTAATTTGAATTGCTCAACTTGAATAATTGCATTAAAAAACTGAATCTGAATCACATTCAAAATAGAAAAAAAAAAATAGAAAGAAAATAGAGGTTATAGTAGGCTACGTGAAAAGAAGTTCTTTGTATCTGCACTCGATTGCTCTTCCTCCGGAAGACCCGGATGTCTGGCACAGTAAAATTGAAATTGAATTGCAAGAACTGAATTTGAATTGTGAGAACTGAATGTAGATTCAGTTTTTCAATGCAATGATTCAAATTAAACAATACAAATTCAAATTATGTGTATATAATACACATATATATATGTATATATATATACATATATATATATATATGTATATATATGAGAACAAATGTTTTCATAAGTTATTCAGTACATCTTTGTGTGTGTGTGTGTGTGTGTGTGTGTGTGTGTGTGTGTGTGTGTGTGTGTGTGTGTGTGTGTGTGTGTGTGTGTGTGTGTGTGTGTGTGTGTGTGTGGTCAGGTTTCAGGATGATGAGTTTTAGACCTCTACTTTTCTCACCTCTGAGATGAATGTTGTTGCCGTGGTTACTGTATTTACTGCACTAAAACAAACAGCTTCAGCATGAATGTGGGTGTATTTTATTTACAGTTTATCAAACATGAGAAAATTAAAGTTCAGAACAAAACGCTGATCTTCAGCGATGTAAAGCATTTCTTTACTTCAGTGTGGAAGTAATACTTTCCTGCAGATTATGATTAAATTCTGTTTTTTTCAGTGAGGTAATGACTTCATTCACAGGAAGTGAGGAAAGAAGAAAAAACAGAAACAGTGTGGTGAAGTTAGTGTGAGAAGATATATTTCTACCTTTGTTCCTGTTGCAGCAGAAAATTCTCTTCAAAAATGTTTTCTTCACAGAGAATCAAACATTTATTTGAATAAACATTTATTTTTTACTTTAGTTTAATCATACAGCGGTACACGGGTCAGCTGGTCTCATCAGAGGTGACGTCAGCATCCTGAAACAATGTGGGATACGTCTCCATTAATATACAGTTTAGACTTCATCCACTAACTAAAAGATTTTGTCAGGTTTTTAAATCAATCAATAATTACAAAAGCAGTCATCTGATTTCATGATTGCTGCCAGTTCTTTGTATAACTGATAAACCTGACTAGTCATGCTGTCAGCTTGTTCTTCAGTTGTGTGACAAGAGCTGCAGACTGGTAAACTGACTGTCCTTCTTCACCTCTCTTTTTTACTGCCTGTATGATCTCACTGCTCAGCTGCTCTGCTGTCTCTTGTCTCCATCATGAAAGATAGATGGATGGATAGGTAGATGGTGTCAGTAGCTCATAGAGCACAAAAACACTACACACATAACTAGATGAACCCTCAGGAGTCTGGGGTACATTTGACCGTTTTTGACTAATTTTGAATTTAACTTTATATTTCACCTTTAAACGGTCGACGTTGCCTCGTTTGGTAGAATTATTTTCAGTACAACCTCACCTGTGTGAAATCAGACTTGATTGTGTTGTGTAGTTGTGTAGATTTTTAGGACCCTGCTGTGCTTCTCTTTAAACTTGGTTTTATCTATATCTATACACATAAATATATACTTGTACTTTAAAAGTATATATTTAAAAATGCGGTGTGCAACATCAGGAGAGAAAGTGCACACATGTCAAAGCAGTTTTGTTTCTTTTAGTTAAAAAAAGGAATAAAGACAGAAAAAAGAAGCCTGAAAAAGTTCATTTACGGTTGTTTAAAGCAGCATGCTGCATAGTCTGTGCAGAATAGTTATAAAACTAAGATGTTCTGCATATTTACGCCTGGATGAATGAGAGACAGATTGTAGAACCCAGAAAGGGTTAAAAACGTGACCCCTCAGTCCAGACGTGTGTAACATTTGGTTTTACTGAAGTTTTTAGGCTTGTTATTTACTCCAGTTGAACTTTTCTCATTTTCCACAAAGTATTTCTCACGAGTGTGAGATTTACTGATGAATATGGGGGAAACTTTACTCTGATAGTTATTCTGAGAGTCCACCATGTTTACTTCTTTATCTTTTAATAGTACACGTTGAAGGGAATTGTAAACTCATTTGTATAACTGCAAATCCATAAAGTCCTTGTTCATTCACTGTCATCCACCTGTGAATTTAGATGAGTTTTCATCTATATTTGTTTTGTGGATTCTTGTGTAAGAAAGGAACATCACAGACCAGGATGGGGGTATTTACACTGAATTGACGACAGAGCTGCAGGTTGAGTCGATTATAACGGTCAGTGAGTCTGTTTAAATGCTGCTTTGGTTCATTTTGGAAGATTTTTAACTGATTAAACCAGCATTCTTCATTCCTGGTCCTCGAGAGCCACAGACCTGCATGTTTTAGTTGTTTCTGATTTTAATTACCGGTAACTACTAATTAACTTGCCATTAAGGTCTGCACAGCTCTGTTGGTGACACGGCCACTTGTATTAGGATGTGTTGAAGCAGGGAAACATGTAAAACATGCAGGATGACTCTGAAGGACGAGCAGTGAAGACCACTGGACTAAACTGACCTGAAGAGTTAATGTTTCAGTCACTATAAAAGCTGGTCAAATGCAGTAAATGTAAAGAAAGAAACTTGAAAGCTTCCTTTATTATAAACACTGAACCATCATTTTTGTTTCAATATTTTATAACGATCCTATCAAATGTAAACACATAATTTCATAGTCCGATTTAGTCATTTACATAATATCTCACTTTTATTATCAGGTAAACTCAGTCGCCCTCTAGTGGTCACACGGAGAAGCAGCCTGACATGTTTTCATGCTTCTATGGTTTTTAATCTTAAATGGAAGAAAACACAGTTACAAGAGCCTGGTCTGGGGGTGATTTATAATAAATGATACAGAATTAGGAGGAAAACTAAACGTGGTCCAGGCCTACTGAAAAGTAACACAACCAACCAGTATTTAGTGAAAACACAACTGCTTTACTTATTTTCTTTTTTTAAATGCAGGTTAGTCTCATTGAGACGTGGGGTCTCATTTTCAAGAAACACCTGTACACGTTTGGTATGATAAACGATACTACTATTTCAAATCATTTTATATAAGCTTACATGTTCTCTCTGTGCTTGCGAGGATTCCTGCTTCCTGCCACAGTACAAACATGCCTGTTAGGTTAATTGATAATAGTAAATGATGTGGTTTGTGGTTGTTTGTCTGTGTGTTGCTCTTCGATGGACTACTCAGTCGTGCTCTGTCCAGGGTGTATTCCTGCCTTTCACCCGGAGAGAGATGGGACAAGCTCCAGCAGATCCCTGGTACCCAGAATTAGAGTAAGCAGGTACAGATTCAACAAGTGATTTATAGTCATGTACACAGCAGTACGAAAGGGTTATACTGAGCTAAGTATGGAAAGTCTGCTTGTTCAGTAGTTTGATTTCAGGGGGGTAAAGGCTGTTTGTAGTCTGGTGGTTCATGGATGAATGCTCTGATAGCGTCTACCAGACAGCAGTAGCAAAAACATGTCCATGAGTGGGGCGGGAGGAGTTTCTGGGAATACATCTAGAAGGGGCAGACTTATTGAGTTTCCTCAGGAGGAAAAGTCTCTTGTAAGCAGGTTTGACAGCTGCAGTGGTGTGTGTGGTCCAGGAGAGGTCCTGACGAACATGCACACCTACACATTCTACACCTTCTCCACCTCAGATATATATTGGGGAGTGGTCCCTCCTTTCACGCTGCCTGAAGTTTATCACCGTTTCCTTTGTTGTACAGATTTTTTGTGAGAGGTTGTTGTCCTGACACCATGTTTCCAGGACACAAACATCCTCTCTCTAGGAGGTCTCATTGTTGTTACAGATGAGACCAAGTGGTGGTGCTGTCTGCTAACTTGAGGATGGCGTTTGAGCTGTGTGTGGTCATACAGTCATAGATCATCAGGCCATAGAGGAGGGAGCTGAGAACGCTGCCCTGAGGGGCTCCTGTGCTCAGCAGAGGAGGAGATACCACCCATCTGTCAGTCAGGAACTCCAGAATCCAGTTGGAGTCTTGATATGTTAATTTTCTAACTGCTGATCATGAGCTCAATGATGAGATCAGTTATAATAGCGTTTCCATGAAGTTTATGTTGAAACCTGACTGGGTTGTATTATAGCATGTGCTAAATATTATAATAAACTATTTGAACAATGTGGATCTGACAGTATCAATGTTGTTTTTAAGGACTTAAATGAAACATAACACAGTTTCAATGACCAAATTCTTGATGTTTGTATATTAAACCTGAATCCAACAGATTCTTGTCTTTCCTCCTCCAGGAACACTAGTCACATCTTTTTACTGTAGTTTTTCTTTCTTTGTTATCAACATTCTGCAGGAATGTTTGGACGGTGTTCATAAGAAGTTTTCTATAGACTCATCCCATCTGTGTCATTTGTGCACCCTCCTGCCTGTGATCCAGGTATCAAATGTTTTGGAGGATGTTTCAATTCCTAAAGTGTTCCTGGAGGAGAAAAGAGGTTTATTGGAGGAGATATGAGAGAGGATTCACCAGGGCATCATTTGTAGAAGTCTGTTCAGCATCTGTAACATCTAGGGCAGTGGTTCCCAACCTTTTTTCCTTGGAGCCCCCCCTACTTGTGTCTAAGACCAGCCAGGCCCCCCGACCCGTACGTAATAGCAGCAAAATAGTCTTTAATTGAAAAAATTAACATTAATTATGTTTTTTTGATACATTTCCCTTTGGTTTACTCTGTATACATATGACTTTGTTTTTCTCCAATGTCACCAATGACACAACAGTGGACTTGTGCTGAGTGAGAGACAGTTTCTAACACAATACATGTTGTGTGGTAAATATTTTATTAATGAAAACAGACACTATTGCAGTCAATTTTAAACATGTAAATATCAATGGCTTCTTCGCTGCTAATAACACATACAGTATTTTATTTTTAAGATTTTAAGAAATGTTTTTGCATTTGTCTCAAAATGAGAAACTGAAGTACAACAGAACATGTAAAATGAGATTAAAAAAATTGGTAGTAAATGCAACAACATAGTCAGTGAATAAACAAAAAATGTATTATCCATATAGTTGAAAATAAACATACAGTGCTTATTATGTAATATTTTTCATAAAAAATATGATGATTTTAACGTACAGAAACAGAAGATAATGAATTGAAAATAAAAATATCAGATATGAGATAAAACATTTCATACTTTTGTCTGTTCATTTGTAACAAAACACATTTAAATGGAACTAAAACGGAAAAGTCATGAAAGAGGAAATCAATAATAGTAAATGAGAGGCTTATGTTTTTATTTTTATAAAAGACGGAGCATGAAGTCTAAATAAAACTACATCAGAATTAAATAATAATATGAATACATGTATAAATGCAGCTCAAACTGTAATATTTTACAGATTAAAGCAGCAGGGATGAAGCTTACATGGCAGTGTGGTGATCCAGAGATGTTGCTGATCCAGCTGCAGAATAAACTGCTGCATCAGTTGCTGCAGAATTCACTTTTCCTGTCAGCGAAGAGATGATTCATTGGAAATATTTAGCTGTAATGTCACAATTAAGATCACAATAAACTTGTTCAGGAGACTTCACTGTGTTGTACATGTGCAACTACATAGATCTGAAAAAACGTCCAGTCAGCAAAGTACATGCTGTATATTTGTTTGAATGAAATCACGTAAATGCAGATTTTGTATACCTTTGTGTCTCCTTGGTGTTTTGGTTTCCTTTATGTTGGTTGGTTGATGTAATCATAAACTGGAGTGCAGTCTAAAACAGAAACCAGCTGTCAGCATTCATTTGTTCAGCCATAATGACCGGTGAAAATAAGGTTAAAATAAGTAACTTTCTGGTGAATGATGAAAATAGTTAAAGACAACAGAAAGATGGGCTCCATCATTAGGGCCCGAGCACTTACAGTGCAAAGGCCCTATTGTATCTGTAGGAATGATTCTTTCTTTCTTTATCCTTCTGACGAAAGGAGGGCCTTTTTGTGCCTCAAGCGCCACAATACGGTTTGACGTACATGCACGAAAATCGGTACACAACTGTATCATGTTGCAACTTGAAGAAAAGTCTCTTGGAGCCATGGCCGAAACCGAACAGGAAGTCTAAATGTGTGTCTCCATCCTGCGACGACACGCATTACTTTTCTCAGTCAAAAGCGCTACCGTGGCGACGATAGACGCCAAAAAGCGAGCCCCCCCTTCATCTGGTTGGTCCATATTTGATAGTTCCTACTTTCTGCCATAAATTTTGAATGGTTTGACATAAAGACTCGTGGGTGGTGTCATCTGACTCGGTATTGTATAGTACTTCACCTTTATTGGCATTAATTAGCCCCGCCCCTTCTTCTGATTGGTCGATATTTTATAATCCCTATTTTCTGCCATAACTTTTGAATCGTTTGTAGAGAGTATATATATATATATATAAAAAACTTTCTCTGTTATTTTATGGTCTACATTTAAACTGTTGCTCTTCTTGTCATATTTTTTATTTAATGTGAAAACAAGTGAAATTCTGCAGAAGATGTTTGGAAGATGTTCTGTACCAGTTCCAGTATCTCCAGAGGGTCTGATGGTCTCATAGACATCAACAGAACCTGCAATAAAAACATGTTCATTTCTGGATGTCTCCATAGACACTAATATATCATCAGACTTTTTACTATTTAAGTACAGTTCAATTTTAATTAATGGGAAATAATCTTTTTTTTTTTCCTGCATCGTCTGGGATGTGTTACAACTTTAGATGTAATTTCTAAGAAAAAGAAATTGACAATTTAACAGTTTATTTTCAGACCGTGGAGAAGAGAGTCGTATTCAACAGTTTCAGGCTGGTTGACTGGTTGATTTGTGGTGAAGTTCTGACTGCTGCTGTCTGACTGGATCCACCTAAAACACAATAAACACAGTTAAATAAACACAGAAAAGAGAAGAACCAATGATTTAATGTTTAATGAAAGAGTCATTTACCAACCTGATGCAGGATGAATCTGGACAAAAGACGAATTTTGTGAATAGATTAGTTGCGCATCTTGTCAACGTGCACGTTTGTATTATAAAATCATAAAATGTCTGCATAGAAAATATACAGAGATACAGTATGATAATAAAAAGGTCTCACCCTTAGACAGTATGTAGCAAAACAACAAGAGCAGAAGAATAATAAGGACACTAACGGCTCCAAAGATGAAGAGCACAGGAAATGAAGAGTTTTCAGTCCTGGACACAACTATAGGAAACAGTTACATCACATTTATACATATAGAACAAAAGAATCACTAAACACAATTACCTGAAGCCTGGACAAATAATCATTTGTTCTTCAAAAATACCAATTTTATTTTTCACAATTTTCTACTTCAAGAAAACCTCTTTAAACTCACCATTGACTGGATCACTGAAGGTTGTGTAGTAAACTGGTTCTCCTCTTCCTCCTCTGCACCAGTAGATTCCTCCCTGTGAGACACTGACTTGTCCATCTGACTGGAAAACAGCATCTGGTGAGGTCAGGGGTTCAGAGGATTCCTCGTCTCTGTACCAGTAGTATCTCCAACCAGATGATGACGGGTTCACTGAGCAGCTCAGAGTCACTCTGCCTCCAACTGGGATGAGTCTGACGTCGGCTCTCAGTTGAGCCTTTGGTTCATCTGTCATGGAAATGAGAATATAAACGATTTACTTGTTTCATTCATTGCTGTATGTCAGAATATGACTTGGGTTTAAAAACAATAGATCAACATTTCATCTCTGCGAGATTATTAAAAATAAGTTCCCTTTACTGGTACATTTGGTGTCAAATGCTATAAGATGGTTAAAGATGATTAAAGATTTGATTAAAGATGTAAAATGCATTGAGTGTGTAGTATTCCATCCTACATGCATAGAAAAAACATTGTATGTACAATTTATAAGTTGGACCAAACGTCAACAAACATGACTTACCTGATAGCAACAATCTGAAGGCTTCACTCGTCTCTGTTGAAGAATACGGGTCGTCTCTGCGTCTGGTCTTACATGTGTAGTCTCCACTGCTGGACTCAGAAGCAGTGAAAGTCCACGTTTTATTAGATGACCATTGTGTATCTGAACCAGATCTCCTCCATTCATACTCCCACTCAGTGGTTTCACCTCCCTGAACCTCACATGTCAGACTGATCGTCTCACCTCTGAATATCTGAGGCCAGTTGGATTGTCGCATCACAACAACCTTGTTTGTAACTGTTTACACCAGATATACAGTCAAAAAACACATGAAATCAAGAAAGAAAATGTCACATTTTGTATCTGATGACAAACTCTAATTATCACTGTAAAATTATAGATATTTAAACAACATCTAAAAATAACTTACAGGTTATCTCACAGGTGACTTCATTACTGAAGTCAGTGTATAAGTTTAGTTCTCCTCTTGATCCTCTGCACATGTAAATGCCTCCTTGTGAGACTCTGATAAATCCATTTACATCATTTGTTCCGTCTATAAATTCATATGTGTTTGAAGTTTGCCTGAACAAGTTGTATTTCCATCCAGCAGAGTTCTCCACAGAGCAGCTCAGAGTCACATTTCCTCCTACTGGTGTGGTTTTTGAGATTTGTACCAGTCTGAGTTTGGGTCTATATGCTATTATAAAAAAAAAAAAAACAAATGTGTTAATAAGCATTAATCCTAAAATATGTGGAAGAGGTTTGTTCTTTTTGATAAACTGACACAATTATCTTGACACTTTTCATAATAAACGTATTCATGCTGATAAAACTGAGGACTTACCTGAAACAGTTAAAGAGACAATATTACTGTCCTTTGTTACATCTGAGGATCTACGTCGACCACGACATTGATATTCACCACTGTCATATGGTACTAGGTGATTCAAAGTGTAACTTTTGTTTGTTTGATAACTATTTACATCTTGACCATCCTTGATGATTTTGTATTCCCAGTCATCGTTTCTTCCTTCCTTCATGTCACATATGAAGGTAACAAACTCTCCACGAAAAAAAGTCGACCAACTGGGTTCAATAGTCAGAACAGCATCTAGAACAACACAAACATATAATCTGTAACGTACAACACTTTTATAAACTTTGATCATCTCTCTGTGTTCAGGTACGTGCACTGAAACCATCTGGTAGATATAAAACCAAACAAAGTGACAAAGGATGTGTCTGACAGTGATGCAGCAGGTTGAGATTAATCAAACAATAAAGAAAAAAGTGTAAAAAAGCATCACCTTGAGCTTGTCCGGTGTAGAGGAGAGAACACAGCACTGCAGTGAAGGTGGGAATTACAGAGATGAATACACTTATATATCTCTCAAAATCAATATAAGATTGCAGCTGCTGCTGATTGGTGTGCAACATAAGAAAGTAAGATGTACAACTTCTGGTGAATAGCTAATATAAAACCATCAACAGTTGTCTAGAATCTGAATGAAGTTTCTACCAAAACCTGTCTAGAAAGCAACTACTGCATGTTGATAAAAACCAAGAGTTTCCTTTTTCCAGCTCTCAACACGTCTACAAATGAGTCTTACACTGCTCTCTGTTTACATGTTTCCTCTGTTTGTATGATCTAAGCAGAAAACGTCATCATGACATACTCACAGAATAACTCAGAGAACAAAGTGTGTCCCATCTTCTTCATCAGATCTCAGTCACCACTAATTCTTGGTGGAAAGAGAAAACAGTTAAAAAGAAAGAAAGAACAAGAAAAACTGTTAGAAAACCAATGCTGCATCATGTGTCCTGCATATACTGAACGTAACATTTTTTAACACAACTAAACACACTTTGACCACAGCTCACTTTAACATGTGAACACGTCCTCTGCTGAAAACGTAGACTAGATATTGTTAGACTCTCTGTTATGTGAATGTCACATCCAGTCCTTCGCCGCTGAGCTCCGGAAGGTCTTTGGACCACTAGGTCCTGAACCTCCACCAGGGAGACCATACGGTGGCTGACTACGCCATAGACTTTCTCACCTGAGCCCGCCAGAGCAGATGGAACATTGAGGCTCAGTGCGACGCCTGCCTGCGGGGCCTGGAGGACTACGTGAAGGACGAGCTGGTGTCCTTCAACCTCCCCAACTCCCTGGATGAACTCCAGAGCCGACGCAGCGAGTCGACCGACGCATCCTGACCCGGCAGGAGGAGAGGCGACCAGGAAGGGCTGGACGCTTCCAACTCAGTCCCTGCAGGCCACCACACGAGGCCTCATCTCTCCAACCAGGACCGGGAAACCATGCAACTTAGTTGGACCACCCTGTCGACCATGGAGCGCCAGCGCCGTCGCAGGCTGCACTTTTGTTTGTAGTTTGGGGGAGAGGGACATTTCATCTCCAAATGTTAAAGCCAGAGCTCACCAGTAACTGGGGACGCACTGGTGAGACCCCTCTCTGAACTGTCGCTCATCAAGAGACCAGTCTACCATTGACGCCTGCTGCTGCCGGGGGGTTCCCACACCCTGGTGGTGTTCATAGACTCTGGTGCAGATGTTTACATCAACGGCGAGGTGGAGTGCAGTTGGAGATTGGGAGGGTCCCTCTGCCTCAGGCCGTGACGGTCCCACCGTCGGAACGGTTACCCATCATACTTTGCCTCTCTAAATGTTGCTCTCCAGGAACCACCATGAGACCATCTCCTTCCACATCCTGGACTCAACTCTACTGTACTGTACTGACTACTGTAACTACTAGCAGCACGTCTGGTTTTCAACCAACCCAAGATACTGTAGCTCATGTCACTCCGCTGCTAATCTCCCTTTGCAGCGCGCATCAAGTTCAAAGCTCTGCTTCTGGCTACCAAACAATTACCCAAACGGTTCCTGCCTACCTTCACTCCTTCATCCAGGGCTACACTCCCTCTCGACAGCTCCGCTCAGTCAGTGAAAGACGCCTGGTGCTTCCACCACAACGTGGCATGAAATCAGTAGCTAGACTCTTCTCCTCCATTGTTCCCCGATGGTGGAACGACCAACCAAACTCTGCCTGATCTGCAGAATCTGTGCCTACCTGTACTTTTAAGAGCAAGCTAAAGACTCAGCTCTTTAAGGAGCACTTCTGCATCTAGTAAACTTTTCTGCTTATCAGAATTAGTTAGCAGATCCAGCTCTTTGCTCTCTACCACCATCCCAAGGACACACCGCCATCCACACGGTGGTAGACCGGTTCAGCAAGATGGCACATTTCATCGCGGCTTGCCTAAGCTGCCTTCGGCTGAAGAGACTGCTGACTTGGTCCTCCAACACGTTTTCTGGCTCCATGGCGTCCCTGTGGACACAGTTTCCTCAGTCTTTTGGAGGGAGTTCTGCCCCCCTGCCGCGGCCACGGCCAGCCTGTCCTCCGGGTTCCATCCCCAGTCCAATGGCCAGATGGAGCGGAAGAACCAGGAGATGGAGGTGGCCATCCATTGCATGGTCTAATCCGTTCGCCGCCTTATCCACTCTGGCCGCCGTGAGAGGGGCATCCAGTATCTGGTAAACTGGGAGGGATATGGTGCAGATGCGAGATCATGGGTCCCCACCAGTTTTATTGTTAATCCACGACTCATCACCAACTTCCACCGGCAACACCCGGACCAGCCCTCCAGACCAGTGGTCTTCAACCCTGGTCCTCAAGATCTACTGTCCCACATGTTTTGGATGTTTCCCAGCCTCAGCACACCTGATTCTAATTAACTGTCCTCATTAGTTTGTTATCAAGGTCTGGACCAGAGGTGGGCATTCCTGGTCCTCGAGGGCCGGTGTCCCTGCAGGTTTAGATGTTTCCCTGCTTCATTGCAGGGAAACATCTGGACAGTTCTGTTGTTGACACAGCTCCTTGTATCAAGGTGTGCTGAAACAGGGTAGCATCTAAAACATGCAGGACAGTAGATCTCGAGGACCAGGGTTGAAGACCACTGTTTTAGATGTTTCCCTGTGTCAACACACCTAATTCAAATTAATGGTCATCATCAGCTTGTCATAAAGGTCTATACAACTCTGACACAGCCATGTCTGCCAGGGTTGTGTTAAAGCAGGGTAGCATCTTAACTAGGACTATTTTTAATCTTTAAAAGTCAGACAAAGCATAATCTGAGATATTTAAAATCAGAAAAAAAATCTAGCTACATATCTGGACCGATAATTATGTTCACACTCTTACCCAGTGATATCAATGCTGCACGGAGTCCTTAATCCAAAACATCCAGCAACAAAACATCTGCTCTTTCTCAAGTTTGTATCACAAAGCTGAGCTTCAGTAATGCAACATTTCTTATGACCTTGATGCAGGAACAATGTACAGGTCTGCACATTCTGACGAACCTCTTCTTTTTCAGTGTGGTTATGACTTCATCCACAGGAAGTGAAGGAGGACAAGCAAAACAGAAATAGAGTGGTGAAGTGAGTGAGAAAGGAGACACATCTGACACTTCTTTTCTTTCATCTGTTACTTAGAAGTTGTTGAAAGTCAAATGGGATTTTGGAAAGAGAATTTAAAAAAAAAATGTAAAAAAAATTATTTATAAAAAAAAAATCCATTAGCTCAACAGTGATTGACAGGTATTCACACCACTTTTGAAAAACTTAATTCAATCTCTTCAAAATATCTTACAATGACCTATGAACAAAAATTGTTCATACAAAAGTGGGAGAGCAAACGTTTGCCTGGCTCTATTGTCTGACATGGTTCCAATTTTAGAGTGAAGTAAAGTGAAGAAGCGCCTTCTGTTGCAGACACGTTGGTGCACATGCGCATGGGCAACGCATTTGTTTTCATATGTCAACAGGGTGTGAATAGCTCAGCTGGTGGGGGCTTGCTATTTGTACCCTGGTGCAAATAGTCACTCCGTTTAAAAAATTGGCCCTTCTTTTCCCACATTCAGTAACATCATGGATCAGATGCTCAGGCTCATGCGAAAATGAAAAAGATGTTGCACAAAGGCATATTCAAAGAATTTTACAATTCACTTCTTTACCTTAAATACCTCATTCATCTTTCAAAAGAAATTTAATTTTTAATAAACCTTTATTTATATAGCACATTTAAAGAACGTAGTTTTATTAACTACTTCACAGTAGAAAGTGATCGATCATGACAGAGAAACTCTAAATAGGACCTAAACCAGTGCGTCACAGGTCCCTGAAGGCCAACAAGTTGACATTTCAGTGGGACTGAGTGGCCCCTGTATCAAATGCTGCGTTGAAGTCCAGCATCGCTAGAACACGTTTTTTAGCTCCAGGGGCGGGGGGATGTCAGTCTGGACCCTCAATAGAGCATATTTAGTACTATGATGGGTTCTAAATCCAGATTGGAATTCCTCAAAAAGTATAATCGTCACGGTGTGCTGAAAGCGGGGTAGCATCTATGCAGGATAGTGGATCTCGAGGACCAGGGTTGGTGACCCCTGCACTAGGCACAGTCGAAAACTGTTTGATTCTCCAATCAGCAACACCTGTGCTTGGTTTACCCAGGTTAAATGGCATAACCCAGCTGACCCGGAAACAGCTGAGCCACACAGCAAATACAGCCCCCTAGTGGCATGGAGCAGAATTACATTAGATACCGGTAATATAAAATGAATATGGCTCATACAAAGGTAAATGGGACACTGGTCTAAAATTTGTCTGAACTTTAGCAGGAGTTTAGGTCTCTTGGGCAGACCACAGCATGCTTGAAATCAGTTGGTGCAGATCCTGAACTAGGACAGCTGTTAATGAAAGAAATGAGACAAGGGATTACTTGTGTTAAAACCTGTCAAAGCAGTTGAGATGGGATGGAATCCAGAGGACAGTTGCTTGGTCTCAACCACTGGACTACTTCAGACAGGAGTGATAAGGACACTGGCTCAAATACATTAGACACAGCAAAAGGCCCAGGAGAAGAACATATATCGGGGCTGTTGGAAATATTATTAATGTTATAAACAAAATGATGAGGAAAGTCAACGCAGGTTGACTTTGACACGTTTTAAAACACGTAATGTGGATTTGTAACATATTGAATTGTGTTAAATAACACCTGTGCTGGTTAGTTGGAGGAAATTACGTTTGATAGATACTGAAATTCAACATCTTTGACAGTACTTTGAATGGTTAGACACTATTCCTCAGCACACCCAACAATACATACAATTTGTCTTTCTTCCAGCTGCATTCAGCCTGTCTGCAGCACCACGTACCCTTCTCACGCGAGTGGTGTCATTGAGGCAGAGGTCAGGTTTGGTTGCTATGGCTCTGTGCTTAAATGGTGCAATAGAGTCTAAAATCCCTCAGATGGTGGAGTGGAAGGAGGAGATAAAGTCCTTGGGGCGCAGAGAGGAAGCCAGTTTATCCTGAGTGAAAAGGGCTAGTGTTCATTAAAGCACCAGCAAATTCTCAAGCTATATTGCAGTTTAAACTAGATATAAATGACCAAATCAAAAACATAAAAAAGAGAACAAAACAAGGAAAGGCAAAGGTTTGTACATACCTACCCAGTCGCTTAGAACGGTTAGGTATGTCCAAACCTTTGACTGAGGTTGAATGTAGGCGTGTGTGATATTTGTGTCAAATGTGTAAAGTACTGCACTTCCTGAATGTGGAAGTAATGTACTTTTAGGCACATTGTGGTTAAACACTGCCTTCTTAAGTGTGTTCATGACTTCATTCACAGGAAGTTAGTGAAGATGTGAGAAAATAGAAACAGCGTGGTAAAGTTAGTGTGAGAAGATGTATTTCCATTATCTTTCACTTGTTCAAATGTCCGTCCTCATAGAGGATAAAATATCTATTTGAACAAAGTCAGCCTATTATCACCTTAAGAATATATCAAGGATAAAAGATCTTACGTCTCAGCACGACCTGGATACAACTAGTAATTCATCTTTAGCAGGCTTCATTATTGTAACAGCATCTTTGCAGGTCTACCTAAAAAATAATTTAGACCAGTACTACCCAACCCTGGTCCTCAGAGCCACTGTCCTGCTTGTTTGGATCAGGGGTGGCCAATCGTGGTCCTCGAGAGCCCGTATCCTGCACGTTAGACTCTAACATGCAGGACAGAGGGTCCTGAGATCCAGGGTTGAGAAACACTGTCCTAAACTAACGAGAACAATATCCAAACAGACCCACTGACTCTTGTAACTAACCCCACCTGCAGCTCCTGTCGTCACATTAGTGTAAACAGCGCCCTCCTCTGGTTCATGATGCTATTTTCGTATAATAATCACAAGAATCCACATTAAAATCCGGGGAATCTATTTCAAATACAATGGATATTAGTTTAGTTATTTTTTATTCTTTTTTTTTTTCTTTTTACCTTGTCTGCACACATATTAATGATTGATACCATGCAGGTAAAAACCAAAGACATATATATGTGCATTATTGCTATATTTAATATATATATACATATATATACGCATACATATGCATACACACATACATAAATATACACATACAAACCCAGTGTTTTTTGTTTTTTTTTGGGGGGGGGGGTGGTGACATCCACTGCCAATCCAGGAAGCAGGACGGAGGCACACGTCAAGCACTGGAAATCTGCAACAAAAACCACAAACAAAACACAAAACCGACAAAACCAACACGGAGCCAACCAAAATACGAGCAGCAATCGACCCACATCACAGTCTGAGCTAAGCTACCGCTAACTAACCCCAAAAACTACAGAGCAAGCATGCAGGTGAACAAGCCAGTGTGTATGTCTATGTGTGTGTGTGCGTGTACGTATATGATCATGCGTGTGTGTATGCGTATGCGTATGTATGTGTGTGTGTGTGTGTGTGTGTGTGTGTGTGTGTGTGTGTGTGTGTGTGTGTACATGTCTTTGTGGCTATGTGTGTGTGTATGTGTGTGTGTGTATGTATATGTTTGTGTGGCTGTGTATGTGTGTGTATACGTATGTGACTGAGTGGCTATATATATATGTGTGTGTGTGTGTGTGTGTGTGTGTGTGTGTGTGTGTGTGTGTGTGTGTGTGTGTGTGTGTGTGTGTGTGTGTGTGTGTGTGTGTGTGGCTAAATGTGTCGGTGGCGGCCAAGGGGGCCCGTGGGCGGGGCCCCCACGGCGCAGGAAGAAGCAGCCAGAGATCCCGCGGCGGCGGACCGCGACCCAGGCAATCCCGGGCCAACCGGTCCGGGCTGGACACGTGGCCAGGAGGCCCTCACCCTCCAGGCCAACGACCCCCACCCGGCAGGGGGCCAGCCTGCCCGGAGAGACAGAGCCGCCCTGGCCGCCGACGTGGGCAGGCGCACCCGCCCCCACGAAAGTGCCCCTCCAAGACCAGAGGGGCGCCCCGCCGCGGAGGCAGCGGGGGGGACCGGAGACGGGCCCGGAGAGAGGGAACCCCCCAACAGGGCGACACCTGCGCGGGCCCGACAACGGAGGGCCCCAGACCCAGGCATCCCACTCATTCATCCATTCACCTATCCGATATCTATACTAATAATAATAATAATAATAATAATAATAATAATAATAATAATAATAATAATAATAATAATAATAATAATAATAATAATAATAATAATAATAATAACCATCTTTGTATAACATAATATTAATAAATTATTAAATTTTGTTGTCCTGCCAATGGAGGCCCAAATCCTCCATGGCAGGACCCTTCCATACCGCATTCTCACCGACGCACAATCACGCACCGTTTCCCCCTCCCCGGGGGGGTCCAGCACCGCCAGAAGGCACCCCAGGCTGCACGGCGAGCCCCGCCAGGCCCGGGCATCGCGACCCACCCATCCCAGGCCGGTGAAGGAACGCGGGTGATGTGGGCCCCTCTCCCGCCCCTGGTGTTGAGTGCATGTGATTAATGCCATAAAAATAGGGAGGGGGAGGACCAGTTATCAACTTGACACCGACCCCCCCCTCCCGAACTAAGTGTCCTTGTCAAATGTATTTATTAAGTGTTGAATGTGCAGTGTCTACAGTGCTGTTAAAACCGTAAGGCGGAGAGTGCCGGGCAACGCGGGACAATGCCCCCCACGACCCGGACCCCCCGCCCTTTGCCTATGTGCGTATGAATCGTGTAAGGGGGGGAAGGAGGGCGAGCAGAGGCCGGCCCTGGAAAGACGCCCACGTTCCCCCACCGGCCATCCAATTGAAGGGGGCCAGCCCTCAGAGCTGGGCCAGGGCCCCACCATACCTCCACGGGCGCCCCCGGCGCCGCCGGAGCCCCCAGACGGAGGGGGAAATGGTCCAACATCCCCCCATTCATATTGACAACATAAGACATAGACACCTGAGAATGGTGCCACCCCGCCGCCGCGCCTGCCCACGCACCCCCCGGCCAGGGGAGGCCCGATCCCCAGACCCGGCCCCACCCCTTCCCCGGGGCCACCCCGGCGGACACCCCAAAGGGGTTATTTTTTATTCTCACTCAGTTTTCTCATTTAATTATTTTCCTTTTTCGGGCTGTATGTAAGTCAGTTCAATTCAATTCAATTCAATTCAATTCAATTTTATTTATATAGCGTCTAATACAACAGATGTTGTCTCTAGACGCTTTCCAGAGATCCAGAACATGAACATAAACATAAACCCCCGAGTAATTATTACATAAACAATGTAAAAACTCCCATAGTGGGAGAAAAGCCTTAAGCCAAACAGTGGCAAGGAAAAACTCCCCTTTAGGAGGGAAGAAACCTTGAGCAGGACCAGGCTCATAATATAAGGGGGGACCCTCCTGCCGAAGGCCAGACTGGGGGAGTCGGGGACGTCAGCAGCACACAGCAGCCATGTGGAAGCAGCAGCGGGATGACCAGAGGGGGGGGGGGGGGGGGGGGGGGTAGGACGTCAGCAGCACACAGCAGACATCCATGTAGGCAGGTGGAAGCAGCATGACCGGGGATGGGGGGGGGGGGGGCTGGGACCGCAGGCCAGAACCAGAACGCAGCTCCCAAGGCTCCGGCCTGCAAACATGCACAAAAGAGAAAAAAAGGGGGGCCAGCACAAGAAACTACAGGAGCGATGGACAAAGACGATAGCTATGAGATATTTAAAATAAAAATGGAAATGGAGAAGAGAGGAAGGGAAAAGGAGAGGAGAAGAAGGGTGAGAGGCACCTCAAAGTCAGGGAACTCTTATAGTCTGATGTAGGCATGGACACTTCCTGCATATTTTAGATGAGTCCCTGCTTAAACACAACCCTGATAGACATAGCTGTGTCATGACCAGACTTGTGTAGACGTGCAGGACACGGCGCTACCATAAATTGCCCACCTCTGCTGTTGAAGCCGGCCAAATGCTGAAAATGCTGGAATTGAATGAGACTTGAAGCCTTTTCTTTCTTTTTTTTTTTTTCTCAATTCATCAAACACCACTAAAAAAAAGTTAAAGCATCACAGCCAGAAGCAAAATAACTAAAGTTCAAGCTCAGAGCCAAACAGACACTAAAACAATATTTCCATAATGCTTTCAAGCTACTGTATGTATCTTACTTTTCCAGGTTGTAACTAGTTTACCACCATACACACACAACTAAGCGGCTTCAGAAGCCAAAAACATTTGACTTTTCCCATCTTGAGAAATCTTTACAAAGAGGCAGGTATCGTGCTTTAACTGATATTATAACTAATTAACCAACTAAACCAAACACGCCTTTATCTCACTTTTTTCACCATCTTCTCTATTTTCCTGCTCCGCAGGGATATGTTTGTTGTATTTACGATGTTTTTCAGGCTGATTTGGTACATTTGCTAAATGTTAGATAATGATCATTGGCTGTGTTTCCAACCAACTATTTAAAAAAAAAAATTGAAGCAAACTTTCCAATGATTGGTAAAGAGAAAAAGGTCATCAGGCTTACTTCCATGAAATGGTGTGGACTTTCAAGGTGGGTCACTTTTACCGATGGCCTGCCTCGGGTGTGTGGGTGTGTGCAAGGCCTGACCACATGGTTTGAAAAAAAGAAACCTTCATGATATAAATATACCATTATGAAATAAAAGTGCCATAAAATACATATATAATACCAATATGAAATAATTTGTCATGAAATAAAAACAGCGCATTGAAAAAAATAAAGATTTTATTAATTATTTTGTATTTATTTGATTGTCATATTCATTTATTTCATTGAATATGTATTAATTTAAGGTGTATTTTGTACTATTTTAAAGTAATATTTATCTAATTGAATATTTAATAATTTAAGTTTGTATTTATTTATTTAATTTTGAATGAAAGATATTCCATATTAACACCTGAGTCAAACTGACAGTCATCATCAGTCTGTTAATGGAACAGTCTTTGTATCAGGGTGTGTTAAAGCAGGGCAGCATGTAATACATGCTGGACAGCGGACCTTTAGGACTGGAATTGAAGACCCCATAGGTATCCTCAGAAGATACACCATATGTTTGTACAAACTTAAACCTGTCAGATAAATATGATTGAAACAAGGTCAAAGCAGCATAAGTGATATTAATTCAGTCTTGGTGATAAGATACTGTGGTCAAATGTGGAACTGAGATCTAATAGTAGCAGTAAAGAGAGAAAACAATTTTTGGTCACAGTATACTGCGTGTATGAGATTGGTAACCTTATCTAACGCAAAGTAATTTAATCAAAATCTAGACTGTAATTCTGAAAGTTAAGTGAGTCTGCTCCATGTACATGCACACTCTGTCTAACACAGGGGTGTCCAAAATCGGCCCTTGAGGCTGGTGTCCTGCAAGTTTCAGATCTTTCCCTGCTTCAACACACCCCACAGAATCAGGTGTGTCCAAAAAATGCAGGATGCAAACCTCGAGGACCAACTTCGAATACCCCTGGGGCCTGTACTACGAAGCAAGTTCAACATATCCAGGATATCTTTTCCTTATCCAGATTCACTAAGCGGGACAATTGCAATCACGCTAAGCGGTCACACGACGGTGGTTATCAACTCGGTATATCAACCCAGGTTTCTCCAATCTGGATATGAGCGCGTGCACATAAAAGGGGCAGTGTTTTCAGCGCATGACCAATCGCAAGCATGGAGAAGTCCGCTGTCAGAGCCGCTTATTTCAGTAGCGAAGAGCAAACAATAATTTTACGGAAATATGATGAGTATAGGCATATAATACAGGCAAAAAGCAACACAGTTGCAGCTGCAAAATGCAGGAAAGACAGCTGGCAAAAGATCGCTGACTGTATAAATGCGTAAATTCATAGGGATATAAACATATATTTGAATATTCTGGGAATCTTAATCTTAAACTGTAAACCATGATCAGCAATATTAAAATAATAAAAGGCTTGCAATATTTCAGTTGATTTTTAATGAATCCAGAATGTATGACATTTTTTTTGTTTTTGTGTTTGCATTACAGAAAATCACAATATTCTAATTTTCTGAGACAGTCTGTATATATTGGTTCTATAACTATTGTTGTTGACCGATAACTTGTGCTGATGCTGTACCAACGAATTGGGTTTTTTTATTTATTTTATTTAATTTTTTATTTTTTCAGGAGGGGGGTATTTAGTATTTTAAAGTGACTTCTCAGAATGTTCGAGGGACGAAATTGAAAATCCCTTTTTTGCTATCCCCTTACAAATGCATCTTCTTTTTCATTTCTTCTTGATTTATTTATTTAATTGGTATTAGTTTTGGATTGACTGTACATCGGATTTTGGGTGATGATTTGTTTTATTTATTCATTGATTGATTTATTTTTTATTTTCTCCTCCACCTCTTTTTTCTTTTTTTCCTTTTTTTTTGGATCGTTCATACAGGTACTCATCAGGGAAAGCAAACGGGTTTTGGCGGTCCCTGAATACGCGTTCTCTTCGGAGGGATCCTCTCACGATCCGCGCACCAAGCTCCACTGGATTCTCTTCGAAAGGGCATGCCATTTTCCAAGAGAGCTGATTGGTCAGTGGGCGGTGCTTTTACACCCGGCGATCTGTATCTCGAACATAACCTGCTCCGGAGCAGGTTAGCGGTTCAGCATAAGTTACCATGGCGATGTACCCCGCTAAGAAGTGAACCACCGTCGTAGTCCTGAAAACCCAGGGTTAAACCTGAAGTTACCTCGCTAACCCCAAATCCCGCTTCGTAGTACAGGCCCCTGGTCTAACAATTCACTGGTGCTCGCATTAACATCAGAAAAGTGTAGCTATCAGTGTAAGACAGCAAGGCAGCCAGAAATAGCAGCAAGAGGTGTTGTGCGTCTGTGTGCAGCGGGGAAACGGTTCCATATGGTTGGCTGATCTCCACCATCACAAACCTGGATATTGGGATAGTTAGAAGGGCATAATTGGTGGATCTCAGTGGTTGGCACACAGGTCAACAGTTTCAGACACAAATTAAAGACTTAAGTGAATTAGACATCAATCTTCACCCTGCAAGCAGTCAGAACTGCTCAGAACTGGGTCTTCCCTTTCTTGTTGTGGTTTACTGTTGACCAGACCTTTCTGAAACTTTAAGCCATGATTAAAAGCAGAAATCCTTAGCCATGGCACTGATGGCTGCTTTTCCTTGTAACCAAAAAATTATATCTTATGTGTATATCAATTCCCTTTTGTTGAGTTTCCATTTCTTTTTCCATGTGTCAAGTGTCCATAAATAAGGTGATGACATGAGCTGACTGATGGTTTTAGCTTTATTCATTTCCACATTAAATGAGAATTTGCTTCAGGTGTTTAATTTACATGGAGAGAACAAGAGAAACAATTCAACAAAGGATATTAAGATAAAATTAATATACAATAAATGTAGTGGCCAATGATCTGCGGTTGTAATCCTACACGTTTACATACAAGCGTGCCTATTCAGCATATGTTTACTAAAATTGTTAATTTTACTGGAAAGAAGCTGCATGCTTCAGGGGAATGTTATCATGCGAAACCGTTATCAAGCAAAGCTTTCAAAAGTCGCACAGCCAGGGTGCTGCCATACTCGGAGTGTAAACAGACGATGCTACATTCCTCTACATCAGCAGATCCACTGTTAGTTATCAATACAAAACATTTTTTTTAGCAGAATTGATGATTATTTCAATGACAACTGCAGGTCTGTTTAAGAAAATAAAGACATTTAAGACAACTGGGATACAGGATAAATTATTAAGAAATATATTTGATAAATAACAGCAGAGGAGAACAATGAAAAATAAAGGATACAAAACATTGGCAATATACAGCTTGTAACAGAACACAGTATGAAGAAAATGAAACGGTGTGAGCAAAAGTGTCACTGCATTAAACAAAATAAGGGCATTATATTGTCTAAATAAATCACAAGTTTCAAAAGCGGCTCTTTTTAAAAGAGGAGATGTTACATAATATTAAAACAAGACTGGTATCTTTTTGTTGATTCCCTCAATGCATCAAAATTCAAGTTAAGAATGCTTATAATGAAGATTGTGAGGTTTTCTTTTCTACTGAATGATGTTTTTTGTTTTAATTACAAACAGTAGTGAATGATGTTGAGACGAGATCGGGCTAGTAATAGACAAAATCCATATTTTTGTTTGGTATAAACAGAGCAGGGAGCAGAACTTTACTTGTAATCTTCAGCCCCCATCGCCTCCTTTCCTCAGTGGACCAGCTCCAGCTGGCTGCTGGAGAAAGGCAGGACCCCGCTGACGTAGTAAGCAATACCAAGGGAGAGGAGGGCGATGACCACCAGCAGCAGCAGGACCCTCCAGAAGCCCAGGTCTTCCACAAACTCCTGCCAGGTGGTCCGGAAGCTGGACAGGACCCCCTCGCTGCTCTGCAGGTTGGGGTTGAGTAAAGAGTGGCTCTCCATCGCACTGAGACAGACAAAGGAAAACGTGAGAACGTGCTTCAGACACAAGGTTTTAACTATGAAAGTAAACAGGTCTGTCTGATAAACCAGGTTGGTGTGATGATGCTGAATTTAGCTTCAAAAGGCTGTTTAGCCAGAAGGTTTAAGGTAGGGGTGTAACAATATATTGTGCCACGAAATTTCGCGATACAAAAACGTCACGATACGTGTCGTGGAGGTGACAAACTGTATCGCTTTTATTTTTTATTAATATTAATCTATTGTGTTGACTAGTAACGCGCATCCGACCACGCGTGACGACCGCGCCTCGACCCGCGGACCAAAATCTTACTACGTTTAGAAGAAACTAGTACCGTTTTGCGGTCCCGCCCAATCTAAAACAGACTAATCACTACAGATAAACTGACTAGTGTCATTATAGTCCCTGATTTACATCAGAATATAAAGAATATATTTATAAAATAATGAACCCTGAATTACCAAAATAACCTTCTTAACAAAAATAAATCTCCTCTTACACTTATAAGGTGAGCATGAATCAATCTTTTTTATGATGTAAAATTGTATGTATTTATTTACTTTTATTTATTTAATTTTAGTTGTTAAATTTCTGGAAAAGAAAAAAGTCGAATCATACATGAGAGAAACTATTCAGTTTGTGGCAAAATACTTTTACTTGTATGAAACTGAAGATGCATAATGCAAACCTGACATTTACTTTCAGTTCAGTTTGTGGAAAATGGTTGTCCTGGCTTTCTCTTTAAAACTTAAACAGTTATAAAGCATTACAAACTGTAACAACAGGGCAAATGCACAGCATTGTTTTGTATTTTGTCTTTCAAATAAAAGATGATTTTTTCCAGTCATATGTTCCTCATTCAACGTTGTTAAAAAAATTCTGCTATCGTATCGTATCGTTATCGTGACCTTAATATCGTGTATCGTACCGTATCGTGAGATTAGTGTATCGTTACACCCCTAGTTTAAGGCCCATCTTCTAAAGCCCTAGACTGCTCAAACTTGGAATAAATTATATCATTCATATCATGACATAACAATCATATCATAACACTTAATAACCAGCATTTCACAGACACCCTTTACCTAATAATACCTTTTTTTTTGTTCTGAAGTTCAACAGGATCTCTTCAACATCACTAACCAACAGGTCTACCCTCTCAATATAGCCAAGTTTAAATACCAAATTACTGGCAGATGGATATATGGATGGATTTTCCTCCCTACTGTCGACCCATCTCAAAGTGAGAATTAAAAAAAAAAGAGAACTTCTTCCTATACACCAAGTTCATACACCAAGTTAAATCTCTGTATGTCACATCAGCAGGTTGTTGACTTTGCTTCATAAACCGACACAATCCCTCTGCCCCCGTTTACCTCTCACTATCAGCCATCTGCATGGTCTCCAGTTTGGAGTGGGCTCCTCTGTTGAAGCCCTTCACTTCCTGCTCTTCCAGTCCCTCCAGAAGGCGAATGGCGTCCTTATTGACGCCACGTCTCTTTGCAAGCACCAAAGGAGTCGACCCATTGTGGTTACTGCATGGAAACAAAAAATAAAGAAAAACTCTGTTAAAGCTATCGATATTTAGTTCTGGTGGCGCAGCAGAAAAATACAGATGTAAAACAACAGCGATTACTCAAAACGTTGTACAGTATACTGTAATAAACTGGGAGAAATGATGCGTCTTGAGGCCCTGAACAAGATGAAGGAGATGTAGGAAATGGATGGATAGCTAAATTAAATAAAAATAACTATAAAAGAATGCTTCAAAAAGTGTGTAAATTTAAATACAACTTAAGATTAAAGACCAGAAATCATAAATAAAAAGTTATGTCAAGAAACACTTTTGGTCTATTCATATAAATGAGCTAAAAGATCATAACATGAAAATGACACAAAAGATGGTGGGCACTAAGGAAAATAAACTAAAAGAAATACGAACACACTGATAAAGCTCAAAAAGAGGAAAGGAGAGTGATAATGAATTACTTTGCCTCTCATGTGGCTGCTTGTGCTGGAGGTTTCCTTCTGTTAATAGAAAGCGGTTTTGATATATCTAGACGAAGGGACAAAATAAACCTCCTGATAATACCAAAATGTTCTTGTTTAAATGTTGGAACATTTTCCTTCTGTAAAAACAGCTGTGGAAAATAAGATGCAATCATTTTATAAACAGATTGGCTTTACTTTGGTGAAGCACCTCTACATGGGTGCAGTGACTGCTTGCAGCACCACTTTTAGGTATAATCAGAATATATAACAAGTGTATAACAGAGCTGGTAATTAATCAAACGCTATAATAACAATCTACTGTATGATTTTTTATGCTTTACGATAGCAGCGCTGCAAAGTTGAGGGATCCAAGCATTTATACAGTGTTCACATAAGCCTGTGATCATACAGTGTTAGATAACTGCACATTGGGTTGGAGTGTTTGGTGAAAGTTTGATAGAAGGATAGTTGGTTAAGGTAAAAGTTTAGCAAACAATGAGAGCTGTTGTAACAGGCTGCCATCTACCACAGCGCTAAAACCGGGAAAGAGAAAGGCTACAACAAAATACCCCCGCCCAAAAAAAAAGGACTTGGATACAATTTGGATGTTGGCAGAAAGAGATAATGTAAAAATGAGGAAGGAGTAAAAACAGCAGGGAAAATTACAAAACCTGCTCACCAGATATCGATCTTCAACCCGTTGGACACGAGGAACTGTATAGTATCCACATGACCGCACAGATGGAGTGCTGTGTTTCCTTGATAATCTGTCGCCAACAGATCTGCCCCGAATTTGTGTAAGAGACGACAAATCTCCACATTCCCCCGGGCGGCAGCAAGGTGGAGACCGGTGCGGCCCCGGTGGTCCCGGATGTTGGGGTCGCATCCAGTCTCTAGGAGCCTCTTGGCAAAAGGCAGATCTCCATCAATGCAGGACTGCAGCAGTGGCACGCTGGTCTGCGACGAGTCGTTGATGAAGACATAGGACATGTCCGAGTGGGTATCAGAAAATTCCAGCGTACCTGTGGTAACAGGAATGCTTTTAGTTCATGCATTGCTTGTGTCAAATCTGTCGGATACACAAAGACTCTCAACTCTTTTTTAGTTGTGGCCAATGTTCCCTCTAAGCTGCGCGCGTGCGCAATCGCGCACTGCCCGCATATTCTCAGCGCACAAGAAAGTCTATCCAGCGCAGTGCTTTAAGTGGGCCGGTACGCGCCGGTACGGAGTACCCCCACTTCTCAATATTAGCCTCTAGCGTACTGGGACTTCTCATGAGCTCAGTTCTCTGTTCTCTCCTTGCGATTTGGCTACAGTGGCGTCGCAACGCGACTGCCCCTCGTGAGACGTTCACTCGCAAAGCCTGATTTATGGTTCCGCGCTAAATCGACGCAAGGACTACGCCGTAGGGTACGCGGCAACGCGCAACGTACATGCGCGTCGCCGCGTACCTTACGGCGTAGGCTCTGCGTTGGTGTAACACGGAACCATAAATCAGTTTACGGAGGTCCCGCGAGTCGAGAGGAGGAGAAGTATTCAAGGATTTGGGGAATACAAGGAGCTGTGGGGATCCCGGACACGAGAAAGTCTGAAGCCTCTGCTAAAAGCTATCCATACCATTGCTGTGTCTACCAGCAGTACTGGAGTTAATGGGGGATGAGGGGAGATGGCACCCCCCCCTGAAATAAAAACGGTCCAAATCATCCCCCCCTGAAATAAAAACGGTTTAAGTCATCCCCCCTGAAATAAAAACGGTTTAAATCATCCCTCCTGAAATAAAAACGGTTTAAGTCATCCCCCCTGAAATAAAAACGGTTTAAATCATCCCTCCTGAAATAAAAACGGTTTAAATCATCCCTCCTGAAATAAAAACGGTTTAAGTCATCCCCCCTGAAATAAAAACGGTTTAAATCATCCCTCCTGAAATAAAAACGGTTTAAGTCATCCCCCCTGAAATAAAAACGGTTTAAATCATCCCTCCTGAAATAAAAACGGTTTAAGTCATCCCCCCTGAAATAAAAACGGTCCAAATCATCCCCCCCTGAAATAAAAACGGTCCAAATCATCCCCCCTGAAATAAAAACGGTCCAAATCATCCCCCCTGTAAAACTGTCATGCCTCCTTTCCATCCCTTATGTCATTTCATCAATGAATGTGGTTTTACTGCTATTTCAACATTTAGACTCATCACCAGAAAAATAACACCAGAAAAATAACTTATTTGACAATTTTCACCTGTTTCAAGTCAATTTTCACTTGAAATAAGTAGAAAAATCTGCCAGTGGGACAAGATTTATCTTCTCATTACAAGCAAAAATCTTGTTCCACTAGCAGATTTTTCTACTTATTTCAAGTGAAAATTGACTTGAAACCGGTGAAAATGGTCAATTAAAACAAAATTTTGTCAACATTTCAACTTTTTTCATAAAATTTTAGACTTTTTTTTCCTCAAAATCTCAACTTTTCTCTGGACATTTTGACTTTTTTTCTCTAAATTTTGACTTTTTTGTCAAAACTTTTTTTCTCGACATTTCGATTTTTTTTCTCAAAATTTCGAGAAAAAAGTCGAAATTTTCACCTGTTTCAAGTAGATTTTAACTTAAAATAAGTAGAAAAATCTGCCAGTGGAACAAGACTTTTTTGCTTGTAATGAGAAGATAAATCTTGTCCCAATGGCAGATTTTTCTACTTATTTCAAGTGAAAATTTACTTGAAACAGGTGAAAATTGTGTTTTTTTCCAGTGACGAGTCTTGTTTTAATGTGTAATGAGATACTTAAAAATAAAGCGTGCATATGTGATGTTGCTCACAGTCGTCCTCAGTTTGCTCAGGGAGCTTGTGTGTGTGCCCAGATACATGAAAAATTAGAGGGAACATTGGTTGTGGCTGTGTTAAAATTCCCTTTTTTTTTTAGAAAGCAAAGACCCCAAAAATTAACATGAATGCAAATTTCTCCAAACTCAATTTTTGTCTTTTTTGGATGAGCTTCAAATGATCAGGTACCAGTTTAAATTAGAAAGCTTTTGCAGCCTTACGCCCCCAGCGGGTCCCTGAGATCACGTGACCAGGGTCTGCTTGTTATGAAGCAAACATGGCTGAAAACTAAATGTGACAGGGCCTTTGCAGCAGTGGCTCCCTCCCTCTACCCCCTTCCTCTCAGATCTGTAGAGTCTGCGATCTCTTTTATAAAAGCAGCTACAAACGCATCTTTTTAAACTTGAAAAGTGCAATATAAATAAGGTTGTATTTACTTTTCTTTCTCCAGTTCTCTAGTGTTTAATAAGTTGTATATTATGGACTCAGCGAGTCTCTCTAACAATAAACAATTCAGAATACTACTTAAACAGCATCTATCCAAGTAATGGTTTCAGTATGTAATAGTTGTGTATGTAATATGATTGTTTTGGTACATGAGATATAATGGTATTATTGCATAATAGTGTTATTATATAATAGATATATATGAGTATGTGCGTGTGCGTGTGTGTATATATATATATATATATATATATATATATATATATATATATATATGTGTGTGTGTGTGTGTGTATATAATATAGAATTGACTTGGAATATTATATATGATAGAGTATTATATGATACGTATATGTATGTATATATATGTATATGTATATATATATATATATATATATATATATATATATATATATATATATATATTTATTTATTTATTAGGTATATGTGGGGATGATATAGTTGACTTGGTTTCTGTTCTTGTCTTGATTTTTAAAATATCTTGATTTTGTATATATATATACATATTTTTTTTTTCTTCTTGCTCTTATTCTGTATTTTTTTAAATTTTTAAGTTCTTTTCTCTATCTGTTTTCTTTTGTATTGCATTATTTTGTTAAGACCCCAGGAAGAATAGCTTCAGTTTCTGCTGCAGCTAATGGAGATCTCAATAAACAATAAACGTATTCGTGCTTTTAACACCCATTCCAGGATAAAAACAGCATGCATAAACTAATTTCCCCTTTAGCTGTCTATCTTCACATGGTCCAACTTTCTATTTGGCTTATTAGTATTTTTCTGAACAAAACACATTTAGCACGCATCATTATGGTCGCAAAAGACATTGAATCCGTGGGAAAAAAAGGCAAATTGTTATATTTCTTGACAAACACAGTCTCTTCAAATAGTGAACACGATGTAATATTTATCCACATTTTGGTTTTGGAGTAACAAGCTGAACATAAACTGTAGTTTTACCAGTAGCACATGTCGGCTAACCGGTGATATGACCTTACAGGCTCGAACAGAGGACCAAACTGAAACCATTATCACAGGTTTATGTCCACAACATATGAAGGGTTTAGTTTCGTCGTGTAACGACGTGTGAACGGTGTAGAACCAGCTGCAACCAGCGGAGCAGTTAGCTTGCAACCTGGGGTTCTGGCTGTGAATTAAAGAGTATTAACAAGCATCGCATTCATTTAGAAACACCCACAAAAACAGAGTCTTCGTTTCAACTGTCTGTTAGCTATTAGTCATCTTACCAACCTGTTAATATGGCCCAATTTAGCAGAAAAAAAATGATCTCGCTTTCCTTGAAGCTAACGGTCCACTGTTGTTGTTGTGACGCAAACTCCTTCTGTTCGGCCGGAAACCTGGAACCTCTAGCGCCCCCTGCTGTCCTGGAGCCGTAACTACAACAGTAATAATAATAATAATAATAATAATAATAATAATAATAATAATAATAATAATAATAATAATAATAATCATGATATTACTACTACTAATAATAATAATAATAATCATCATCATCATGATAATATTAATTCCTCTTCTTGCCCCTTTTCCATCATAGAATGGAACATATGTGAACTATTTCCATGATATGGAATAAATAAAAATGAAAATGAAATGAAAAATAATAATAATCGCAATAATGTAATAATAATTAATGAAATAATAATAATAATCATGACAATAATAATGATAATAATACAAACATTATAATGATAATAATGTAATAATAATAATAATGATGATGATGATGATGATGATGATGATGATGATGATGATGATGATGATGATGATGATGATAATAATAATAATAATACGGGCAGCACGGTGGCTTGGTGGTTAGCACTGTTGCCTCACAGCAAGAAGCTCCCCTGTTCGACTCCCTGGCCCAGCGTGAGTCTTTCTGTGTGGAGTTTGCATGTTCTCCCTGTGCTTGCGTGGGTTCCCTCCGGGTACTCCGGCTTCCTCCCACAGTCCAAAAACATGAGTAGTAGGTTAAAGGTATAGTCCCTGATTTTGGAGAGCTAGCAAGATTTGAAAGTGGCACCTCCTATAAGCCCCTCACCCTCCCGTCAGCGCTCCGTCCAAAGCCACGCCCCCACAAATTTTGGGGAACGCGCATTTGCAGGAGTCGAGTTTTCCAGGACATTTTGGACAGCACATTTTCAACAAAACTACCCCATGTCTCATTCACCTGTAAGCGTTTTAGGGGGGGGCAGGGGTGGGCTGTGCCCACCCAAATGTGCACCCTGCCCACCCAATCAAAGTTATGGAGATCCTTTATTTTTTTTATAATTTTATTTTTTTATAAATATAAAAAAATATCACAGAATATCTGTACCGTTTCTGATTGGGTGGGCACTGCGCATCATTTTTAGACACTACAATGAACGCATACCGCAAAAGTTGTGTCTCGGCGGAGGGACCCGGCGTCAGCACTCAGAGCACACACTGAAGGCTGATTTATGGTTCCGCGTTACAGCAGCGCAGAATGGTGCGCATCGCCGCGTACCCTACGCCGTATGCTACGCCGTACCCCACAGCGTTTAGAGCTAAGTATTTAAAAGTTAAATGCCAAATGTTTGTACAACAAAAGTAGCAAAAAAACATGTAAAGCTTTTTTTCAAATAGAAATATATTTGTGCTACCCAAATCCCTGAAAAACTGTAAACTTGCTTTGTGGCTTTATGCTCTGATATTGAACTGTGTAGCCTGCTTTGCTGGGAATGCCGTGTCATTTTGCAGATATGAACTTTTAGCCATGATTTCCTATTTAAGAAGGAAAAACTTGGTGTAATTTGTTCACTTCTTCATGAGTGTGTGCCTCGGCCTGCTTGTCATAGGTGGACCTGCATGATGATACGTGTGCATGTGGTCACGAATCCCCTGTGGCTATGTTGGTGCATTTGTGTATGAACAAGCAAATGAGCGATGTGTTCGTTAACTCCTCATCGTGCATGCCCTCAGGATGGCCAGCAGCAACACAGACTGCCAGTCAGAGGAGGAACAGAAGAAGTCAGTGCCAGAAAGGAGGTCCAGTCTCTCTGATCTAGGCAGAAAATTCACCTCCCTCATTCATCCCCTCAAGACGTTAGTCCAACCAAAAGCCCACCCACTTGCCTACTGCAGCAGCACTGCCTGCCGGCACAACTAAGATACTTCCTGCATAGTGAAAGAGTTTACCACTCATCTCCACTGAGGTTCCAGGAATTTGTACCTGAATGTTTCCTGTTGTCTATTACAGTAATGTTTAAACGTCAGTAGCATATGTCAGTATGCTTCCCAGTCTCTGACTGGTATATTTTACTTGAACCAGGGTTGGCATCAATGTTCCCTCTAAGCTGCGCGCGTGCGCAATCGCGCACTGCCCGCATATTCTCAGCGCACAAGAAAGTCTATCCAGCGCAGTGCTTTAAGTGGGCCGGTACGCGCCGGTACGGAGTACCCCCACTTCTCAATATTAGCCTCTAGCGTACTGGGACTTCTCATGAGCTCAGTTCTCTGTTCTCTCCTTGCGATTTGGCTACAGTGGCGTCGCAACGCGACTGCCCCTCGTGAGACGTTCACTCGCAAAGCCTGATTTATGGTTCCGCGCTAAATCGACGCAAGGACTACGCCGTAGGGTACGCGGCAACGCGCAACGTACATGCGCGTCGCCGCGTACCTTACGGCGTAGGCTCTGCGTTGGTGTAACACGGAACCATAAATCAGTTTACGGAGGTCCCGCGAGTCGAGAGGAGGAGAAGTATTCAAGGATTTGGGGAATACAAGGAGCTGTGGGGATCCCGGACACGAGAAAGTCTGAAGCCTCTGCTAAAAGCTATCCATACCATTGCTGTGTCTACCAGCAGTACTGGAGTTAATGGGGGATGAGGGGAGATGGCACCCCCCCCTGAAATAAAAACGGTCCAAATCATCCCCCCCTGAAATAAAAACGGTTTAAGTCATCCCCCCTGAAATAAAAACGGTTTAAATCATCCCTCCTGAAATAAAAACGGTTTAAGTCATCCCCCCTGAAATAAAAACGGTTTAAATCATCCCTCCTGAAATAAAAACGGTTTAAATCATCCCTCCTGAAATAAAAACGGTTTAAGTCATCCCCCCTGAAATAAAAACGGTTTAAATCATCCCTCCTGAAATAAAAACGGTTTAAGTCATCCCCCCTGAAATAAAAACGGTTTAAATCATCCCTCCTGAAATAAAAACGGTTTAAGTCATCCCCCCTGAAATAAAAACGGTCCAAATCATCCCCCCCTGAAATAAAAACGGTCCAAATCATCCCCCCTGAAATAAAAACGGTCCAAATCATCCCCCCTGTAAAACTGTCATGCCTCCTTTCCATCCCTTATGTCATTTCATCAATGAATGTGGTTTTACTGCTATTTCAACATTTAGACTCATCACCAGAAAAATAACACCAGAAAAATAACTTATTTGACAATTTTCACCTGTTTCAAGTCAATTTTCACTTGAAATAAGTAGAAAAATCTGCCAGTGGGACAAGATTTATCTTCTCATTACAAGCAAAAATCTTGTTCCACTAGCAGATTTTTCTACTTATTTCAAGTGAAAATTGACTTGAAACCGGTGAAAATGGTCAATTAAAACAAAATTTTGTCAACATTTCAACTTTTTTCATAAAATTTTAGACTTTTTTTTCCTCAAAATCTCAACTTTTCTCTGGACATTTTGACTTTTTTTCTCTAAATTTTGACTTTTTTGTCAAAACTTTTTTTCTCGACATTTCGATTTTTTTTCTCAAAATTTCGAGAAAAAAGTCGAAATTTTCACCTGTTTCAAGTAGATTTTAACTTAAAATAAGTAGAAAAATCTGCCAGTGGAACAAGACTTTTTTGCTTGTAATGAGAAGATAAATCTTGTCCCAATGGCAGATTTTTCTACTTATTTCAAGTGAAAATTTACTTGAAACAGGTGAAAATTGTGTTTTTTTCCAGTGACGAGTCTTGTTTTAATGTGTAATGAGATACTTAAAAATAAAGCGTGCATATGTGATGTTGCTCACAGTCGTCCTCAGTTTGCTCAGGGAGCTTGTGTGTGTGCCCAGATACATGAAAAATTAGAGGGAACATTGGTTGGCATTGATTACATTTCTATAATGTGTGATGATGATGATGATGATGATGAGCAGCATCAAACCTTTGGAACCTCTTAAGTGATGAAACTCTTTCAATATATGGTATCTCTGCTGGACCAGCTTCTCTATCAGCAGCTTTCAGTAATTTTAACAGAATGTTCTTACTATTCAGGAATTAGCAATGTTCTGCAGTGGTTTACTGGCTTAAGATCAATGTGCGTCAATGTAACAAGTGATTTATTTATTTATTTTTATTTTTTTTAATTTTTATCACGGTTTTTTCCCCATTTTATCACCCAGTGCTCCTACCTAACAGTCCTGGGCATTGCCATCCTCTACCAACCCCGGGAGGGCCCTGCACTGAGCTGAGGTCTCCTTCTTACCTGAGCACTGTTGCCTCACAGCAAGAAGGTCCCCGGTTCGACTCCCAGGCCTGGCAGGGGCCTTTCTGTGTGGAGTTTGCATGTTCTCCCCTGTGGGTTTTCTCCGGGTACTCCGGCTTCCTCCCACAGTCCAAAAACATGCATATTAAGTTAATTGATGATTCTAAATTGCCCGTAGGTGTGAGCGTGAATCCAGTGTGGTTGTGAGCATGGTTTGTGTGTTTGTGTGTGATGGACTGGTGACCTGTCCAGGGTGTAACCCCTGCCTCTCACCTGAAATGAGCTGGGATAGGCTCCAGCAGACCCCCGTGACCCCGCAAGGGATAAAGCGGGTATATATAATGGATGGATGGATGGAGTATCCATTTCTGTAACAACTCAAGTCATCCTTTTTACTTGGAAAAAAACTTGGCTACTGCAACAAACTGTAATTTTGCAAAATAAATAAAAGGCCTTATGCAAAAACTTTGCTTAATTTCAAGGGTAATGGAAAGGAGCCACCTGTCTTCCTTATGTTAAAGTTAAGTCTGACAATCAAGTGTAACATCATATTAATGTACTACAGTAAACATACTTGCCAAACACAGAAGTGTAGCAAACTGTTTAGTGTTTGCTCAAAAGGGGATTGTGTTATTGAAGGAGGGGGAGTATTTTATCCTGCCTGAGTTGCCGTACGGCTGTGACGTAGTTCATCCTGTCCCTGTTTTGAGTGTGGAGAGGGAAAATAAAGAAGCGGTGGCTACCGAATCCACTTTCTCGTCTCCTGTCCCGGATTAAGTATTAACACCTACCGTACAGGCGAACCCATTACGCTCGGCTACATTGGTGGCAGCGGTGCTCTTGTACGTACCGCTGTGTTGAAGACTGCTAGGTGTCGCGCTGTGACTCGTGGACTCTCGGTTAGCCGCTTAGCTTCCCGGCTTCGTTGTGGTCATGTGGCTCAGAGACGAGGACCCTTTTAAACCCGGCAGGGCGCGGTTTGAGAGACAATCACACAGCGGGGATATCAGAGTTGAGTTGCCCGCTCCTTTCTCTGGTGATGGGAGCCAGAGCTTCGTCAGCTGGGTGAGGCGGCTGGAAGTAGCCGTTAGCGCGACGGCGGGAAGCGGCCGTAGCCGCGACGAGGAGCTGGTGAGGATCCTTCCTACTCGTCTTGCCAAGTCAGCCTTCCTGCTATGGGACAGCCTAGTGGGACACGTATGTGAAGCAGGTCGCCTTTGCATATAACACGTCCAAACACGCCAGCACCCAGTTCACCCCCTTCTACCTCATGCACGGGCGCGAGGCCCGAGTGCCTGCTGATGTGCTGGTGCCCTCTAGTGTCCTGGACTGCCGGGGCTCTGGGCTCTTGTTGGACTACGTTTCATCATTGGCAGAGCGGCTGGAGTTCGCTTTCAGTGCGGCCCGGCTTAATGCAGTGGAGGCTCATGAGAGACAGAAACTGTATTATGATGAGAAGAGCTGCCACCGGGCCTATGGGGTGGGCGCACTGGTGTGGCTGAATAACCCCACGGAGAGCCGTACTAAGCTGGCGCCGCACTGGAAGGGTCCATACAGAATCGTGCAGGTGCTGGTCTCTGGTGGAGAGGCAGCCCTGACATACCGCATCAGTAATCCGATGGACTTGTTGGAGCGAGCCCAGGTGGTTCATCATGACAGGCTGAAGCCGTATACCTTACCTCTACCTGCACAAGCGGCGCCTGGCTCCCCTCCCACCTTTGGGAGTCCTCCTGCCGTGGGGGCATTGCCTGTCCCTCAGGCAGGGGAGTTGGACTATGGTCTGTGGGGGGACTCGTTGGAGCCTGTGCCCGGGCGGTCTCGCAGGGGGAGAGTGGTGCAACAGCCGTCGCATCTTCGGGACTTTGTCATGTTCTGAGGTTCCAGTGTTCTAGCCCAGGAGATGTGTTAAGAAAAAAAAAAAAAAATAGAAAAAAGATAGAAAAAAATGTGAAGTAATGTTGTTTGTGGGTCCAATTTTTGTGCCTTATGGCAGGGGTTCTTAACCTTTCTGACCTTGGGGCCCAATTTTTTCAGTACAGAGTGGCCCGGGGCCCATTAAATATAAACACCGTATAGCAGGGGTATTCAACTAAAACTTTAAGAGGTCCATTTAAAGAAAATTTACTCAAGCGAAGGTCCAGAACATCATAATATATATATATATATATATATATATATATATATATATATATATATATATATATATATATATATATATATATATATATATATATATATATATATATATATATATATATATATATCAACATCTGCATCTGACTGTTATATTAAAAAAAGTACATATTTGCCAATTAACATGTTTACCTTGAATTAAACATATTTTTTTCTCTTAAAAATAAAGTAGATTTTATTTTATTTTTCAAATGCTATCTTATTTTATTTATCTACCAGCAGTTTGAATTTCCCCTTTTCTTTGTTAATTGTCTCAACACATTTTTATACTAAATTAATATAAACACATCCTAACAATTTAACAGTTTTGCAGTTTTTCTTTCTTCCCCTCTTATAATCTTATGCCCCCACTTTCTGTTGTTCAGTGAGAGAACTGAGCTCTAACTTCTCCTGTCAGGACTTTAAATCTGGGCTGGATGGTGTCAGGTTCTCATATGCATGTAAAGGTGCTCATTGATGAGCCTGAAACGATATTTAGTTTTAATTATGTTCACTGTGGAGAAAGCTGCTTCACAGCTGTATCTGGACACAAACATGGGCAGGATGTTTTAAGATGGTCAGTTTATTTTTCTGTGACTTCAGTTCAGACTTGAGTGGATATGTTTGATGAAAAACTTTGTGTTTTGTTTCAGTGGCGTTTCACTTTCGCACTTTGAACGCCACGGTCTCTGAACGTATGAGACACTGGTTTTGTCCCAGTGGGAAGACTGAACAGGATGAATTTGTCCATTCCGGGTTGCATATTTAAAAATACAGCGAGGACAAAACTTAGTTTGATTTTACTTTAAGTTATTTACATTAATAAGTTGTCAGGACTCAGTGTGTCGGGTTCATCCGAGCCTGATCAGCTGCGACGGGCACAGCCCGCACCGCAGCTCTCTGGTCGCGCTGCAGCAGTTACTTTCTGATGCTTTTTCGAAAGCCCGAACAGTCCAGTCCAGCAGACACGACAGCCCACGCATCTACATCTACCATCCTTCAGCAGTAACGACGGAGCCCACCGCCCGAGCGGCAGCCTCAGCCGACCTCCCCGGCCGTGGGGACGCGCCGGGATAAATGATCACGCCGCGCTCGCTCGCTCTGGGCGCAGACCCAATTAATCGATCCCTAATCCTGGCGGATCTAAACCTACTCTGTGCAAAATGAAGGATTTTCTCTGTAAAGACACACCATTTCTCTTACTATTACACGTACAGCTAGCTGAGTGTCTTCTCCTCATTTGGTTGGGAGTTGCTATGCAGTCCCGCGGCCCTCGCGGCCCACACGTACAAAACTAAATTTTTTTTGGCGGCCCACTAGATGGCGCTCACGCCCCAAGTGTGGGCCGCGGCCCTATGGTTAAGAATCACTGCCTTATGGGATGCCGGACATGTTGGGGAGGTTGTTTTTTTTTTTTTGTTTTTTGTTTTTTTCCCAGCCTGGTCGAGTTCTGCACGGGTTTGAATGCGCTGGGAGTGGCTGCATTGTGTGGGTTGTTTGTTTATTTTTGTTTTTATTTTTTTATTTTTTGTTTGGTTTGCTCACTGGTTTGAGTATAGTGAAACGGGGACGTTTCTCCGTGAGGGGGGGACGTATGTAGCAAACTGTTTAGTGTTGGCTCAAAAGGGGATTGTGTTATTGAAGGAGGGGGAGTATTTTATCCTGCCTGAGTTACCGTACGGCTGTGACGTAGTTCATCCTGTCCCTGTTTTGAGTGTGGAGAGGGAAAATAAAGAAGCGGTGGCTACCGAATCCACTTTCTCGTCTCCTGTCTCGTTCATGGATTAAGTATTAACACCTACCGTACAGGCGAACCCATTACGCTCGGCTACAGAAGTATAGCATTTAATTGGAACCAGCCAGAATTCAACCTAAAGGTTATGATGAAACATCAGTCCTGAAGAAAAGTAAGCCTGTTGTGTTGATGCACGACTAAGAAGGACTCAAATCATGGCACAGTCCAGAGGCAACGCTCTGAACCACATTTACAGCGATGCCACAGATCACTGCACAACAAATGTAAAACGTTATGGGAAACCACTGACATACTGTACCTGCTAAATCAATTAAACGGACTGTAGTTTCTGAGTCGTTTGACGTACCATCAAGTAGGATAACTGAGCTCATTAATATTCAACAGTCATTCTAATACAGAGTGAATATAACAAATTCGTTTTTGACAGAAAAATTGCACGTGTTATTGTTTTTTTCTTGAACTGTCCAGCCTTGGTTTTAAGACCCCTCCCCAGCATCAGATCTAACACTTTGATATTACATGCTGTCTTTGTAAAGACAAATCATTTTACTACTAAACCATGCCAGGGGGTACCTCGCTGAATAATATCAAAGAGTTGAACAGAGAGTTGAACAGGTTATATAGTCTGGGGTTAATCATGATCCATTGCAGGATTAAATTGAGTTGAATCTCCTGTTAAAGCATTTTTCAACTTGGTTACATGCTATTTGTGTTGTGAACAGGCCTCCTGGCACTGCTGGCCAGCCTGGTGATGCAGCCAGCGGTGGATGCTGCCCCCGTGGGGACAGGGGACTCGTGGATGGCAATCCAGCAGCTGTTGTGGCCCTACACAGGGCGTCGACACAACGGACAACCCCCCGTCTAGCCCCAGTCCAGTGGGAATAGTGCTACTGTATATCACCCTTGTACAAGAGTGTGACTGGGGAAAAAGGACTAAACACAACTCTGGAGGAAAGGATGTTGGGATGTTTACCGGTGCCTGAAGATTCCTAAATCACTGCATTGATGGCACAGGCCAGTCCTCAAGGGGATAGTTAACCCTGTGGAGGATTTAATGCATCACTTCCTGTTTGCTGAAGTAGATAGTCTGTGTATGCATGCATGTGTCTGTGTTTACAAGGCAAAGCCGTTGGACAGGCGGTGATGGACGGTGTCTTTAGCAGTGAGCCACCTGATGTCATTGACACATTAGTGGAGTTGTCAGTGCTGCTGCTGATGGTTTGCCCACCACAGTCTGTCACATCATGTTTGATCAGTGATCAGAGTGGGCACAACACTGTGTCAACAAACAGGTGATGGCACTTTCTGGTCCGGACTACTGCATCAGGACTCATGTCGTCCTGCAGGATGTGAACTAAGGTGGAGTGAAATTCACAGCCGGGATAGTGGTCTGGGGAGAAAACTTCACACTTCTCAGTAAGCTCGAGTTTTTTACTTCTCTGTGGGCCGAGCAGGTACAGAGTCCACGAGTCTTCAGGTATAGGCGTGGCATCATAGTGTTCACACACCTGACAGGAAACAAGCAAATGGATGCAGAAGTAAACATTTGCGTTAAATGTTAAGTGTCATTCTCTCCACTCAACCATATATTAGTAGTATAGCTAAGGAGATACTTGCAAAGGATGTCAATTTGCACTTCTGTAGTTCATGAGAAACTGACCTTTCTACATTTGAAGAGAAATTTAAGTAAAAGCCAGATTTTACCTGCATAACCAGATCCCTGGTTCCACTTTTGGCATTCCACTTGCTCCATGAGAAGGCACAGGCAGAGGCAAAGAGGGCCATCTGTTCATAGGCAGCATGTTCTGTAAGTGGGTCCTGAAGAAGAGACATCAGAGAGACAGTTGGAAATCTTGTGCTGAGAACCAATACTCACTGTGAAGATGAGTCATCAGTGCTGAATTTTTTTTTCTATTCTGCATGTATATAGTTCCGTATTGTGAATATTTGAGGTACTGTGGCGTAAGAAAAATTGTTGTACTCAAAGCGACTACGAAATGTATAAAATAATACACACCATTCAAGTTTCAAAAAACAATCTTAGTCAAATTGGGGATGTGATGGCTGCTGTATAGTCATGTTTAGCTGTAATGTCCAAACTTAGGATGCACACCTGGTCAACATCAACATGATAGCATTGCTGAATATAATATATCCAGATACAGAAACAATCTGGCTGCATCCCAGTTGTTGGACCACACTCAGTGATCATGTGGACTGTCATAAATGTATATGAACATTTCAGGATTATGAATTCCAAGTGAAAGCAAGACTTTGGTTTCGTCCTGGGGCCAGAGTTTTATGACTGCATGACTCCAGACCAGGCGCCGCTGCAGCAACTGTTGCCCTTTTCTTTTTGAAGTAGGAGCAGGACAGAGACTGAGGGGCCGCTCGCTATCGGAGCATCCCCGCCAGAAGCGATCGGCGGTGGGATCAAAGCTGAACCGGAACTCTCTGACTGCGAAACCCCAGCAGGACCGCGAAACCAGTCGACAAAACCCGCAGGCACCCGATCCGGATCCCAGAGGAGACGTGAGCCCGCGAGCAGTGATCAGTAGGACTAAGAGCGTTCAGAACTGTGAAGTCGTGATCCCTGGTAACTTAAGAACGTTTTCAGAGCTAAATCTGTGTTCAGAGCTGAGATTACATTATCATCATGACTGTTGTCATTAATTTGTAGTCACCACTTTCTGCTAGTCATTTATGTTTTAAAGCGCTGTTTTCTGCCGTAGTCACGTTTAAAACACCGGGAGTAACATCCGGTCTAGATCTGCACGTGGCTTAAAGAGGGTTCCGCCATCTTTAAATACCCCGGCTTCTTTAAACACCGCAGCCATGTTTTAAACCGTACATGTTCATTGATACCATGTTTATTATTACATTTGATTCTTTTCTTTTCATTCCATGCATTTAACTTTCATTTCATTTTTATTGATTGTTGTTTTTCTAGTTAGTTAATGGTTTTATAATACTTAAGTTCTGCCATCAGAATTATTTGGGGTATTGCGTTTATCATCTTTGATACCCGTATGGAAATAAATTCTGATTGATTTTTAATGAGTGGTTTCGGTTATTTCATACAAGATTTGGTCGCGAATTGATTTGTTTAAGCAGAACCAGTGCTCGGATATCACTCCTTCAATTGTTATTCTGTAAGTGATAGTAAGATTTGCTGTTCTGCAGGATAATTCAAATCATATGAGACTGATTTTCTGCTGTTAAGTTATCATTTTTCCCCGGATTAAGGCCCTGGGGTGGTGCCCCTACGAGAATTATCACTATGATAATTCAATTTGATAAATAGTGGACTTTATTAATTATTAATAATTCTTTAATAGAATTATCATTAGCCTTCGATAACTGATCAGCTTAGCTACCTGTATGGCACAACACAGTCTCACTTGTTTTCTATTACTAAATTCATCAAGTAAAAGATGCAGACCTTGTCACAGATGCTGACATATCTGTCTGAGTGCTCATTCACAAAGATGTTGATCCCTGCGTTCATCATCGCTCTCTGCAAGGCAGGACCACTCATCCACTTGCCTAGGAGATGTGATGGTCCTCTCTCCTGCTCTGACTGCAGCATGCACTGGTTATCCTGTGAACCGAGCACAATTATAAGCAGTAAAAGTCAGGTTACCACTTCTGGTTTTGTTTACATTTTTTTCCCAATTTCTTGCCTTAATTGTGATGCTGAGATTGATGAGAGCCCCATTGACGGTGAACAGGGCAGAGTCCTGGCCCAGCGGTCGAAGCTCCCAGCTTTGAAATGGAAGGTTGGCATATGTTTTCTGCAGCAGCACGAAAGGTTGAAATGACTCCATCTTGAAGGAGATTTTGGCTTCAGCCTCCTAAAACGACACATCTGTGATACCATCTGTCTTCCACTGCGTTGGGCTGGACGCACAGCCCACCCCTGCCCCCCCCTAATGGCCTCGACACAACCTCTGATTTGAGAAAAGCAAGGCTTCTGATAGACACGTACGTTCCCATGCAGAGGATGGGCCAGATGCATTAAAGATAGCCGGCAAGTGTTTGGTGTCATCGTCACTCCTTTTTCTGATTTTGAGTTTGTTTGGTGACAAACTTCAACCCAACATCAACACTGATTACTGCCAATCATCTAACACTCTCTGGACTAAAGTACAGAAACATTGCTGTATGCTTTTTAGTAGGAAGAACAAAAGTTGATTCCATCCTCTGTTCTACCAAAACAAATCTGTACGTGAACAAACCTCAAAATAGGCCTCAGCATTTAGCAGATAGAGTGATGATGTTTCCGGGGAGAGGGAAGTCTGGGGATCCCTGCTCCGGCTGCTGCCCCCGCGACCCGGACTCGGATAATGCGGTGGACAATGGATGGATGGATGGAGTGATGATGTCACACCTGACAGCTTCCATCTTTATGCATAAGAGTTTGCTGTGAAAGGACCTGTGTGACGCAGTGAGGTCTCCGTGGCCTTGGCACGTCTTACCCCTTCATCATGTCAGAAGGCTCTTCCGTGTCAACTCAGGCCGCAGAGCTAACAAACCGTTTTAGTGGGGGACGCGTCATGCTCTTCCCCGCCACATTCCTGGAAACCACCGTTATCACATAAGGGCATAACAACAACAACCCTCAATCATTGTACACCAAGCCCAGGGGGCAGGGGTCGACAGCCACAGCCCACACATGTATCTGCATCAATTTAAAGTACAGTAACTTCAAAAGTCCACTTGCCTGGAATTTAATCACAGCGCCCTTTATGTGATGATGATACACATCTTTGATGTCACTTAATATGAATATTCAATTTGCAGCTTATTTAAATAAACCACAGAAGGAAAAAAGGCACATGTGAGTGAGGACATTCAGTCACCTACCACGGAGATCGCCGGGTCAGCCGCTCTGCTTCAGCCTCTGAGCAATCTTGCGTTTTACTCTGTCAAGAGAAAAATCAGACTTTTGAAATTAAAAAAATTAATTCACATCTTGTTTTACATATTGAGGGTCACTGTGGTTGGTAGTTTAACTAAAGTCTGACAACTCATGGTTTCAGTTCAGACTTACCGGGACTACAAGCTGAAACAAGTACCTTGAACAGCTGCTGACCCAAGTTGCTAAGATCCCTTCACATTATGATGCTCTATGTGATTTTAGCACAGAAAGCATTCCCAAGTGTGCAGAAAACGTGTCACTGCTAAAGCTTTTGATCTCAAAAGCAGGCCCACCCTGTGGAGGGATCCAGCTGCTTTGAATGAACGTAAGAACGTGGCTGAGTTGTTTAGACCAATTTCTTAATACCTTGGGATAGTGCGCAATCTTTTGTGGCAGCCTGGGATCAGTGAGTCGGGTTGTCCTGTAACTGGGAGGCTGGTGGATCTCAGGCCTGCCGTGTTTTCAACTATCACTGGCCAGGACATTGAGCTCATTGAAAAAAGGAGCTTAATAAGTCTCCTTTAAAGAACATAACTATCAGTTATTCTCTGAGAAAGGTCATTTAAGGAACACATGAATATCAAGATTGATGTTTCTATAACTGGAAAAAACTTTGATAAAAGCATACAACTTTTAAAGCAGCACAATGTAACTTTTCCACCTTAATATAATATTTCCAGAGTCATTGTGATGGTACATCAACTTACAACAGGTTTAATGACACCTCTGTCATTTAATGACACCTCTGTCATTAGAAATTCATCATAATATCAATTTCAAACTCTAAAAATGTTGGGATTAAGCAGTAAAATTATACTTGCATATGTATTTCTCAAGTTGTTTCCTCAGACATTTTACCCATTTTTATCTAGAGATTAATCATGAGCTAATTCTGTTCACCACTCATTTGAAATGTTTTGATGTGTTGAAGTCGACCAACAAGCCAAAGCTGACCAAAGCTCAGAAGAAGCAGCAGCTGAAGGAGGAGAAGAGGCGGCGAGAGGAAGGAAATGGTGACATTTCTGTCTAATGGCTCTTTTTTGGGGGAGGAAATGATGGCAGGAAGTAGGGCTGGGCGATATATCGAGATTTTAATATATTTCGATATATTTTCAAACGCGATATGGTACGAGACAATATCGTTTATATCGATTATTAAAAAAAAAAAATATATATATATATATTTTTTTTTTATGATTTTGATATAGCTTATTTCGTGACAAATTGACTTGAATGTTTTATTTGAGATTTGCACAAATGTTTTGTTATTTGCACAACTGTCAACCTCAGTGGAAAACTCTGCCTGTTACTACATTGTATTAATTGCACAGTGTCTTTTAATTTCATTGTTATGCAGGAAAGGGATATTTGTTTTATTTTATTCAAGAAGCATTTTTATTCTATATATGCAGGCAGTTTATTTTTATTTCATTTGTTTTATACATTTTGATATTGTGCAGACCTCTGTTAATAAAGGTACCTGTGTGATATTTGGCACGAGGCATTGTATTAAAACTGACTGTTTTTTTAAGGGTTTGCCTCAGAAAAAAATGAAGCTAACAGAGATGCTATGCTATAATGCTTTGGGGGAAACCCCAATTATGGCACAGAAAAAATATGGATATATATCGAGTATCGCCATTCAGCTAGAAAATATCGAGATATGACTTTTGGTCCATATCGCCCAGCCCTACGTTGGACCATACGTTAACTGCGGCAGCGGCTGCAGTTTTGTGCTTTTACCATGCCAAATTTGGCCCCAAGGCTAGACGTTGCCGTTCTCTGTGCAGCTTCGGTAAAGCGGGAAACGGCAGGGCCGACGCTCAGTAGTGGCCGTGAGTGTCGGCCGTGCCGGCAGGCTGCTTTCCATACGCGACTCCATATCAGGACCAAATGGCAGTCTTATTCGCACATATGGCACGAGGCACGTTGAACTCTGTTTTGGGGGGGCACGTGGCGCAGCAGTTAGTGCAGCCGTCTCACAGCAAGAAGGTCCTGGGTTCGATTCCCGCCGGGGACGCTGTGGGTGCTGAGGAAAGGATCTTTCTGTGTGGAGTTTGCATGTTCTACCCGTGTTCCCCTGGGTAGCTAATGGGAGCTACCCTCACAAAAACATGCACACAGTCCTGGGCTATACATGCCCCCTCTGGCCAACCGGGGCGCCAGATGGGGTGGGGAGGATCCGGCCGGAATAACGTGATCCTTCCACGCTCTACGTCCGGCCGGAGAGGCCCCACCCTGTCTGGTGAAAAGAAGCGGCCTGCTCACTCCTCAGGTTAAGGAGGAGACCTGAGCTCAGTGCAGGGCCCTCCCGGGGTTGGTAGAGGATGGCAATGCCCAGGACTGTAGCTTAGGTAGGAGCACTGGGTGATAAAATGGGGAAAAAACCGGGATAAAAATATTTAAAAAAAAACAAAAAAAAAACTCAATTTAGCTGGGATTTTGTTACTGCCAAGGTTGCTTTTCCCCTCTTAGGGTCAGATTTTGTTTGTGCATATGGTCAAAGCCGGATTAAATAAATGGACTACACTAGGCATTAAGTCATGTGTTGTATATTAAACAGTCTATCAGACTATTTTTTGATTTGTATTATTTCTACGTTATTACACCGCTCTATTAAATGCTATTAAATTATCCGTATCTTATCGCTTGCGAGTATCATTGTTAAGGTATTAGTACCAGTAAATCACCAATAGGTGTCAGCATTGCTATGTAAACAGAGTAAAATAAGATAAATGTTTTAAGCTATTGCATTTTGCAGAAAATCTTAATTAAATGTGTTGATTCAATTGAATAGTTAAATAAGAAGTCAAATCTACAAAGACCAATAAGTGTGTTGTAGTATGTATGTCTGTATGTGTATGTATGTGTATGCGTATGCAGAGCCGTCTGGGAGATTTGCGAGGCCCTGTGCGAAATGGCTGGGGGGGGGGGGGGGGGGCAAAATTTTGGGGTTTTTCGGTCGGATCGGGTGTCTTTATGCGCAATTTTAACTCTCCAATTAGCAAAATACTGGATACCTTCTCCTGCCTCATCATCATTTGGCTTGCCTCGAAGCGGGGCCCCACGGCTGCTTGAGACCCGGTCGGATCGGTGATTTTTGTAACAAATTTATCAAACGAGCTTTTCAGAGAGGCATTAAAATCTTCCATTTTCTTTTGTTTTTTTCTTTTTTCATCCCCTGATGGAAATTTCCTGAATCTGTCTCGTTCTCTCGACATTGTGTGACAGTTTGTTCCAACTCCACCCGTCTGGATCAGAGCAGCTTGTGTCTGCGCTTGGTCTGATTAGTTGTATTGAACAACAGACACGCGCATAATTGCACATATATTTATTGATATGCACAGACTAGTACACATTTAAGTCTGTAATGGAACGTGACTGTTGATATTTATAAGGGAAAAAACGGAAAAAAAAAAAAAAAAAAAAAAAGGCCTATAGCGCGAGGGCCCGTGCGTTCGCACGGTTCGCACACCCTGTGCGTATGTGTGCGTATATATATGTATGCATACTAAATATAGTAATAATGCACATATGCCTGGTTTTTACCGGCATGGTATCAACCATTAATGTGTGCAGACAAAAAAAAATAAAAAATAAAAAATTAACGCAAAATTGCCTTTGCGTTAATCCGGCTCTGCATATGGTCTACTCGTGGATGTAAAAAACCTCCGCCTGATTGCACTTTTTGTTCGTATGCATGCACACCAAGTGCCTCTACTGCCATACACCTCTCCAGCCTGCTCCCTGTCACGGATAGTTTCCAGCAGCTGCTCGCCTAGTTCCCGGCCCTCACACGGCGGCCTTGCAGAGCCTATCGGCGGCTCAACGATGTGACAACGCCTGACCGCTACCCAGTTCTCCATGTCCAAGACTTTTCAGCACACCTTGCCGGTAAGGTAATTTTTTCAAAAGTGGACCTTATCAGGGGATACCATCAGGTGCCGGTACATCCTCTTGACATCCCTAAAACTGCAGTGATCACACCATTTGGTTTGTTTGAGTTCCTGCGGACGCCTTTTGGGCTCAAAAATGCAGCTCAGACTTTCCAACGGTTAATGGACTCAGTTTTACGTGACCTCACTTTTGTTTTTGTGTACCTCGATGATATCCTCATAGCAAGTTCATATCTTTCTGAGCACCTGTCACACTTTCGCATTCTTTTCGAGCGGCTTAGTCAGCATGGCCTTATCATTAATCCAGCAAAATGCCAGTTCGGCCTCTCCACCATTGACTTTTTGGGGCACAGGGTCACTGAGGATGGGGTAGTCCCTCTGCCATCCAAGGTGGAGGCAGTTACCGCTTTTCCACGCCCGCCCACTGTGAAAGCACTGCAGAAGTTCCTCGGTATGGTTAACTTTTACCACCGTTTCATACCCGGGGCGGCCCACACCATGCGACCACTGTATGAGGCCCTGAAAGGCGGCAAGCCCAAAGGTGAGGTGGACTGGAACCCAGAAAGAGACAAAGCCTTTGCTAATGCCAAAGCGGCCCTGGCTAGAGCCACCATGCTGGCTCATCCTGACTCCTCAGCTCCCATTGCACTGACCACTGACGCCTCAGACTATGCTGTGGGGGCGGTTTATGAGCAGTGGGTGGGTACTGCCTGGCAGCATCTCGCTTTTTTCAGCAGGCAGTTACGCAGCAGCGAGCAGAAGTATAGCACCTTTGACCGCGAGCTACTTGGTGTTTACCTGGCTATCCGACATTTTCGTTCCATGCTGGAGGGGCGCCGTTTCACAGTTTTTGTGGACCACAAGCCACTTACCTTTGCCATGACTAAAATCACTGAGCCATGGTCTGGTAGACAGCAGCGACAGTTGACTTACATTTCCGAGTTCACGACGGACATCAAACACGTGGCAGGGAAGAGCAACCACGTCGCTGACTGCCTCTCGCGGGCGGTTGCAGGAACAGTCCACCTCGCCCTAGATTACGGCAACATGGCAGCGGACCCGGCTGCAGACCCGGGTGTGCAGGTCTTTCGTTCATCCACTACAGGTCTGCAGCTGCAGGACATAAAGTTTAATGAAGCTTGCACGACTTTGCTTTGCATGTCTCCACAGGCTCGCCTAGACCTGTTGTCCCTGAGAAGTGGCGGCGTACAGTTTTTGACGCCATCCACAGCCTCTCACACCCAGGAACCAAGGCCTCGCAATGGCTGGTGGCAAACAAGTTTGTGTGGCATGGTCTTAAAAAAGATGTCAGAGACTGGGCAAACACATGCGTCGAATGCCAGCGCGCCAAAATTCATCGGCACACTAAGGCTCCTCTAGCACGGTTTGAGGTGCCGGAGCGGCGTTTTGACCATGTTAACATAGACCTGGTTAGTCCCCTGCCTCCCTAACAGGGTTACACACACTTGTTGACTATGGTGGACAGGACAACACGATGGGCGGAGGCTGTTCCACTGTCGTCAATAACGTCGGCCGACGTGGCCCGGGCGTTTATTGGCACCTGGGTGTCCCGTTTGGCACCCCCTCTAACATTTCCTCCGACCACGGCGTTCAGTTTACGTCTGCGCTGTGGAACGCCATAGCTAGCAGTTTGGGGCTTAAACTCCACCGCGCCACGGCCTACCACCCACAGAGTAATGGCCTCTGTGAGCGTTTTCACAGATCTATGAAGGCCTCCCTGCGTGCCAGCCTCAAGGACAGTTCCTGGGTTGACAGACTACCGTGGGTCATGCTGGGAATCAGGACAGCGCCGAAAGAGGACCTCCAGTGCTCCTCTGCGGAGCTGGTCTATGGTCAGCCACTGCGGGTCCCAGGGGACTTCATTCCCAGCACCACTGCCCCTTGGTCTGCCACAATCCAACGCACCGCCCTGCTCGACAATGCCAGACTTTTCGCACCGCTCCCTACGTCCTGCCACAGATTGCCGAACTCACATTTGCCCAGTTCCCTGCAGTCCGCAGGTTATGTTTTCATCCGTGTCGATGGACACAGGGCACCCCTTCGCCCACCTTACGAGGGCCCCTTCCGTGTGGTGGAGCCTGGGGACAAGCACTTTGTTGTGGACATGGGAGGTAAACTGGAGCGTGTGTCAGTGGATCGCCTTAAACCGGCTCATTTGGATCTAGCTGGACCAATATCCATCAATATATCCATGTGGAAATTAATTTAATTTCCTCACACAGCCAACAACCATTAATAATGATGCATTTCTCAGTCAGTTTTTAAACTTTATTCCAAAGAGTTTGAGCACAGACATACCATACACATAACAATTACCGAATTGTTATTACAATGTTTTTTTCTTCTTCTAATGAATCTGAGGGATCATGGATCTCTTTTCATTCACTTCTGGCACTGAGATGATGATGCTGAATATAATATTTGACTTAAACAGAGAATAAAATCTTTTGTTATGACTTAAATCATCAATGTTGAATATATTGTTCATATACAAACATCCTAAAGGCATTTTTTTTTCACCATACACTTTTATGTTTACATTATTATCTTCTTGTTCCCTCCCATTTTAGCAAATAATACAAGAGGATAGAAAAAATAATTACAAACTAGATTACAAAATAAAAAATATGGACAAAAAAAAAGAAAGGAAATTAAAAAAAGGTGAAATATCAGGGCTACCAGCAGAAAGACAAGCTAGACACAATGATCATAGTGGTTACAAAAGCAGTAGCGCTCACTGTCCAACCATTTGGACTTACAAACCAAAAAGCACTGTAGAGAATTATAGTTTTATCTCCAAAAACACGGTCATTGCTCACCATTGCAAGAGAGTCTACAGGTAAAGGCAAAAAATTATTTTTTGTTTCTCTCCTCGTTAACCAAGTACATCATAAAGAAACAGAAAGAGGAAAAAATATACAGAGATTAGAAAAAACTAACAGCACTGTAAATCTTCGCTTTGACAAGTCCTGCTGGGAAATACAGTAAGTCTTATGTACAGAAAAAAAAAATATTTCAGATTGAACGTGCTCTGTTTTCTGTTGGTCTTAAAAAGAGTGATTTAAAAATACTAGAGTGGTGTCAACATAGTGAAAACCTTTGAGAAGACAAATATACCCCCTTCTGTGACTTGATTGTTTTTGTAATGTATATGGGTTCCCATCAGTGCAGTGCCAGTAATTTGCTATTATCTCTAACTATTGCAAAGGTTCTGATTGCGATATATGAATGTAAAGTGCTAATTTGCCTTGTTTATTGCATGTAGTTAAGAAGGAGATGAACTCAGATGTTACGTTTCAAATCGACTGTAACGGAAGTGCAGCACCAGAGTCACAGTGTGAAATGTAAAGAGGTGATAGGATTAAAATAAGAAAAATAACAAAATTCACGTTAACTGGTAGTTTTGCATGTTTATGGATAGATAATATTGTAACTGATTGTCCACACAAGTATTCTCTACATTGGTTTTGAAATAACTAGTTTCTAGATACACATGCGCTAGAAGTTGATTTGAGGGAGAAAACCTTGAGATCATAATTAATCAAAAAGGTCCAAAAACCTTCCAGTGGCCGGGAAGAAACAAGGATCTGTTCTCTGCAATTCCTCAACAAGGATTTACGAATTTGTCTGTGACATTGTTATAATTTGCACGTGAACATAGTTTATTGCGCGCTTAACATCTGACATAAATGTGACATAAATGTGACACCATGTTACATTATCGCTACGAAGAAGGACGGCTCTATAAACTGGACAAATCAAGACCAACCTTTTTTTCAGTTTTTTGGGTTATTTTTAGTTTTACATTTTTGAGTTAAGTTAGTGGTTTCAAAATAAATTCTATTATTTATTACTATAAAAGTACTCTGAAATTTGCATCTTTTTTAAACTGCAATGCTTCCCCAGTCTCTTGCGTCTATGGTCTCACTCATTCAGGTTGGCGACGGGGGATAGGTTGGAGTGAGGCTGGAGTGTATAAATGTGTTTATTTGAACTTTTTTAATCATGTACAGCACTTTGTGCTCCATTCAATTCAAATGAAAAGTGCTTGACAAAGTCTGACTGACATATGTACAAATACATTGAATGTTCAATATATAGCCTGCAAACTTGTTTGAAATTAAATCAATCAATTAACAAATCATATCCATTCATGCAAAACATTCAAAATGACCAGTAACTTTACAAATTGTTATGTAGCACCAAAGAAGAAAGAGGTTATTTTAAGTGCAAACGGGAGCCTGAACCGGGGTTGGAGAGGACTTCATCCATTTCAGTTAAACCAGTTCAGAGAACGACGTCCGCCACTGCTGCTAAGAGCTTACAATCCAACAGCGACGTGTGACTTCGCTTTCTGAACTGAATCATCTGAAGTGGACGTTTAAGCCCGTGAGAGTTAAGTAATTTCTGAAAGGGGGGAGGGGGGGGCACGCTCTGAGGTAACTGAGAATGATCCTCGCCAAAAACTGTAACGAGAAAGCAGAGACAAAATGGAAAACAAAAATAAACAATAGCACCATTGTCAGTGATAATCTGAAGAAGAGCAGCCGCACTGAGGCCGCCCTCCTTTCTCTCCCTCTAGCTTGTTCCTTTGGTAAGCCGTTAAATGGGACAAAAAAAGGGGTTGATCTCGACTCATTTCAGTCAGTCACATGTTCTCGTTCTCGTCCACCGCCTTGAACATCCGTTACTGTAAGACCTCTCGACGCTCCCCTGCACCTACTACAAGAACCGGCTGCAGACTTGGCAGCGGCTGACTTTGGAGCGCTCCTGACCTCCCTTCAGAGTCTCCATGTTCGGGGAGTAGAGGAACTCCTCTCTGGGTTCCACGGTGGTTAGCCAGAAGCTGTACTTGTTGGCAAAGTAGTGGCATGTGCCCTTGGCCCCGTTGCACTCGATGAATGGAGTTGCGCGGAAATCCTCCAGGCAGGAGCCGGGAGACACCAAAGACTGGCCGCCGCCTTCTTTGCCAGCTGCTGTGTGCTGAGATGGAGAAGAGAAGATCTTTTTTATTTAAAACAGTAAATGCTACAAAAACTAAACACACTTTTGTCTCCAGCTTCTTCTAGTTTTGCTCGACTTGCAATGAAACAACTTTAAGTATAGCCTTTTCTGTGCATGAAAGCATTGGGTGTCTGAATGGACCACCAAATCGGAAATGTTGACATAATGCCCCGTGTTACTTTGTTTGGGACTGTTTAAGTTTAAAAAAATCTTCAGTGGGAGTCATCTACATCTGTACGGCACTGTGACTTACTACTCAGTACACTTATCCATCCTCTCCATCTTTTCCTCCACCCAGCTACATGTCTTCATCAAATGGGTGTCTCCAGTGTAGAAAATAGGCCCAAATAATCTAATTGTAGTGGTTTTGGATGGTTGAAATTTACTTCAACTGAACAACTGAGCCCTCGGGTATATTTTTATATCTGACTGCGTTGAGAAAAGTTTTCTTTTTCACACATCCGACTGCAGTTTCAGGACCTCTTTTTCAGTTTATCCTGATTTTTTTTCAACAGAGAAGAAAATGCAAAGTATACATTTGACTGAAGTTTTTTTAGTAGTGAGTTATAATAAAGAAAACCCACAAAAATAAATCTTTATGTGTCACTCCTGGTCTAGTTGGTTAGGTTTTACTTAAGCAAAAGGGGGACATTCCTATAAGAGCTTGTTATATCCCAGCTAACATTAAATAAAGACTGATATAGAGTTGTAGAGATCTAGAGTGGTGACATATTTGTCTTTGGGTTTTTCATTGCAGGTCAAACAAACGTTAAATTCAACAGTTTATAATAAACAGCTGTTTATGACGAACCATCAGGAAGGAGTATCCGATCCAGAGACTCCTCCAGCCAGGAGGACAGGTGGGAATCGTCAGGTCCTGACTGTGGACGGCCACGGCCTGAGACGGAGCCTCACAAACCGAACACCTAATAAAATGAATTACGAGGTTAGTTTAGATGTTCTCGATGGAAGCGGTGCTATGCAGGTGTGGTTTTACTTGGCTTTAAAGCTCATGCAGCAGTGTGCAGTACCTGCTGATGTATGGCCGTATCTGCTCAGTGTTCACGGGCATCATGGGTATGGGTGCGGTTGTAGAGAGCCAGTAGGACTTGTCGTTGCGACTGGCGTAGTAGCAGATCTCGTTGGGGGAACAGTAGAGGAAGGGGATGGTGCTGAACCTGGGGAGGCATGAGCCCGGCGTACCTGGATGGAGAGACATGGAGAGGTCAGCCGCTGGATGAAAGCTACAAGTGAGCAACAAAATCATTTTTTTCCCATACGATTTTGTTCCTGTCATAAGTTATTTAATGGCAATTGATCTGAGTGTGACTTCTAGCTTTTAAACCTGATATTCCATATATTTCAAGTACAGTAGGTCAAGTGCCAAATTGGATAGCCAAACTCAAAATATCAAATAAAACATTAGTTCTACACGAGAATCTGTTACATCTGCAGATACAGAACAGATTAACCTGCAAATGTTAAGTCATTTCTTGTCTTCTTGCACTATCGTTGTGAGTGAAATACACGTTTTTTTTACTTCTGTATTTTAAAAACATACGGCCACTGAAGCCTCTAGTCTGCTGGAGTTATAATGTTTCATAATTTGTGAACATTGCTGGATCCCCTGCACAAGTGGCAATCACAGTAGCCCTTTAAACTGATTTGAATGAAAAACATGGTTTGCACCTTCATTGCTAAACATTATTGAGCCTTGAGCGCCACTTTCTACCATTTATGGCTTCTGCTCGCAGCAGTAAAACTGTTTGTAACGGCTTGCATAAACACCGTCCGAATATCAGAAAAGCTGCTTGTTTACGACTTTCCCAGTGATGGAAAAGCAAGTTCCTATAAGACTAAAGCTGACGCAGCTGTGAATCGACTCTAGCCCCATAACAAGCCCCTATTCAGTGGTCAGGAAGGTTTATAAAAGTTAATTCAAGTTAAAGACTGTCAACTGGTGTATCTTGTGTAATCCGGTTCATATATCTGCAGAGACACATTACGATAAAGAGTGTTTCTATACCCAGGTCTTGGTTGTGCGCCTTCTCCTGTCCCTCCACGTACAGCAGGCTGTATCCGTCCCACAGCTTATCCATGCCCTGAGGACACATGGGCACGTCGGAGCCCTGGCTGTGCTTCACCAGAGTGTAGCCCAGGCTGGAGCTGCGGCCGGCACCGCCGGGTATGCCGGGTTGGCCGACTGTTCCAGGTTGACCTGAGGGAGAGAAAAATGAGAACAAATGTTCAGCAGATCTGTGTTTAAATGTTTATGGTAACATGTCGGTTTATTGGCTGAGCTTCGGTGGTCAAGGGTTTTCTATTTACCTCAGCCATGAACTACTACAGTTTCCTTGCTAATGACTTGAGACATGGTGTCATAAAGTGACAACTGGGATGGAAGTCCAAAGTTACTTACTCCCTAAAAGTAATTCAATATTCCTTGACATAGTTGGAACTGATGTTTAAACATGCAAAAAAAAACTCCTTTGTGATGCTTTAAAGATGCTCATGGAAATGTGTTTTACATCCATCTGTGAGTAACTCATTTGTTCTCAGTAGTAACAGGATTTGTAACAAGATGGAAATAATGTTGAGGACAGTATAAGAAAGAACAGTGACCTTGGTCTCCAGTGGGTCCAGGGAAGCCAGGGGGTCCAACTTCACCATTAGTACCATCCAGACCGGGTCCGCCGGTCCTGCCTAGGCTACCCACATTGCCGGGACGTCCCTTTTCACCTGCAACCGGAAAATAAGTTATACATATGTGATCAAACACACACAAATATTTCTTCTTAATTATTTAATTGTTTCATCTTTGGAGGAGCAGAAATGTAGAAAATGTTCATGCGTAGCTTCATGGGAGATACTACGTGATGCAGCATTAGTTCAGGCTGGTGAGCAGACCTAACAGAGGCTAGATGGAGCCATGGTGATGTGGTTTAGATATAACAGTAGGAGAAAATGAGTGCTGTCGCTCCGCACCTGGACGTCCTGGTAGGCCAGGCTGACCGGCCCCTCCAGGAAAACCAGGGCTTCCACTTCGACCAGGAAGACCCGGGTCTCCAGGTTGGTTGACGCGTTCAAATCGCGTCGGCAACAGGACTCCAGGCTGACCCTTCTGTCCAGGGCGCCCTGGAGAAGAGTGGAGAGAGCGAGACATAATCAACACGCGAAGGTCAAGAACAAAAAATAATGAACATTCTTGTCTAATCACAATCCTTATCCTTAGTACTCGAATTGTAAAAAAAAATCAGGGGGGATGGTGGATTTTATCATATGGGGACAGATAATTTGTGCTGATTACAAATAATATAATATATTACAAATAATAGCACTGACCAAAAAACCTGCAGAAATACTGCAGGAATGACATAGCAACAGGTAAATGCAGCCTTCTGTAAGCTTTAAATATCCACTGGGCTTACATCTAATACATCAAAACACAACAATAAAAAACAGTTTTCTGAACTTATCAATATGATTCTGTCCTTCACAGGATAAGTAAAATGGATCACTGCAAAAACTCAAAATCTTAACAAGAATATTTGTCTTATTTCTAGTTAAAATGTCTCATTTTAGTAAAAAAAAATCTCATTACACTTAAAACAAGACTCATCACTGGAAAAAACAAAAATTTCACCTGTTTCAAGTAGATTTTCACTTGAAATAAGTAGAAAAATCTGCCAGTGGAACAAGATTTTTTTTGCTTGTAATGAGAAGATAAATCTTGTCCCACTGGCAGATTTTCCTACTTATTTAAAGTGAAAATTTACTTGAAACAGGTGAAAATGGTCAAATAAGTTATTTTTCTGGTGACGAATCTAAATAGCAGTAAAACCACATTAATTGATGAAATGACATAAGGGATGGAAAGGGGGGGTAGCAGTTTTACAGGGGGGATGATTTTGACCGTTTTTATTTCAGGGGGGATGCCATCCCCCCTCATCCCCCCTCAACTCCAGTACTGCTTATCCTACCTCGGAATCCTTTTGGTCCTTTGCCTCCATAGTAACCGGGGTCGCCAATAAAGCCTTTAAGACCAGGAGATCCGCTGTAACCGGTTTCACCTCGAGCTCCTGAAAAGCAGAAAAAAACCCACCTTTAACTTTCATTTTTGATTTATGCAACCGACACACACAGAGATAAATACTTCACCTTTAAATCCGGGGCCTCCGGGGCCTCCAGGGCCTCCAGAGAATCCTAGATCTCCTTTTGGGCCGGGGGATCCTGGGAACCCTGGGAGCCCTGAATCACCCCTGTCTCCCGGCGCTGTTCCTAGACCTGGTGGCCCAGCGGCACCTGGAGGACCCTGGAAACCTGCAGGAGAGAAAGGAGTGTTATAAATTGAAGAGGGGAAGGGAGAAAAGAAAAGGAACGATGAGAATGATGCACTAGCAAAATGCATTTACCGTATTCTCCATCCAGTCCAGGGAGGCCGGGGTCTCCCACAGGTCCAGGGATGAGTGATCCTACTGATGTTCCTGGAAGTCCTGGCAGGCCAGGGGCACCTTGGAGTCCAGAAGCACCTGGCAGAAGCACACACACACACAAACAATCAAAAAACAACGCAGGAATGACCATTTACCTTACTTTTACAGAATATTTTGAATTTTCCTTAATTTCAATTTACCGGGGTTTCCTCTCTCTCCTTTTTGTCCAGGAAAGCCTGGGCCTCCAGGGTAGGACACACCTCTCTCTCCCTTCAATCCAAAAGCACCATTGACACCAGGGCGACCTCCTGCGTTCCCCCCTGGTAACAGACGAGACAAGAAGTTTATCAGAACTTTATCTTCCACGGCACCAAAATGGAGCAGTTGAAGAGACATCTCCACAGGGAGATGGTGAGTGGGACATGGTCCTTGCCTGGGGTTCCTGGGAGACCTTTAGGTCCACCAAGGCCGTTGAGTCCATCCAGACCAGATGGTCCAGGCAAACCTGCAGAAAAAAACATGGTTGTGAGCTGGCTTAACTGCAATTTATAGTTGTCCTCGGACCTCCTACATCTGTGGGTGGTGGAAGCTCAGATTGGTTCTATTCTCACCTTTCGCCCCCGGACCTCCTGGACCTCCAGGGAAACCAGGACCACCATCTGTTCCTTGTCTTCCTGGGAATCCAGGCAGGCCTTTTGCCCCAGGGAAACCAGGACCGCCTGCAGGAAATTTGAAAAAAAGTTAACCTCAAGATGACTGAATCAGCTTTAGGAATGGGCAATATTTTACCATTCACGATAAACCGTCAAAAAAATTCCCCACGGTAAGAATTTGAGGAAATTGAGGAAATGAGCGTGAAAGAAAGAAAGAAAGAAAGAAAGAAAGAAAGAAAGAAAGAAAGAAAGAAAGAAATGAGCCTGAAAGAAAGAAAGAAAGAAATGAGCCTGAAAGAAAGAAGAAAGAAATGAGCATGAAAGAAAGAAAGAAAGAAAGAAAGAAAGAAGAAAGAAAGAAATGAGCCTGAAAGAAAGAAAGAAAGAAAGAAAGAAAGAAAGAAAGAAAGAAAGAAAGAAGAAAGAAATGAGCATGAAAGAAAGAAAGAAAGAAAGAAAGAAAGAAAGAAAGAAAGAAAGAAAGAAAGAAAGAAATGAGCATGAAAGAAAGAAAGAAGAAAGAAATGAGTCTGAAAGAAAGAACGAAGAAAGAAATGAGCATGAAAGAAAGAAAGAAGAAAGAAATGAGCCTGAAAGAAAGAAATATTCCCATTGATGACACTTTTTGTATTGGTATTTTTTTTATCGTAATTGGGTTAAATGCCAGAAATTATCGTGATACATTTTTTTGTCCATACCGCCCATCCCTAATCAGCTTCATGAGTTTGTCTTGCTTCGCCTCTCACCTGATGCTCCGGGCCGTCCTCCCTCACCGATAGCACCTTTTGCACCAGGGAAACCTGGCCCCCCTGGGAAGCCGGGGTCACCGGGGGCACCGTCAAGTCCTCCACCAGCTGAAGAAAGATATCAGTGTGCTATGAAACACATCTTTGGACACGTGACAGAGACTTGAAAACCTAAGCAATCAAAAGATCTACAGGGGCTGTAGTTTCTTTGAGTAAGTTGCTCTTACTAATCTAGTTTAAGCATAGCATTATTTAAGAAAGAATACAATTGATGAATAAAAGCCTTTTAACGGGAGCCGGGGAAAAGCAGCTTTATTAGTACCGGCTTTTTTTTAGTCTTCAACACCAAAAGCATTACCTGAGAAGCCTGGATCTCCTGCTTGGCCTTTAGGCCCTGGAGCTCCGGGATAAGTGTAAGCTTCGCCAGGTGGACCTGAGCAACGAAAACATGTGAGTTTAAATGATCCAGCTTGGATGTTCCAGCATAACAGCCTGAATGCACAGATTTATAAATATGAACGGATGAGCTGTCATTCAAGGTCACCTTTTCCACCAGGACGACCAGGTTCTCCAGGGTTGCCAGGGTACCCAGGGCCACCATCATCCCCCCTTGGTCCTGTTATGCCAGGGAATCCCATGATTCCTCTTTCCCCCTTTGACCCAGGAAAGCCTGGGGATCCGGGACGTCCTGCATATCCGGGCGGGCCGGGCTGTCCTTTGCTCTGTTCACTGAAAGGAGTGTATCCCGGCTGCCCCTGGCGACCAGGTGAACCAGGCGAACCCCTGTCCCCTGTAAACCGGAGAAAGAGTATGTGGGTGAAAACAGAAATGGAATCAGTCTGAAACAGCTTTTAAACAACTGACCATTTTTATTTTCTCATTAAAACATAGAGAGGAAGTCTTGATACCTCTGGGTCCAGTGAAGCCCGGGAAACCTGAGGACCCAGGGTCTCCAGGGTCTCCTTTCTCCACTCTTCCAACCTGTTGCGGAATTCCAGGCAAGCCGGGTAGACCAGGCAGTCCGTATTCGCCTGCAAAAGTGGACACACGTGGAGGTTTGAGAGATTCACAGGCTGTCGATCGTTTTCAGATATATACACAGTCTAAAGCAGATCGGTGATGCAGCGTTTGTCAACTACGCCCCAAAATTATGGAACACACTGCCCAAAAACACCAGGGAAGTCGAGTCGGTAGATATTTTCAAAAGACAACTTAAAACCTATCTCTTTACTCAAGCATTTAAACATAACATAACCGCGCCTTAGCTGCCATTTTCCTTTTATCTACCGTATATATATCATTGATTTTTACTGTCTGCATTATTTTTATACTTTTAAATGTTTTTATATGATCATTTTTATCTTGTACTCTTATTTGTTGATATTTTTATCTTTTTATTTTTCATATGCCTACGACTCGTGCAGCATTTTTACCTTTTTATATTCATATATTACATTTTTATATACCTTTTTACATTATCCTATCTTAGTAGTTGTTCTGTGGAGGAAATTGAAACTGAATTTTGTGAGGGTTATGTTTTATATCACTGCACTTAAATATTTGTGTTTTTTTGTTTTATTTGCTGTTGTTGTTTCTTATTTGTACTGTTAATGTAAAGCACCTTGAGCTGCGACTTTCGTCTGAAAGGTGCTATATAAATAAAGTTTATTATTATTTATTATTATTATCACACTCGTTTTGCTTCTGACTCTGGCGTCACCAGCTTCGCTCCACTTCTGGACTCTACCTTTTTGTCCAGGTGATCCAAAACCGCCAGGTCTTCCTTCTCCCCCGGGTCCTCCGGGCAATCCTTTTCCTCCAGGGAAGCCTGGAGATCCAGGGCGACCTGGTAGTCCAGGGAAACCCATCACTCCTGAAAAGCCTTGTTCACCTGCAGACACAAGCGAGAACAATCGTCAGCAGATCAGAAGCGATTGAGACAAGTGGATGGATGGAAAACGGGCCTACCCTTTCTTCCTGGTATTCCCGGGATTCCGTCTCTGGTTCCTGATCCTGGGGGTCCGGGGAGTCCCCTTGACCCTGGTCCTCCAGGAGTGCCTGGAAGTCCTTGGGTTCCCTTGATACCTTCTCGCCCGGTGTAACCTGGATCTCCTCTGTCTCCCTTTCGTCCAGGGAACCCTGACAATGATTGATGGTAGAAAGACTTTAGTGAAAGACCTTTAAATAGCTGCAATCATCTATAAACGAAACCAGACAAGAAACCACTGTCTAAAATAAATGTCACTTATTCAGATTTATAATATACTATGTACAAATAGTAAAAACAATCAAATTTTGACTATCAATTAAAACTTACCTTTCTGTTTCAGCAACAAATGTAATTAGAAACAACGATTTTTTATTCCGGATAAACACACCGACACACAATTTGGCACAAAGCAGGCAACAGTGGGGCCACAATTTGTGGCTTGCACGGGTTTACTGTCTTGATTAGGCTGCAATTGCACTTAGAAGACAAGAAATTGTATCGAATAGATGAAAGCATGATCCGGCTCATTATTGGGAGATTTGAAACATTTTCTGAATCAAGGCTGTAATCATACAGGTACGCCGATCATGAGTGCAATTCCAGGCTAAATTAGAGATTAAACCACCTAAAGTTTATCCTGCAGGGTAGAGCGCTAAGCACTACTGTTTACATTCTTTTTTTTTTGTTTTAAAAAAAAAGGACCAGCGTTCAACACATCTGTACTGCAGATTTGGAAAGCTTACAGCCGAATTTGCTACTGATCTACGAGGAAGCAGGGATGTGGTGAAAAAAGTCCTTTTAAGAATGTAGAAAAAAGCCTTTGGACTCAGCAGAGCAGTGACAAAGCTAAATAGCATTTGCACCAAACAAACTCACTGCAGTTAATCAAATAAAAAAGAAAAATGGTACTGATTAGACGGAACATTGAAACACAAGGGGGTTAGTTCTGGCTACAAAAACAAAGAGGAAAAAAAAAAAAACAATTGTCAGCAGTCACATTTCCCTTGAATGTGTATTGTTTTTTTTTTCTTTTGAACTCAAGCGAATACTGCGAGTAGGCTGTGATGCAGTTTGACGCATTTTTATATATTTTCTGGTGCACATCTGTAAGAACAGAAACAAATTTGATGCAGCACTGCCATTTGAAGAGAGCTCCTCGGTGAAATACCATCGCTTGTTTCTTTTTGTAAGCTATGTTACTAAGTATCAGTCGACTTAGAAGATTATCATTGCATGGCTGCATTAAAATTGAGGGTATGTTATTGCTTTAACCAAAATATTACCACCTTGGGAGGTTCCTTTACGTGTTTCAAGGAACACACTGTCACACCCACTGACTGCAAGAACTCCTTTGATGGATATGTACTTGCATCGTGGTGGGAAATGGAGCGCAGGGTGACAGTTTGAATGAACGTAGCGGTTAAATGCTGAATGCACGGACAGCAGGGGACTTCAGGGATGGAAGCGAAAGCTGGAGCAGATGGAAGAAGAAAAGGATGACGGATTGGGGGGGAGGGGGGAAGTGTCTCACCTTGGCAGCCTAAAACGAATTCACCAACACCAACAAGAAAAGGATGGAGGGATGAGAGGATGCATGGAGATGATGGTGGTGGGGGGGAGTGTAGAAACAAAGGAGGATATAAGGAGGAAAAAAAACATGACAAGGAAAAATACAAAAGAGAAGAAGACATTCTTTTGGGTGATACAGAAGTCAAATACACAGGAATAAAACAGGCAATCTGATGGAGGGCTGAAGAGAGACCACTGGAGTGTGTCTGTCAGTTTGGTGTGCTGCAGTTTACTGTGTGCTACTCCATCCCATAAAACGGCTATGAACAGAGCTGTGTGAAATGGGACCTGTGGCAGACATCTCATTAATGCATCAGGAAATGGTGTCGTCTTGTTTTTACAAAAAAGAAAGAAGGAAAGATAAACACCCAACATATATCTCCTTTAAGTATAGATTAAAATGAATAGAAAGCTGGTTAGCCGGATTTTATCTCCCACCTGGGGATCCGCTCAGTCCTTTGATGCCAGCAGCTCCAGGCCGACCAGGAAAGCTTGAGGCCGGGTCACCTGGTGGTCCGGGAGGACCGGGAATACCATTGACACCGTCAACTCCGCGCTCGCCCCTCCGTCCAGGAGCACCGATGCGGCCGTCCAAACCTGACGGCAGAGCAAAAAGCATGAACATTAGGGGTGGGCAAAAATATCGATATGGCAATATATCGCGATACTTTTCCAGCCGATTCAATATCGATATTCAAAATTTGAATATCGATTTTTTTTTTTTAATTTATTTTTTTTTAAAATATTTTTTATCCCCGATTTTTTTCCCATTATATCACCCAGTGCTCCTACCTAAGTGACAGTCCTGGGCTTTGCCACTCTCTACCAACCCTGGGAGGGCCCTGCACTGAGCTCAGGTTTTATTTCACGTTTTATTTCATTTTATAATTTATTTTTTATATAACACAATTGCCTGTCCTTAAAAAATGAAAAATAAACGACAGAGGTTTATTTATTTATGGATTTATATCTATACCGACTGATCACTGTGCCTGTCCTTGGTTTTAGTACCCATCTTTCTTGTGTTTATTATCATTTGCCACATAATTAAAGCAACCTCATACTAAATTTAATGTTAATTTCATATGATGTAAATAATATGAAAAACATATACAAATAAGTTGTAACTTTAGCTTGTATAGTTATAATAAAACATTGTTTTGACTCAGTTTGTCCCATGAATTGTCACTATAATCTGATGAACGTGCAACTCGGATTTTAAGATCCATCACTATCATCTGATGTACATATATACAACTTGGATTTTAAGATGTGTAATGCATTTTTAAATTTTTCTGTGAACTATGTAGAATATAATAATCGGGATATCGCATAATCGGGATATCGCAATGTGTATCGTATCGTGGCTCAAGTATCGTGATGCGTATCGTATCGTGAGGTCCTTCCCAATACCCACCCCTAATGAACATATTAATGCAATCCTTCTCCTTGTGGTGCGTTCACACCGAACATGAATCCCTTTACTTCCCAAAGATGCCCAGTATCGTCATCCTGCTGCATCCCCCATCACCGGCTAGGCTTCAGCTAACCTAAGCTTGGGCTGCCAGTCTCACATGATCCTGAAGGACATTTGTCCGGTAACTTTGGGAACTGATATCTCCTTGACAACGGCAAGTCGTCCATTGAACAAGCCTCTATATGCACTAAATTCATGAACATAGATGTTGTTGCTGTTGCTCGAAAGCTCTTCTTTACGTCATTGAGGATCCTGCATTTGCATTGATCATGACCAGAAGCCCACTTCTCAGATCAGCAGTAGCTGTAGCAACAAATCTGGCTCCATTGATAGCTGGTTTATATAACTGTGGACTGATGGATGTCTCAACACTGAGATTAATTCATCTTGATTACATTGCTTCAGAAAACTCCTTTTTGCAAGGTATAGTTCAGATTATGCTTCCAATGAACAGCAAACTTAAAAGATGGCTTAGATGTCTTTTGTCACTCAAAGTAGCGGTACATCACACCTCCAAATGTATTTCACTAACTAGACTTTAGTTTTTCAAACTAACTCAAATTATCTTTGGTTGAAATAATTAGGGAATGGCTTCATTTTTCTCTAGCAATGTGAATGTTAGAGTGTCTAAATATATAAATATATGAGATATTATAATTGTTGCTTATGAGGTGAAGTACATTGTGTTTGTCTATTGCTGCAACTTGATGAAGCTCTATCACAACAGCTGTACTATTACTACTGCTACTAATGGTACCACTACTAGTTAGCTCTAAACTACTAATATCGCTACCAAAATATGTGTTTAGCAGGTAACTACAGCATCCATAAATGAAACAAGTGTGTATGATATGTTAAAAGTGACATTATTAGTACTGTTATTGATTTAAGACCTAAACCGTGTCACTCTCTGCATCTCAAACTCACCAGGGCCTCCGGGTCCACCATTAGTTCCAGGCTCGCCTTTGTCTCCAGGCAGTCCAGGTGCACCGTCCCGTCCTGGAGCTCCAGGTGTGGCTCCAAGAGTGTCCCCAACCTGGCCTTTGGGTCCAGGGCGCCCTGGAATGCCGTCCTTCCCCCTGCCTCCATCAAAACTCCGTCCTGGAATTCCTGGACCACCCGGGTCTCCTCTGGGTCCAGGAAAACCTGCAGGAAAAAAGTGGAGGAAGGAACAGCAGAGACCGTAACTTAAGTATAGTCAAAGTAATGGCATGAAGGGGCTTGAAGTCAGTAAGTATGCTGCTTCTATTATTACAGTCCAAATGGATGAGTAGAAATCCAAAATAAAAATAATACAGAACAGAAACTAAAAACACATCACTTTTTTACTAAACTGCCCTCTATGATGGAGGCTGATTCTGGGCCTCCTCCTGTAACAACTGATTCATTTGAATAATAACTGAAGTTCTCTTATGACTTTTACAGATGATTCTTCCATTTACCTGAAAATTACTTGGAATTATGTTTTGAAACTGCTTTTATTTGGGTAATTGAATTTAAAAACAGTTCAAACACCCTCACAAAGCACAATCTCATCGCTGTGTTTGGGGCCACCTACGACTCACTACACAAGTGACCGTGACATCACATACCCAGGATGGGGTATGACATTACATTGAGACAATTACAAGGTCATAATATGTATTATTCTACTTAAATTGACCTTTCCTTTGTAATTATGGTATCAATCTACAGCCAGTTTCAGATAATCACAAACTTTGGTCAAACTCATTTCATTGTTCATTCCTCACAGCCTGATCACCATGCAGATTTACTGTACCTTGCGGTCCAGGTTGGCCTCCAAAACCGACATCTCCCCTCTCTCCTTTGGCACCATCAAACCCTGGGCGGCCAGAGCCTCCAGGTGCGCCCGAGTGGCCTTTCGGGCCTGACAGAAACAAACAAGTTAAGCACAATTTTGTGATTACAGACTTTAAACCTATAAGTTTCAATTATCTAAAAATATCTGCTCCAAAGGAAATTATTTCCCTCCTCTTCATAAATAAACTGTAGGTAAAAATGAAGCAAAACAACTTAAAGCAATGGGTGGCTGAACAAGTGGACATGTTATTATTACATTAACAAAGGACTGTGATTGTACCTGGTCCTCCAGGTAAACCAGGATAACCGGGGTCTCCAGCCTCACCGGGGATGGTACACGGCAGTACTGTGCCTAGTAGCAGTCGGACAATGGTTAGAATTCAAACTTTATGCAATTGCATAGACATAAAGACACCTGGACACATTCATGCCATTAAAACAGATGCTCATAACATCACTTCCAAACACTAAAGTTGTCTTCGCAGTAATTAACTTGCTTACATTTTAAAGTGTAGACAGGAAAAGTTCTACTACTTACGCAAACCTTCACATCAACTGTTTATAAGTCACAAGCATCAATAACTGAAATATCCGCTCCTGTCAGCAGTCTCCGTCAGCTTGAGGACGACTCGGTTATCTGGCCAGTTTTGCAGTGTTGATTGTCAATCGCTTTCATTCAGGCTGTGATGATTTTTATTTGGGTTAATTGAAGTGTAACCATGAGAATTAATGTGTGTTGGACGTTTAATGTTGTTAATAGCAAATTCAGGACTCGCTTCAATCATAGAACTCGCTTCAATCATTGGGCGGATCAAAAATTAGAAGCTCATGAGCAGGTTGAAGTTATGAAGTCAAAATGGGCTTTGTGTCTGGAGATCAGCTGTTTTCTGTCCTCTGGCCCCTCCTTCCCCAACCCTAACTGGTTAAAAGCACTTAGCAGAGGCGGCTTGCAAACATGCAGCATGTTTCAGCAGCTTTGACTGAACAAAACATAGGGCTAAGGACTTTACCAAATGCATCCAGACTGGCCGGATGGCATCTCTGAGAAGCAGGGAACGAGAAGCTTCCTTCGCCCTTTCTTTCACCATTTTCTAAAAAGATTAACTTTTTTTTTATTATTGTAATTTGTTTTATGGTCAGTTATCTATAATTTAACTACTGAAGCAAATTCCGAGCTGCCAGATTAATTAAACATGTTTCGATTTTACCATCTACTGTAAAATGGTTTGCAGAAATTGAATGAATATAGTCATTTTTAAAGTAACTGCAGGTGGACCTCTATAACAATTTTAATATTACACTGAGTTCATAAAAAAATTTAATTATTTTTTCTTTCTTTTTACGAACCAAAAACCTCAAAGTAACATTTCCCATACATCCTGTAATGTGTTAAAGACTGATGGTAAAGTCTATTTCAAAGTGGTGATTTTTCTGCGGTCTCTGAAGTGTTTTGTGTATACATTTTTTTTTTTCTTAAAACATTTTTTTTGCTTCCATAAAATATTTTCTGCATTGAAGACTGGAAATTAAAGTGAAGATAAAAAATGTTATGTTTAATTCATAAATCATTCAAAAAAGGGAGTGTTTAATGCTGATATTGATCATTTGAAATCTTTACTCCTGAACTGTGATTTCCAGTAAAAAAAATATGTCCACTTTTGCAGTCTATATCATTCAAAGCCCATATTCTCAAAATATTCCTAACTCTTTGAACCTGGTTTTATTTTTCAGCAGGACTCCCAGTCATAGTTTTGTGGTTTTCTTTTAATTTTGTGTCTCCAAATGCATTTTTAAAATAGCATTCAATACAACTGTGAACATGTGCTAGACCAGAAGTACTTGGTTAACTGAATGTTTGAGATATTTATTTTCATCTAGTGCGGACAGACCAGTTCTGACCGGGTAAAAGTAGTCGCTTCAGCAGCTTTTGTAAACTGTTTATATCCTTTGAGGGATGTTTGGATCCACCAGTTGCCGGGGTAACACAACATACGCTGTTACTCTGACCGGTGGTTGAAAAAGTTAGTTACCCACCCGTTCCCTCTCCGGCGTCATTAACCCCTCCACAGCTGTTTTCACCTGGACAGATACACATGCACAAGGAAGGTGACAGAGATGGAGGGATGGATGGATGGAGAGAGAGAGAAACAGATAGAGATGGAGATATGTTCATAGAGAGAATGAGGGGTGAAGATGGCAGCATACAAAGCCAGTCAGGGTCATTTGCATGCGCCATAGGAATTAATTTTTGTTTTCATCAAACAAATATCAGCAAATCAGCAATCAGTTCCAGTCAATTCATTCAAGGCTCATTCTGTTAAGGCAGAAGCATACCGAAATGCTTGGTTCGGTGTCAAAGTGCTAAAAAAACAAACAAATCAGGTTATTACCATCAACAGGAGAGAGGAAAGAGGGAAAGAGTTGCTTTGTCAGTGACTGAGATGTCACACAAAACAGCAACTGCTGTTGGACTCCTTCACTCTCTCTCAGCTCCTGTGAGTGACAATAACCCTCATATTGAAAGCAAAATGAATCAGTTATTCAGCATAAGCATAATGATATGAGAGCGCACATTCATACTGAAGATGAGGACCAGCTGCTGCAGAAGATCCTGTGTCATTTAGTCTCAGAGAGGAGGAATTGAATATCAGCAAAGACCTGCTGCAGTTACACTAAAGATTCAGTGCTGCCGAGTAAAGTCGATGTCTATGAATACAGTTTTTGTAGGTTTCAGTTAAAAATAAATAAATAAATGGATAGCTACATCCAAAGAACAATCAATACAATTTCTGGCCACGTGGGTCTATGGAGTCAAACACCTAGCTAGCCTTTGGCTACTTAGTACCCTCTGTAAACTTTTGACTTTTATTTTGTAAATAAAGACTAAGGAAAGCATAATTAGTGTTATTGTAAAGATGAGAGAGATGAGGGTTGGCCTGGAAGGATTTGGCGTTGTACTTAAGCAAATCCTTGTTTCAGCACACGTTTCAGATGTCGATGAAATAAGGGCTTGATATATTCCCCAAGAGGCAATGTACATTAGTTAAAGTCAGATTCTATAAGCCAAGCTAATATAGTTAACTTAAGGTAACTGAAGTAAGGTGGGGGTGTTCCAGCTGGTTCCCAGAGCTGCTCGTTTCACCTACTTGGCCATTTTTGGATTAACTGTGGGGTGAAGCCACAAAAAGGTTTTGGGGATGTTAAAAGCACTCTTTAGGAGACCCATGAGTGACATCACAGGCGATTTGTCAGGTTATTTTTATACTCACTGGTCAACCCCTGGCATGAAGGATAACAAAATGCGCGTCTAGTGGGACACACTGATATTACAAGACGTGCAGGTGCATCCCCACTCATGAGTGCAGTGTTCTCTGTGGCTCATTTGTGAACACAGCAGCTCTGTACGCCCCCCTGTGGTCAGAAGCGATATTGCTACATAGTGTATTTTATAAGAAAATACTTGACGTTTTACATGTTTTGCCATCGAACCACATCCTTTAACTTTATAGGCTTGGATTAACTTTACAACACATTGATTTTGCCTTTATTTTCTTATGAAGATACAATTTACAGTCTGGAATTTTAGTACCAGATTCCTTGTAATATATTTTAAGAGAAATTCAGGAGAAGATTTTTGCTAATTTGTATACTTGTGTGTGGTATGTTTTTCTTCTCTTGAATATGCACAACTATAATCTTAGAGAAAATATAATCTATGTTTATTTCTTTTTTCTAAATTAACTTGTAAATGAACACATTTGATCAAAGAGAAAGTCAGGGTTTTCTTCTCTTACATGGCTCCTTAACACCATGAAGAGAGAGTTTTACTTCTTGGATTCCTACTTCATTGCTTTGTCCAGAAATGTCAAATGAAGCCCTCTCACCTCGTCTGAGACTAAAGAAGCACGGCGGTCGCTGCACACGTCAGTGATTACGATGTCATAATCAGTCAAATAAAGAAGCAGCTTATGGATTATCAGCACTAGCTGCAGCAGAGAACAAGCTCATTAATGGAGACCATTAATCATGTAGTTAACAGTAAGCAGCCGAGGCACAGCGGGCAGGAAGCTGCTTTGGTAGAGAAAGACTAACACAAGCCACATTGTCTTCTTCCGGTCCTGGAGGGTTTAGTTGCTTCAGTAATGATGGTGAAGCAGGTATTGTCCCCTAGAAAAGTCCTCTGATGGTTTTTGATGTTAGGATGAGGCTGCTATGATAATTACACTGCAGAAAGGCTGGACAGTGATGGCGTGTGGTATCTACGGTTGGGATTTTGACCTGTGGGATGAATACAGCTTGAACTCATTGAACTTAAACTTAAACTCATTCAAGCTTGCACGCTTTTTTTCCTATTTCTAACTCATTGTCCGTCTCATGGATGCACGCTTTCAACAACAAGCATACTACTGCTCCTCCGCATCATCACTTACCTCTTGGCCCAGGTAGACCCGGCTGCCCTGGTAATCCAGGGACACCTGGATCTCCAGCCTCTCCACGGAAGCCTGGGGTTCCTGTGAAACCCCTGCCGGACTCGCCGACCTGTCCGGCAGCACCTTTAGACCCTGGGAAGCCTTGGAATCCTTTCTCTCCACCCGTGCCATAGCCGCCATCACCCTGGAGAGGACCACAAAGAACAGGAAAGGGGGGGGGAAACAGATTTCAAGGACATAAGCAATAGGAAAAGATACATTGAAAGGCAAGGATAAATATAGGGCAATGGAAGGAAAAAAAATGGGAATGCTGCTTTCAGTTTTGATATTTAAACACAGAACTTGTGAAGTAAACTTTAACTTAAATGTAAACGGTGTGTCCTAGTACTCACAGGGGGTCCTAGGTTTCCGGGGAACCCAGGCAGTCCATCTCTGCCCTGTTTTCCTGGTTCACCTGCCGCCCCCCTTAGTCCAGTATTTCCACGCTCTCCTTTCACCGAGAAAGAGTAGGGGTAATACGCTTCCCCCTTTTCTCCCTTACGACCAAAACCGCCCCTAGGACCAGCTCCACCCTGACGAAAGGAGAGAAAAGACAGAAAAGACGTGTTTGTACAGAGTTGGTAGTGTCATTTGTGCAAGGATTTCCACAACACGTTGCAGTGTTTTCTATATGAATTTCTGCCCATTCATTCTGTGAGGGATTGATGAGGTCCTACACCGATGTCAGATCAGAGGGCCTGAAATATTTGTTCTTCTTTAGTCCAAAAGTGCTTGATGGAGTTGAGGGCAGGATTCGTGAAGGCCAGTCAAGTTCTTACTGTGCTTACATAAACGCCAGCGGGCGTTTGAGACTCTCCAGGTATGGAGAGTATCCAGGTAAGGTACGCACCACACTTCTGAGTTCTGTCATGGTCCGAAACTTCGCGGTACTTTCCAATTGTTCCCAAACACCTCCATAATTGAATACTGCCATTTACTTGATTTTAATACCTGTTGTTTTCTTTAAAATGCCTGAATTAAATAATTAACTGGTGTGGCTAGATACCGTATTTTCTGGACTATAAGCTGCACCTGCATATAAGCCGCATCCACTCTATTTAAAAAAAAAAAGATATGCAAGACGCAGATATTTCTGTTGTTAGATTAGATATTTACTACATGTACAGAAGGATTCTGAACTGTAAATGATGTACATGTTTGTACCTAAATAGATCCTTTCCTAACAGTGTCTTTTAACACGGCAGCAACTTTACTGATTAAAAGTGGACAGAACCAAGTGAAAATAACCAGTATTTATTTATCTATTTATCTGTTTGAAATCTGCTTCTACTTCTATCTGCTAAAGAAGAAGAAGCATATTCTTCTTTGCATTTATTTTGTCTTAGTTTTTATTCTAATTCCGGTTAGAGCGCCCCTAGCGGTGGAAGAAAAATCCACAGAATAGCCGCACCTTTGTATAAGCCGCATGGTTCAAAACCTATGAAAAAAGTAGCGGCTTATAGTCCAGAAAATACGGTAATTATTGATACAGACAGACAGACAGACAGACAGACAGACAGACAGACAGACAGACGGAGAAAGAAAACATTTTGTTTACCCTGGCTCCCTGGACGCCACTCAAACCAAGTGAACCCGGGTCACCAGTTTCCCCCTTCCGTCCCGCGAAGCCAGGGCTCCCGTTGGCACCTGGACCTCCACGCCCGCCAGGATACCCGGAAGAGCCTCCCCCTAAACAGTTACAGTCGCCAGGGTCGCCTGGAAGATGAAGGTGTTAAGTATTGGGGGGAAAGCAGGAGACCAAGAGAAAAGGAGCAATAAAAGATAGACAAAGTGGAAAGTAAGACGGATAGAAGGACGAGAGTGAAATGGTTGAGGGAACGAAACAGAAAGACAAAAGAATAATTAAAGAGTTTAGATCATTAAATCATAAAGACAAAACTAGTATTCATTGTCTTTTATATTTATTATGACTTATACTCATTACGCAACATAGGGGAAATGTATATTTACAAATTTGACTAATATGGTAACGTAGCTCAAGAATGAATAAAGCCATGTTTTTGCAACATTTTTCCATTACAGTTTTTAAGAATGAAGTTGCTAAATTGTAAAACAGGTGCTGTTGCAGGGAATATAACGTCTTCAAATAGTCATTGTATCAATTGTAAATAACAATGACAACATGTGCACAATGAAAAGAAGTTGATATTTTAAGTAAAGGATGTTCTCTTTTCATCAAGTTTGTATTCATACCTCTAAAGCCTCTGCCTCCGCTGTAACCTGTTTCTCCTCTGGAGCCAGGAAGCCCGGGTAGTCCAGGGCTACTGGAGCCGGAACCGGGACCGGGACCAGCTGCAGGCACACATACACAAGGACAATTAGAGGAATCAGGGGCCGAAGGGTTGGCTTAGCCCAAAGGTAGCACACAAATAATACAACAAGGTTGTTTTTCAGACTTTACACTGTTAAAACTTGAGCTGAATTGCACTGACTGCATTTCTATACCTGTAAAATATTTGGAGCATTTCATTTTTAATTTTAAAAAGGCTCTAAAGCCTAAAAGTTTATATTACATAATCAGGAATCACTTAAATCAGCACAGCTGCAGTGCAATTACAGCTTAGGGTAACAGTGTAATATCTGTGTTAGTTTGCAAATAAAATAAAATGAAAAATTAATGAAAAATTTAATAGATTTTCTTTGAATTTTTTTGAACTCCGAGTTGACATTAGAATTGAGCTGCTGGTGGAAGAGGAGAAGGTGACAAGAGATGAGAGGAATACAAAGCACTGAATTATATACATCATATGAAAATATAAAACAGCAAAATATTCAGCAAGAATTCATTCAGTGATTTTACATAGACTTTGTTGGCTGATAGTCTCCATGAAACATGTACATATCAGTCATTTTTAATTATTTACTTTTTGGATATGTTTCTGTCAAAAAATAAAATTGATTAAAATTTAAAATGTAGAAAAATATTAACAGAACAAATAATAGAGACAATTTTATAGGATTTTTAAGAATAAAATAAATCACTAATGCTGCTCCCAAGCACTGAGGTCCATGTAAAATCAGTGAATTTTGATTACAGCAGGCGACACCTTGTGGCTGTAGATAAGTAAAGCAGCTTGGAATGAAGATATTCTCCTATCCAAGTCTGAAGCTGGTAACAGTTTGCGCTCTCCACTTACCACTACTTCCTGCAAAAGGTACAGCGCGAAACAAAAAAAAAAATAGCATTTTTTGCAGATAGATTCAGCCGGCTGAAAGATGCTGTTTTGAATATCACTTTGAGAGGTTGGGTATTGCCAATAGCGATTACAGCTGCCTTTAGGATACCTGTACGACTGACCTGTGGGGTCCAGAGGATAGATCTTGCAGGGATCATTGGAATACCCTTGGAGAACAGTAAAGTCACACAGCTGTTATGTTTTTTGTTTTTTTTTTACCTTTCGACCTCGTCTTGTATTCTGACAGATGAACTGGCGTTTACTCCACAAATAACACACACAATCCATTTCAAATTCTCATCCCTTTTACAAGCCGCACCTCACCACCTGTGATAGGACCAAACACGTTGCCAGTCAGTCCTGAGGGCACTTACTTGACGGGCCCTGAGGTCCAGGAGGGCCAGGGGGTCCGGGTGGTCCAGGAGAACCTGATTGTCCTTCAGGGCCATAGCTTGGAGCACCTGGAGAACCCTTCTCTCCCGGCGGGCCGGGGGTCCCGGGAAAACCTGGGAGTCCTCCATATCCTCCTCCATATCCTGAATGAAATTGGTATTTTGTTGTTAATAATTAATAAATAAAAATAAAAACAACGGTTCATACTGTTTATCTTGACTTTGTGCAGTTAATTCATGATCTGTTTAAATTACCTCCGCCAAAACCGCCTGGTTCGCCTGGAGGTCCAGGGTATCCCGGAGATCCTTGGTCACCACGGACACCTGGAACGCCACTGCGGCCGTAGTCACCTGGAGGCCCTGCAGTGAATAATGGGTAACATTAAACACTGGTGCATGTTGAACAGTACAGCATTAAATCAAGAATAAACGTGTATGTGATTTTTACCTCTACCGGAAACGCCTTGGCCGTTCACATAGACTGGAGGTCCTGGAGGACCCGGTTCTCCTTGGTCTCCCTGTGAAAGGTCCATGCAGCAGAGGATTAGGAAACAAAGAGTATGAATAGAGAAAATTACCTTCTATACTCTTTTCCTGGGCACTGCTATCAAAAAGTTCAAGAAATTAAGGAAAAATAGGAGGGGACTTCCTATTAAACCTAGAGTACAAGAAAAATCCTGGAATTCATCAAAGGGAAGCTCGCGGGATAGTCCTCAATGAAAGGAAGTGAATAGGGCTAAAGTGCTAAAATCCTCACGAGCAGGATTATTTAACCAAAAAACACCAATCAGATTAGCCATCAAGACCATGAAAAACGTTGGTAGCTCTCACATCCTGCGTGAAACCACATTAACAGGTTGTTCATCTGTCCTCCTACCTCCCACATTCACACAAACACACACTCATGTACACGTGCAGATCACTTTTACCTTGGGTCCTTGGTATCCTGGTTGGCCTGAGTAACCTGCGTCACCTCTAAACCCCTGTGAAGAAAAAAACCCTTTTAAAATTAAGGTCTGCGGCCCTTTGCTGCTTATCTTCCCCCGTTCTATTTCTTTTTTCACCACTTTCCATAAAGGCCACTAAAAGCCTATAATCCTACAAAAATAAATACATTTATAGGGTAGCATAATTCAAGAAAATGAAGGTGGAGGCAAAGTCTTACATTCTTTATCTCTGATTTAACACATTTGATTTGATACGAACACTTTACTTCATGTTTAAGGTCAATATTATTTTGAAGTTGTTTTTTTTTTGTTGCAGGTTTCATACAAAACAACTTAATAACAGGAAGCTCGAGTAAGAACACAGCCACATATTTGATAAGTGTTTATTTTCACTTTAAATAGGTGGTTAAAAATGCGCAGGATTATGAACATTGGGTTTCTTACACTGAAGGGAATTTAGGAAAAAAATATGATTTCAAGGCAGTAAGCTTGGGCTGAATTAGGTTGACATCTTTGTTAACAGGTCTTAAAGAAGGTAGCACAATCATCATTTCCATAGCAACAACCATTTTAAAGCCTCTCTATGTAAGAATACCATCCCTGGCCAAATGGGGGAGACATAAGAAAGTTAATTTGTCAGCCCATAGGATAAGAAACAACAAAGTTTACCTCTAGTGGGATAAATCATTATTACAAGTATTATTGTTTCCGCTCAATAGCAAACAGTGGTTGGTTGCTCATGTCAACACAGCAGATTTATATGCCCCCATGTGGTCAAACGTGGTATTGTTACATAGAGTGATTTTAATATGCATCGTATTATATGGTTAAAAGTACATGCTATAATATATTGGCTGAGAATAATAAATATATAGCAGCTGCTGTTCAACAACACTTACCTGCTGCCCCTCAGAGCCGGGAGGTCCATTAAAACCCGGAGGACCCTGTTTGATTACACATCAAACAAGATTAATGACAGAAGCAGACCAAAATGAAACATGATTGATAATTCATACCACAAATGACAGCAGTGATTAACTGGACTTTTCAGCAATGCTTTTCAATACAACACATCATCGAGTAGTGTGAGGAAGTCTTACTCTTGCACCGGGGTATCCGGGAATGCCTTTCTCTCCAAATTCCCCAGGATAGCCAAAAGGTCCCTAGAGTTAGATGATAGAAAAGAAAAAGTATATTCAAAGGGAAGAAAATAAAATGTGGTCTCTGAGCTGGTTAGAAGTTTATGATCTCTTATGATCTCCCACATCTTGTGGGCATTTTTACGTATTGGGTGTGGATTATTTGTAATTTGTGCAGTAATGACAAAGCGAGGCTTACAGGTCGTCCAGGGGTCCCATCATTTCCCCTGTAGCCCTTCAGGCCAGGGTCCCCCTTTAGGAGAGACAGAGAAAGAATAAGGTACATCTGAGAACAGGTTCATTTGTTTAGGGAAGAACAGAAGCTGGGGCTCCATGCTGACATGCTTGGCTTGGTTTATTTGGAAGATTGATTGGGATGGTAAAAGGCCGATCATAGATTATGGCTTTGACATCAGATGGAAGAAAAACACATTTCTTTATGAATGCTTACCAAAAATGTACAATTAAATGCCAACTTTGGTTCAACATGAATGTGACTTACAGTCAATGTTTTAGTTATATTTGCAAAAGGTCCTTTGATAAATGATGCAAATTTTACAATGTAATACTCTATTTGACTTACTGCAGTGTCAGGCGTTGAATATTTAAACTTTGGTTTGAGTTTAAGTCTTTGTCTTTGTTGACTTGTGTTCTGTTTTCTTTATTTCACCTATTTCCCACTTTATTTTAATCTACTTTTCACTTGCATCCCCTGCACTGCTTTCTAGTTTTTCTGAGGAATGTTTGGAGTTGGTTGAATCTCTTTGGATAAGCTTTTGCTGCACCTAAAATCTTTAAGATTGTTTTTCTTTTTTAAATCCTGGGTACTTTACCCATATCACACCCTATTTATCACACTGACTGAAAGTCCTCACTTCCTTTTTTCATTTTTTTCATTTCTGTCATTCTCATAGTAATGCTTACACCAACAAGACCAGCAGCATGAGATACTGTAAGGGACAATTTAATTTAATTTGAAAAGTAAGTCACATCATTGTTTACAAACAGGCTGTTTAAATAAATATGGCATTAATGAATCCACCACCTTGAATCTACTCAAGGAACAACTGAAAGGAGGAGCTCTGCTGGGCTCAGGCTGCTCACAAATGTTGCTGGAATATTCTGATTATTTTTTGCTTAAATGTCTGAAACAAAGAGAGAGTTTCCTCTAATATTAGGAGGTCTCAATAACCCAAACCTTTTAATCAGACTAACACATTTTAGGTCTGTGGAGGGATTGAACTCTAAAACATTGACATTGGTGGTGTAAATGTTCACATTTCTGATAGTGACCTTTGTAGCTAAATCCTGCATCTTGTATTGTATGAAACCATTTCTTTGAAAAGTTCTAGTGTGACACATGGAATGAGGAGGCTTACTCTCTGACTAGGGTGTACCGTTGTTGTTTATTATTCCTTTGCATCATATGTTAGAGTTGCAGTTGTACTTCATTGCTAAAAGGCTGCTAGTCATCAACGATTGAAGTGGATCGAAAACACACGTACATATGCAAACATTTTGAACACTATCTGTTCTTGTTTGAGGACAACTAGGATGAAATGTTTTGAACCACTTCAAATGTATATATATTGGTACCAACATATCTAATAATGGCATATACATCATGGAAGAGGATGTTGCCATGGCTCCTGCTGATCACTTTTAAGCTCCTTCTGACACTGAAATAACTTCCATCCAGTCTCTGACGTCAGAAATGTCGTGTGATGAGCTTGTGTTGACGTAAGTTGTGTTTTCCAACAAACCTGCAATCCTTTGTCTCCTTTGCGATAACCCACAAACTCCCCAATGCCATTGATCATTGGCTGACCAGGGTCACCGGGCAAGCCCACATCGCCCTGGATACCATAACCATGGAACAGAGAGAGCTGTTTATACCAGCTTCTTGCCAGGACTGAGTTCAACCGGTGGCGGCAGAACAAGGAGGGGAAAGCTGTTGGAAAGGGTCGACCAGGTTTGGGTATTTAAGGGAAGAGCGGAGGGACCGTTGACAGGAACGTTGAAAGGAGGAGGGACTCCATGGTAGCGCATGAAGCCAGGGAAGAGGATGGAGCGTGCGGAGTGAGGACAAGACGGAGTGACTGAGGTGATGAGAGGCGGGTCTTTTCATCACTCAAGAGTTTTTATAATTTGGTTATTATAACAGTTGTGGAATTTCTGAAGGGATATTACTTACCAAATTACCAAGATGTGTATTTACAAACATTTCTGATTTCGATGGCATTTATTCTGGTTGCGTAATATATGACAAAAAAGAAATAAATGTTTCAAACATTCTTTTTTCTGCACATTCTTCGTGTGGTTATAACTCAAGTCAGTCTAGAATTATTTAAGTATAAAAAAAAGTCTTAAAATAGTGTTTTTAATTGAAAAGTTAAACTATTCCTGAATCTTATGAGGATGTTTGTTGTTTTGTAAAATTATAGCCAAAAAAGAAAGTTCAACCTGTAAAAAGTTTAAGGTTTTCAGTATCAGGACGTTGAAAAAGAAATCTTCTCAATCTCCTCACCAAATTTAGAATCAGATAAATGCAACTTCAGGTGAACAGCAAGACATGACATATTGCATGAGTGTCATTAAAGGCAAAACTAAACCAAATGTAAGTAAACCTTTACTACTCCCACTGGAATCAAGAGTGTGGATGGTATCGAGGGGCTGCCAACTAAATTTGATGATTTAATTCATTATCAGCAGGCATGAGGCCATGTTTCTAGTTCTAGTTCTTTAGAAACTGAACTCAGTTTCTAAAAGAAACATGGCACTATGGGTTTGGGTGGAAAATTAGTATCTGACCAAACCACAAAATGTTTGGAATAATAGCCTTATTATGGTATGGGGGATGATTTGGGCTTGTTATTGCAGCCACACAATCTGAACTTGGACCCTGAACCTTTTTAGACATATTCTGGACTCAATCTTGACCAAAACTGCAATGGTCCAGTCAAATTTCAGGCCTTATCTCTAATAAAATCCTGTGATGGAACTTTTAAAGATCTGCACTTGAATGAATGTCTTCAAACCATAATAACCACTTAAGATTGTAAAAGTGGGCCTAACTTCCTCTCAAGTGATGTGAGAGACTAATATCATACACAAAGAAATGACTTTGTGTGTTGATGCAGTTGCTTCTGCTTGGTCCTGAATCAGGAGCTGTACTCTCCTCTTCACTGACAGCTTTGTTCCAAAGTTAATGACATGCTGTAATAAATCAAGTATTGTTGTTCATCTGAGGTTTTATTCCATTAGATCTGGATAGGAAAGGATGATTTCTTATCTTGTCCTGATACTATACAACCTTAGAAGTTCCTTTTTTTTCTCCTTTAACTAAATAAACATCCAAATTCTAGTTTTGTCTATCAAATTTGTGCATGTGGAACATTTTTCATACATTAACTTGTCCTTCAAAAAGCTTCAGACCTTATATTATGTTGTTTTCTTCCCTTCCTTTGAGGTTAAAGGTTCAGTGTTTGTGAAAAAACTGTTGTTTAAAGAATTTTACAGCGAGAAGAAAGATGCCAAACAACTGTTTCCATGATGGACCAGCCTCTCTTTTACCTCGTCCAAGCCTCCGCCTCCTCCTCCTCCAGATCCTCACATGCTCCCATCCATGGCTGTAACGTTTGCTGCAATCACTGCTCCTCTTCATCTCTGAACTGAACGACCTGCTTCCACTGTTAACTTTAATTCCCAACACTTTTATAGTTAAGCCCCACCACATCCGTGTGTGTGCTCGTGTGCCTGTGTGATGCGAGAAAGTGTGATGCGGAAAACCTTTTCCCTTTCCTTGCCGTGTTACCTGATCTCCTTTGTAGATAGTGAGAGTTTGTTCGCCAAATAGCGACCCGGCTCCGGGAGTACCACCGGGTCCAGGAGGACCCACATCGCCCTGGAGTCCGAAATACATACAACACACGGTTAGCCAATCTGAGGGGGCGAAGGGCTGAGCAGGGGAACATCAGGGAGGAAAGAAAGTGGGCGAGATGGAAAACATGAACGAGAGAAAGGAAGGAAAAGCTGGGAAGGAAAGAAATGATGAAAAAGAGCAACAAAGAATGAAGAAAAAAACAAGTTCCTGCAGATTCTTTTAATCTTGTTCATGTTGGTTTTTTTTCTGCACGGCAAAATTTATGAACTTGTTAGATATAAAGATGAATTCTGCTGCTGAGCCCATTGAAGCTCAAAGAAATTTATCTTTATGGCTTTTTTCAGTCTTTGAATAATATTACGTACTTTAGACAATAAAATCCAATTCAATCTTTCCAAATTTTACTTTCAGACATATTTTCGTTAATGTTTAAACTTTGACCATCTTTACCCCTGAAAGACTGAATGAAATGCTCTTTTGTTTCTGATTCGTTGCAAATTAACCTGATTAGCCGTAATATGTCCCATATGTTGTAGTTCAGTTTAATTTTACACACCATCCTACAATTTATAAAAAAAAAAACACTTTTATTTCTGTTTTGAGAGTTGTGTGTCCTCCCTTGTCACCTACAGTACATCCAAAATTGGTATAGTAATGGATCATATACTTAATAATTTATTTATTTTATCACTGATTTTTCATCAAAACCTTAATTCTGACACAACCCTGTCAGTTTTTTCAGAGTTGCCTGGGTTTAGAAATGTGTAATTCATTGAGTTATGCAGCGTACTGCAGCATCCCAGCTCCAGATCAGAGTACAGTTATCCAGCTTGCACATAATTATCTCTACTCATCTTCACATCTTGTTGCATTTTCTGCATCTGTTGTGATACGTGTGTCTGACTCCGTCTCCTAAAACCAGCTGACAGAACTGCATCTGTGCAGTGTTTTGACCAATTTTGACCATTTATACCACTGGATATAGTTTCAGCCTTTGAAAAATAGTAATTGTGTCTACTTAGACTATTTAAGAAAAGAACCATCATTTGAAACACTGCTGTTTGGGTTTCCATGAAAGTGCAACTTCATGAAAGATTACAATATGTTTAAACTGTTTACAATATATTTATCAATGAACACCTCCTTTTTTCACTGATTTTTTTAACTGCTCTATACTTTTTAATTATGCCTGTCACTTTATTATTACTATTATTGTTGTTGCTACTATGGGACATAGTTTTTTTCTTTACCTTATTTTTAACTCTTTGTACCTTTTAGACTTGCATCTGTAATCTCCATGGATGTAAATAAAGTGACAACAATGGCTCAAACTTTTAATCTGAACTTTTTGAACTCCTGGTTTATAACAGAGCACCTCAAGAAAGTTACTGATTTAGGAAGATTTTTTCATCTCATCTGTGTTGTAACATGAGTGCCTCTTCTCAGCTAACAAAAACAGAATAATGTCCCGTATCTAACATAAATATGACATCTTCTGCACATTAGAGCTCAGAGAAAGCTCTGAACAAACTGTTTACACCTCTGACAACGTTAAGATAATTAAATCAAATCAAATCAAACTTTATTTGTTAAGCGCTTTTCATACAAAATAGAAAATGCAACGCAAAGCGCTTATATAAGGCCAAAGAACCTCAGAGAAAGAAGTTAGACATGAGGAAAAGAGGAAAGATGAAAACTTCAGGATAGAAAAGAAAAGTGGAAAGTGCACGATAGAGAAAGAGACAAGTTTGGAAAGAATTTCTTGACTTTCTTATTAATCAGTACAGCCCAATGCTACACAACTGCTATCTTTAATCGTTCAAGAAATGTGCTTCAACAGGCTAAAGAGTAGATCCAGCTGATCCCACGCCACCTCAAGCCGTGAATCTGTCTGAGCCCCGCGTGTGAGGATTGGATTGAACGTGACATGCATGCGGTCTGCGAGAAGGGTGACTGTTAGTTAGTCGTGTGATACCGCTGAAGTGAGCCGAGTGGCTGGGGTGAGGAGTGGGGGAGCCAAGGAGCAGGCAAATGCAGTGCAGTCCATGAGTTCACCATCAGACATGATCAAAATGAGTAAATATAGCAATGCAGGAAGTAGGAGCGAGTGATTCCAGCACCCAGTTACAGTCCACAGATTCTCCCCCAGAATGACAGCTCAGAAATCAGAAGTGATTTAAAGTTTGTTTGATGCATTTATGCAGATATTCCCATAAAATGAGTGTCCCAAATAGGATTAAAAGAAGTAGTTTAATCTACTTCTTTTGTCTTTTCTCATCTTGAAAATGTCATTGCAGTGTATAAAATCTCTGAGCTGCCATTCAACAGTCAAGAATAAAAGTGCGTGAAGCCACCAGACAACTCACAACTTCCCAATCTGAAGCATGTGACGAATCACACCTCCAATCATTTTTATTTTTCTTCTTTCCCCCCCATAATTTCAGATAAAACACTGAATTAATATGCAAAGTAAAACTGCTTCTCTCGTGGGAAGTTGTGTTTGCCTCTGCGGCAGGATGGATCATTTGAAAGAACACACCAGACTGAATCAAGTTCACGTGATTTTTTTATCATACAGGAAGAAGATGGACCAATCCATTCAGCGGATGTGTCACTCAAGAGGATGGAGGGATGCAGGGATGTGTGGTGTTAAAAGGAGGAAGGAGTGGATGGAGGGAGTGCAGGTTGTGAAGCCACCACCAAAACATCAGCATGCACAATGGAACCGGTCAAATAAATGAAATTTAGACAAAGAAAAAAACAAAAAGATTTTCTCAAACAAGCATGAATGCACATGCGCAGTAGTTGTGCACAGAACCCAGCTAAAACACTCTCAGCCTGCTGTTTTGGACGTGAAAATCTGCTGTAATAAAATACACAATAATTCACAACATTCGTGCAAGAAAAGTAAAACAAATCTCATTTGTAAATGAAAGATTTCATCAGAGAAAAGAAATGTTTCTCAGATTAAAGAAGACTCTTAAAAGCCTTTTTCAGTTTTTTCCAAATCAGCAAATACAATTATAGTAAAACAACTTATTCAAACATTATTTAAAATAAAGGCTTTTAAGTTTTGCTTCTTCCAACTGTGAGTTATATGTTTGCCCTTTGATTATATTTTCAGAAATAACTACACAAATGTGGCTTAAAAAAACAAAACAACAAAAAAAAACAGGAAAAAAAAGACTGTAAGAAAATGTGAGGTTTTCCCCCTTGTGGTCTAGTGCTGTAAATGCACACCTGGGCAGAATAAAATAAACTCTTAACCAACATTTCTTGCTCTTTTCATGATGTCTTTGAGGAATTTTGGATCGATAAATTTAAGGAGGAGAAACACGTCATCATCACTCGCGTGAACTGACTTTCACGGTTAACGGTGCATACTGTACCTTGTCTCCTTTCTCTCCTAGATATCCGTCACTACGGCTCCCCTAAGGACGAAAATGGTTAAAACATGTTTTTTGGAGAGAAAAAAAAAATATGAAAAGATCCTTTAAATTGAAAGAAAACAAAACTGCAATCCAACCAGAAAAATACACTTCCTTACAACGGATACGTCATCATATTCAGACGAGATTTCTGTGCATCATGAAGAGAATAAATGGCTGGATCCTGCCAGCAAGACCCAGATAAGGATTCACTGTCTTGACTTTTCCAGGATCAGGACCTTCATCACCAAATGATCATTTTATTAATATGTGTATATTTCTTTAAAAAAAGTGATATTTAATTTTCCTGATATTAAGTTTAATTTTATAATTAATCTGCCTTCAGGGATTGATAAAGTAGTTTTGAATTGGAATTCAATTTCAATTTAATATCTGGTGCTAAATTTAGTTATTTTTGTGATGTATAATTGGGACATATATGATTTTTATCAGATACATTTGATTAAACTTTGTTACTTAGATGAATTAATTATTATGTTCTATGAATATATCTTTGAACCTGTATTCATTTTTGCATTTCAATGGGCATTCGAGATTGCAAATATACACTTACGAAGGGAGCTTTTAAAGCTTTTTAAAAGATTGAATCCAGTAATCTGAAGCCGTGAATTAAGCGTCAACTTTAGTTTCTGTGGGATTATTAACCATTTAGTTTACAGTTCTGCCTGATTAATGCACACAAATCCTCTACTGTTATTTAGCTTTCTGCAGCCTGAGAGTATTAAGTCATATCAAATAGAAAATAATCCTTGTAGGTCACCATGTGATGGAGGACAACCAGCACATCTGTTTATTCCACATCACAGGATCTTCAACCTGTAATATTTATTTTCCTGTTCCCCTGGCAACGACAGCTGACCAGTAAGCAGTCAGGATGTTCTTGTGTGGTCAGAAATGATGAATTGATTGAAAACGCTATAAAGAAAACGAATGAAGAGGCAGCCTACATCTCTGGCCAAGGACCTGATACTGGAAAAGTCACAGTACCTCCTTCATACTGACTGCCATTTCATCCATTTTTAGAAGAACATGTCTTGTTTTTGATTTTCTGTCTTACCATCAGCCCTGGGGGACCGGGAGGACCGGGTGAACCCTAGAAAGAGGTAGAACAATTAAACTCACTGATAAACTAATCAAAACAGGAGCTCATACAGCAGAAAAATGACACGGATCAGAGACAGATTTATGACAGCTTCTGTAAAACAGAGTAAATCTTCCTCATAACACAACACCTGTACACGCTAGATTTAACACCTACACCAGGGATATTCAATTGGCAGCCCGCGGGCCACATGCGGCCCGCCAGGAGCTTTTATGTGGCCCCTGGCCATATTTAAAAAAAGGGGGTGTTTGTTGAAATTTCTTTTTTTTTTTTTTTTTTTTTTTAATAATATTTTTATAACTGGCTACTATGGACTAAAATGGTTGTGCTCAATGCTTAATATAATATTAAAATAAGGAAATCTTGGTGGAAAGTGGTGCTTTGTCATTATGGCGTGTTTTATTAAAAGTAGGTGAATATCAATTTCATTAAGTTTGCACAATGCATGGTTTCAAAATGAACTTGCATTCAAAATAATATTTCTTTATCTGAATATTATATTTAACATTCACAATTACTAAATCTGGAGACAATTAATACATAATTCATATGTAAACTAGATATATTCAAATGTATAATACAAATGTATTATATTTACATAAGTCTTCGTCTTTGAGTGCAAAATACATTTTGAAAACCCCCACATTTTCAAATTGTGCGGCCCTCTCCATACAGTCCTTTTGCAGATGTGGCCCCCGGCCGAATCTAGTAGAATACCCCTGACCTACACTCTTATACTTATATCTAAAATCTTTCTAAACATGAATGAAACATGTGTAACGTCTAATGTGTGAAATAGCTCAGTTCACTCACAGGGTATCCGTCAGGTCCTCTCGGGCCAGGATTACCAATTGGACCAATCGGACCTACGAAGCCCTGTAGAGGAGACAGAACAACATTGGGAAATGCTCCGTTTTTGTATTTAGCTTCAAAAAGAATCAACTGCAAGGTTATGTAATAATGAAATAAAGTCTTACAGCTGGACCGGCGGGCCCCCGAATGCCTGGGTAACTCTAAATAAGAAAAAAGAAAAGAAAAGATAAGATAAGATAAGATAAGCAAACAGTAAAAGACCAGTCTACATACAAAGAAGAGGCTGTGATTTAAATGTGTCAGGCTCATGATTGTGATTCAGATTTACTGAACTGTTCCCATAGCAACCTCTACTGGGGGAAAAACAAACTTTGCAAGTGCGTCCACATTTGGCTTTGACTTTTTTGGTGTTTCTTGGAGACTTAAACGTCTGCTTAAACGTTAATATGTTAGCAGAAGGACTGACAATACCAGGAAAAAGGAGAGAAGTGAGGATGGAGAGGCAGCTATCACAAAGGGAAGTAGGAGTCAGGGCTGTAGTACAGTGAACGATGTGATCAGTGGAAATCACAGGAGACCTTACCCCTGAGCCATCCAACGAGACGTATCGAGGTTCTCCTTTCTGACCCTTCACCCCAGGTCTTCCCTATTGAAGGAAAGGACAGCATTAGTGGCTTATCCTCATCTAAATAATGTGATTGAAGAAAATAGAAGCACGAACAGAGAGTCCAGTGATTCCAGGTGATCCAGGTGATCCCGTCCCATAGCCGACCGGTCCAGGCTCTCCTCTGGTCCCGTTACAGCCGTCCAGACCGGGTAATCCTCTACCCCCCGGCTGACCTGGGTGACCCTGCAACGTTGAAAGAGACGGGGGTGGACTCAGACGAGAACTGATGCAGTCAAATGAGGATCAGCTTTTCCATATGTTATTATTGTCAGTACTCGAGTTGAGGGGGGATGATGAAATAAAAACGGTCCAAATCATCCCCCCTGGAAAACTGCCATCCCCCATTTCCATCCCTTATGTCATTTCATCAATGAATGTGGTATTACTGCTATTTCAACATTTAGAGTCATCACCAGAAAAATAAAAACAGAAAAATAACTTCTTTGACAATTTTCACCTGTTTCAAGTAAATTTTCACTTGAAATAAGTAGAAAAAATCTGCCAATGGGACAAGATTTATCTTCTCATTACAAGCAATAAAATCTTGTTCCACATGCAGATTTTTCTACTTATTTTAAGTAAAAATCTACTGAAACAGGTGAAAATTGTTGTTTTTTTTCCAGTGATGAGTCTTGTTTTAAGTGTAATGAGATTTTTTTTACTAAAATGAGACATTTTAACTAGAAATAAGACAAATATTCTTGTTAAGATTTTGAGTTTTTGCAGTGATCCATTTTACTTATCCTGTGAAGGACAGAGGCATATTGATAAGTTCAGAAAACTGTTTTTAATTGTTGTGTTTTGATGTATTTGATGTAAGCCCAGTGGATATTTAAAGCTTAAAGAAGGCTGCAGAATTGGGGGCTATTATTTGTAATATATTATATTATTTGTAATATATTATTTGTAATCAGCACAAATTATCTGTCCCCATATGATAAAATCCACCATCCCCCCTGATTTTTTTTTTTTTACAACTCGAGTACTGATTATTGTCACTGAAACAAATTTGAAATGTGGACGAGGATGACCTGAATCCCTCCAGCGTGACGCACCGACTACATATTTCTGTATCTCAAGAGATGCAACACACACCCGACACTCATGCTCTCACTTATTCTGCTCTTGGACTTAAATGTGAAACATTCAATTAAAAATAAATTGTTTATGTTACTCCCAAAGGGTAGAAAGACTGACCCCTTAAATGAATTAACCTGTTGGCAAAAAAAACTGGAAACACCTGGAGAAAAAAAGGTCATGGTGTACAATCTGAATGATTGTATTGGTATAAGAAAAGAGGAGAAGGTAAAAAAATTTAAAGATAAAGGGATTGTTTCTGATTTACTTACAGGAACTCCATCAGTTCCTTGAAATCCTGGCACTCCCATTGGGCCCTGCAGAAGAGAATAATCCACCGGGTTAATTTACACTTAAAAAGCATGCCACTGCAGGTTAACAGACATGATGCACTTAAAAACCATCCGCCTTATAATGCAGATGTTTGTTCTCTGTTACCCCACTTCAACGTATTCGGACTACATGTCCCTTTACTACAACCAAAACAGCTTTAACTGTTCAAGGCATGGACTCCGAAGACTCCACAACTAGTCTTTAGTAGGAAATACTATTGTATGAAGGTGGGCATGTGGTCTGAAGTGGAGTTTAGGTGGGTGGGATGCTAAATAATCATTTATGTTGTTAGCGGTGGTTACTCATCAGATATGTGAAATTGTTTGCTCATGACACCTACTTTGTCTCCATTGTCCCCAGATGGTCCTTTAAGCCCAATGTGTCCCTTTTCCCCTTTAGGCCCTTTAGGTCCCAGGTCCCCACGTGTCCCTTCTGGTCCACTTGGCCCGACTGGCCCGAGAGGCCCCGGACGACCCTGAGAGGAAAGACACGGCAGAGTGAACAACTCACTAATCATTATTCAAGTCTATGTACCTTTTCAGTTTGGATTTTTATCTTTCAATTCTGGTCAAATACATTTGAATTACATTCAATATTTGTATATTTAGATAGATATTAATGTTAATTTTTAGACTATATTTGTTTAGACCCACTTGTGAGGTATTTATCTTGCAATCAGTGCTTCCTAGGGTTGTGAGGGTCTCTTGAATATATGAGTATGAGACTAGTGCTCAGATCGAAAACCACAGCAATGTGAACCTTTGTGGTGTTAAATGCATGATAACACCAAAAAAATAAAATAAAATAACAGACTATTTATGATGAAAATAAAATAAGTGCATGGTCTTGCAGACAGCCACGCTCTATTTCAACCACACGATGGCAGCATAAGGACACGAAGAAAAAGATGCTGCACACGGTAACAGGTGCTGAATTAGAGGTTGGTGGGATCCTCTCATTAGGAGGCTGGACTCAATAATTCAATAAGACACAGAAGTTCACAAAACACCTCAAGCTTCTGACATCCTGCAATTACCTCTGATTTTAGGTGGTGTAACAGGGCAAAGAGAGAGGAACATGTGGATGCAGCAGCTACCTATTCAAACCTGCAGTAAAGCCTTGAGTCAGTCTGATCTAGGGTTTATAGCTTTAATATGAACACTTCTTTTCTTTAATCAATGAATGCATTCATTAATTAATTAACCTCTGATATCACAAGATAAAATTAGAGGGAGTTTGTGTGCGTGTGTGTACTGTATATATGTGTGTGTGTGACTGCTACATATGTACAGTAACAAGAAATCTTCAGGTTGCATGAGTGGCAGCAAGTCTGACTTAAACATTTATATACTGTAGCAACAATTCACATGGTGTATTAGAGTATAAAGTAAAGTACATGGTAGTTACTACCCCAAAAGAAAGAAAAAAACATTGGTGAAATGTCCCTGACTAATTTAGTCCCTGATCTCAGATTAACCTCCAGTGTTTTTGTGGTGTGGGGCTGAAGCTGCGGTGCTGCCTCCAGCGTACGTGGCCCGGGGGCATGCAGGTAAGTGTAATGACAGGGCTGTGCCCGCTAAAGGCCGCCTGTCCTACAGTTCACACTCACACCTGGTTTCACCCAGAGAAAATATGCAGCGCTCCCACTGGTAGCCACTTTCTCTCACGCCTTTCCTTCCCCATCACCTCCCTGTGCTGCGAGGATGCCTCCTCTTGTGAATGAACATTTCATTTTCATGACCTTGCTTTCTTACATGTATCTATTTATCTGTGCATTTCACGTTTCTCCAAGACATGTCGGCTTCACACTCAGCCTCTACTCTGTCTCCAGTTCTTAGCTAAATCCATGACCACCACCTGTAAATATCCTAAACATCCTCCATATATAGACACACTCTGGCTGGTCGAAGGGTTATCTTGTAAAAAGCCCTTTGAGTTCTTACGAGTATTTATTTTTCAGGTGACCGATCACTTCAGATGACTCGGCTGTCTCGCTGCTGCTCAGTAAATGGTGAAAGGTGAAGTGTTAGTCAAGGTGAAGAGATGGTTTGGTCTCATTCCTGAGCTACGCATAGCTTTGCTGATAACCGCTAACTTCAGTCGAATCCAGACTTTTTCCTGCTTGTGAAAAGACAATGAACATGAGAAGTGGCTTCTAAAATTCAAACCTCAGAGGATATTTTTGAGTCTTTTGTGGGAAATAGAATCCAAGTAGAAGTGCAGTCTGAGGGAAGAGAGGATGATCACAAATTCTTAATGAAATTAAGAATAAAACAAAACAATAAAGACCAAATAAGAACTCTAACTGAGTTTAGGTCAATGTGGCCACAGTCTTTTTACGTAAGCTGTCAACCTGCATCTCTTTTTTATTGTAATGAACGATTAAAAAGGCCAAAGGTAAAATACCTTTTGTTACTTCTGACTGCATAAATTACTTATGCAAAAAAAAGCTATGACGGGATTGACTCAGCTTTTGAGAAAGCCTCAAGTGGCCACTTGAGGAATTGCATTTACATTTGTACTTTGGCTTGATTACTGTTCTACACTGAAAGATCAATCGCATTAAATATGGATGATGTTTTTACAACATTCTTGGTTTGTTAAAAGCTGGATATGCCAATTGTTCTGCGTTGTTTTACAATTAGCTGTTAGCAGCATCATTTTACAGGGGGCATTTTCTCCCCTCCCTGTCATTTGTTTTCTCGTTAGATGTGTGTTAAATTGTCATCTTCACTGTAGAATCAGATATGTGGGTTGAGGGACAACAATTTTTTAACTTCTGGAAAAAAAGTGGAAAATGTGGAAAACAAGCACAGACTTCTAACTATTATTTTTTTTCTGATAGTTGGCAGTTTGATTTTAAACCATCATTACTCTGTACTCTGTAACCCGTTGTACTTTACATTGAAATTAAAAGGAGATATATGGATACTATGGCCTTTCAAAACTACAGCTGGCTGCTGCATTGTCCTCAACTAGTTTGAACACATTTTATAGACAATATGGTCAGATTTTAACACACGGTGACAAATTTGATCAGAGATCAGTCTATCCCCCTGCCAGCATCCCTCGGAGTCCCAGCACCATCTCATCCTCTTGCCAGTTGACATCTTTGTCTGTTTTCATGCCAGCCCGCCAGATCTCTGCCCTGCTCTTCCAGACCTTCCGTCCTCATCACCTTCCAGCAGACTGGTCAGTTTGTAGGCCCAAATCCCTTCCAGCACAAAGGGCACAATGGAGTCTATTCTGAGCTACTAAGCTCTCTGGACTCGCTGGTCCCATCGGGCCTACCTCACTTCCTGATAGAGGAGAGTGCTGGGACAGACAGATTCTAGCCACCAAATGTGTGAAAACCAGCCCGTGTGTGTGTGTGTGTGTGCGTTGTTCATGAACGCACGCGCGCACAAACGTGAACACTGGACCTCAGGCCCGCGGAGGGTTTTATCAGGGTGTATTGTTCTGAGTGCCGGAGGGTGCAAGGGGGAAGATTTTAGCTGTCACACCGCATGCTCACTTTGGGATGATGATGGGCAAAAAGTGGAGGGAGGGAGCGGCAAACGTCGGGTCTGTTGGTGCGAGTTTGAACAGCCGGCCAGTCTGAAAACCCAGTTACAGTCCGAGCCAAATGCAGACACACAAATGGATCAGCAGAACCGCCGATGCACTCCACAAAAAGGAAGAATGTAAAGATGAGAGAAGTGATGACAATACCCCAAAAAAGTGAGGAGCTGCATCACGATCAGTGGACCCGCAGAGAAAGAGAAACTGAAAGAGGGGAATCCTGTCTACATGGGAATGTTTAGGTTGTGTCAACATTTGTCCTGTATCATCCGACTCAAACCCAAACAGCATCGCTGCAATCAGTGGTGTTTGTCCCGCTCAATGATAATACGGCAACTAAAGACACAGCAGACAGAAGCATAGTCGCACATGTTTGACTTGGTTTTGATAGCTTTCTCCATCTGGGTATCACAGCCAAGGATGTGAATCCCTATAACCAGCATACCTTGAATACTGAATACATCCCCTTATTTATTTTGATTTGTTTGTAGAGGCAAGAATTTTCCTGAAAAACTAACAGCATTGATCTTTTTTATTCACAACAAACCTTTTAAGGCCTTCAATCAAGAGCAGGACTTGAATAAACTACTTTAAACGTTTAAACATTTTTCGTTACACATGCGGTTTGGGAGCTGGCAGAAAAAGGCAGTAAGCCTGTGAGGCAAATTAACATTAATCATGAAGATGTTTATATTCACACTGAGATGGTGGTGTCTTGAACTTTTAATGAGCTTCTGAAATATACATGAAATTCCTTCATAATGATTTCCTTTGCATCAATATAAACATATGCTGATGGTGTTTTATTCATTTTTTTTTTTAAATCATGGATGGATTATCTCAAATGCATGCATCGATAAGCTTGAGTGAGCAGACATCAAGTTTAAGAGCACAGCAGGCTTGAAAAGGTGCGAAAGCCCGTCAGTATTGGCCAGTGTTGACCTCTTGCATGCATAGAGAGGTCCTGAGCACTGTAGGCTCAGTTGCATGGGGTGAACGTTTGTTTTTTTGTTGCTCTTGAGGTATTTCAGGCTGCAGCTGCACACACACACACACACACACACACACACACACACACACACACACACACACACACACACACACACACACACACACACACACACACACACACACACACACAGTGACCTGCGTGTGGTTTATTGTGCACTTGATGTCTGACATAAATGTGATGCCACACGTGAGAGCAGACGTGAGCGGGAGGCTTCGAAGGTGGTCTACTGAGTGAACATCTTATCTCTACAAAGTAGCTCTGCTGCCCCAACCCTAACAATCAGAGACAGATAACATCTGTAAGACAAATTAGACAAAAAAAAAATCACTAACTTTTGATCCCAGAGATGAAAAAAAGAAAACTTTACAGATGAAAGATCTAAATCATACAGCAAATTGTTGCCCTTTTACTTTTACTGGTCTTAGTTTCAATGACATGAGAAGATTATATCATCTATCTATCTATCTATCTATCTATCTATCTATCTATCTATCTATCTTATACAGTAATAAGTCCCCTTCCAACTAATCTACAAAAGAAATTAAGATATTTCCTCCTTGCTAACATTTAGTCCCACTATTTGTTTGTCCTCTACTGAAATCAGTCCAATAAATGCAGCGAAACAAAAGAAATACCTTAATCTTTGAAAACAGAAGAGTATTTGTTGTGTATTTCTCTTAACAGCTACCAAGACATGATTGAAAAAAAGCATCTTAGAATGAATCACGATCATGCAAGTGATCTCCGACTGAAGTGCAATCACCAGACATAAAAACTATCATTATTCATGTAAAACTGCGATTAAACAAAAAACAGTTCAAGAATCCTCCACTGCTTTTCCTTTTACTGATTCCCACCCTTCCTCTGAGCCTTTGACTCATCTGGTTGTGCTGATGGCTGCCATTAAACAAACAAGCTGCTCTCTTTTTCATCCAGGTGCTTTGCTCTGCAATAAAAACCCCATTAGCGCCTAGCAGGCCACAGTGTCCCACGGTGATGATGTCATAAACTTGCTGTGTTTTCTCAGCTGTACAACAGGAAGGCGAAAAAAGAGCACGGTTAATGGCGAAATCAAATTATGGTACGGGTGTTTTCTTTTAATTTGAACGCACATTAGGATCCTCAACAAAAAAAAATCAACGTAAAACTTCTTTCTCCACAAAAGGAGCCATTTCCCACTAAAACAAGTCAGTAGTTACGAGAGCTCTTAATACAAAACACCTTATTATATTGGCTTCAAAACTTGGATTCTTGGTGGAAATGTAATGTTATACTCCCATGTACACACCCAGAAGATTAGCCTGAGGTGATGACAACTGCAGAGTGCAAACAGCACATATAATTGGCACGTATGGAGTACTTAAAACTTTAAGACCTTTACAGATGTGACTGCGCATGTAATGCATGTAGACGCCTCAATACCACTAAAAATAAAATCTATGACTACAGTATGCTAAGTTGCAGGTTATTTATTAAATATAAAATATATACATGAAGCTTAAATATGAACTGGGCAAAAGCGGTTATTTCCTCGAGAGATCCAGTTTTCTATCTTGCATCTGATATGTTTTGGGGAGGAACCGTGAACATGGAGTCTCGGGATCAGTTAACGAATTACAAACATGCAGGGCAGGAAGGGTAGGAGATATGTATTGATGAAAGACAGATCCCAGGGTGCATAGGGGTGATGCAGGGAAAGTTGAATTCAGATAAAAGGAGGCGACATCTACGTATTTACACTTTATATAATCTCATGCACAGCAATAATTGCATTCAGAAGTTGTGAACACATGTTAATCATGTAGTTATGTCTTCCATGAGACTTGAATGAATGATTGTTGCCAACTTCTTTATAACTCATACCCTTGAACTGCATTCAGCAACAGCACTAAACTTGAAAATCTTAACTTTTAACGACAAAATCGTCTCCAAAAAAGGGCAAAAGGTCACATTTCCTTGCTGGAAAGTTGGGTAAGATTTGTACTACGACATTCCCCATGACAACCTAATATTTATTTGTTAGGCCTAATATAACATGAGACTATCAAGTCTTAAAAAAAACATTTAATTCTAACATTTATTGAACTACATGTATATAAAAGCTGAAAAGAAGTTGTTTTTAACAACAAAGCAAGAAAGAATAGGAAGCCTATTTTCTTTGCCACTTTGTGACAAATGACAGAATTCTGAGTTTCATCGTCCCATTTTACAGGAAGAGTGAATACAGAATGATGAATTTATGAAATATGCAGTAAGTTCACGCTGTATTCAGTCAGGCTGCAGAAAAAAAGGATACATATTTTTGGGTAGAGGAGCATCCTGAGTGGAGAATTATTCTATAATGACATCTAATGTTGGAATAACTCGTTATGATTGATGAAGAAGGCACTTTCCACTAGTTTAGAGATTTAATTATCTGTCTTTTCCCAGAATTCTTTTCCCTGTAAAACACCTGTTCTTTATATTTACACCTTACATTAAGTCTTCTCTTTTTTAATAACGCATGCCTACAGCTCTGTTCAAATCCCCGTTTAATTCTATTTGAGAGCGACGACTATGAAATGAGACAAACCGAAATAACAAGTAGCCTAAATACTTCGGGTTAGATGTGCAGAGATAGCGCCGTCTCGTCTTCTTTCGGTTTTCTCTGTTTATGGAAGGAGAAGACGTGTGGTCACGTTTTGGGTTTTTTTCTCGGTCTGCATTACGAAAGAGATGAGGTGTATGTTTGTGACCGGACAAGCTCCAGCCAGCTGTGTTTAGTTAGGTTGGGACTGTGATTCCTGCAGAGTTTGTTAATACCCCACTGCTAATGTGCATATTTTCTGGATGTCTTTGTGTGTGTGTGTGCATGCATCTGCAACACGGGACACCTCTCCTCCAGCTATCTCCTCTTCGCTCATTCAAAGGAAGAGCTCTGAGATAAAGAATGAATAAGAGGCCCCTCTGCTTTGATATGAGATCCGATCTGATGATGCATTTTGATGTACAGTATGGGAAAAGTGCACTGCTCTTTAAAAAAAAACACCAATAAGAAGTCAGACTGCAATACAGTCTAAACTTCTATTGAAGGTGGATTGTAAGATACCAATATGTTTGAACCAAGATTAATAAGAATAATAACTAGAACTGCCCGTAGCTAAAAACACACCCATAAAGTGCGATTTAAAAAATCATGCTCAGCACTCTAACGTCAGTAGTTTCTGCAGAACTTAACTGTGTTGAGGAATAAAAACTCTTTGGACTTGATATTTGAAGACTCTTGTGTTTGACTTAGTGTTCTTCTTCAGAAGGAGTCTGAAAACATACAACTATTGGTGACAGAAAAAGATCCATCATCTGGTCTTCTGACCGGCCCGGCGGATCCTCATCAGTACAAACTGAAGAGTAATTGCACACCCTATTTCCTGCCACATTCAAAGGCGATGAGCTTCTACATGTTTAACAGCGTCTCACTTTGTTTAACATTCAGAAACAAGCAGGGAAAGGCACTTCTGCTGGGAAAAAAATCATAAATAATTTTTTGACTTTTTCCCAAGTACAGTATGTGCATTCATGTGTGTGTGCATGTTTAAGAAATGCCATAAAAACTGTGCTGTCATGTTACCTTGAAATCCCAATGAACTATAAAATCAGTAATGATCAGTTCCCCACATTCCTGCATGCGTTGGCCTTGTTGTGTGTGTGTGTGTGTGCGTGTGTGTGTGCGTGCGTGTGTGTGTGTGTGTTTGACATTAGATCACCCAGGTGTCTAATTCCTGCTCTGTGCAAGAAAGACAGGAGTGAACTTAAGACCTTCCCTGCAGAATTTTTCCACTTTTTTCTTCTTTTATTCTCTATTCCTAATCTGTAATTGAGCAGACACTGCTTTAAGAAAAAATGCACAAGAACGACACCCTAATGCCTCAACGAAGGACATAATTTTCCGTCAAATTCTGCCATACAGTACGTTTCTCAAAAGTACTTAACATTAACTCCATACAACAATGGATTACGATGCATTTAAGTGTGGTATTGTTAGCGGTGAAAAGTTAATTTATGCATCTTCTGGTCTAACTTCTCACCAATTGGTATCCTTAGAAAGTGCATCTAAGCACGCGGTAACTGCATACACACAGCTCCAGCCGGTTATAATGGTGGTCCCAAGCAGTCAGGAAGGGTACCCGATGCAAAATATCTACTGAAAAGTGGTTTTACTATGTTTTCAGTTAACAGTATAACTGAGTCCAATCCGAAAGAAAAAGAGCAGATTGTACAACTCTAAATTGGTTGATAGGAGCCATGTGAGGGCAGTAGAGTGCATCACAATCTCAGAAAGTATGATGGTCCCATATTTTCAATTTGTTCAAAAATGTTTTTGTTCTGTTACATTTAACTAAACTTGAAAACTGTCACAGGATCAAACAGGAGTAGAGAGATCACAGATTAGAGACAGGAAAGGGGTCAAAGGAGTATCTGAAAGTGACTGGAAGCTTATTTAACAGACACACACACGTACACTTGACCCCACATGTCTTTCTGTCTGTCTGTCTGAGCCTGCGATCCCAGTTCACTTAACCTTCTGGTGACGAGCTGCATCGGGCGCCGGTGCCGGCGCCTTTGTGGTGGCTGCAACCTTTGACCAGCGCATGGCTACGCATTGTTTAGCGATGGAGAGCGGGTAGGGTGGGGATGGGGTGGGGTGGGACTTGCAGCTAGGAGTGTTGTGTGTCTGATTGCATGTGAAAAAGGAGAGCGGTGGTGAGACCGAAATTCAAAGCTATCACTTTAAGTTAAACTGAAGGAGGTTCTGTTTGCAGCCCACTGTGGACAATAGGAGGCGAGATGGCGCCCCTACCTCCGTCTTATGTGTGTGTGTATGTATTTGTGTGAGTGTATTCAGTTGAACTCCAAACAAAAACCCCTAAAGCTATGCAGTCTGAGCATCAAAAGGAGGGACAGGCTGATAAAACGCCATACAGGAGCCAAGGGGTGTGTAGGTTCACATGCTGTACTGCATTTGCGTTGAAAACGGGAACGCTTGAGTGACAGGCGACTGTTGATAAGAGTGTCCTGTACATTAGTCTGGACTGTGGCTACCTGAACATATACTTAAAACACCATCGCATTCAAAAGCAACGATGCACATACAAATAAAATGAACGTTCGTACAGGCGCTCATTGAGCAAACCCCAGACAAGCTTAACACGTATATGGATCACAAACACTACTTGTAGACTGTGAATATGTTGGAGACTATACTGAAAGATAAGGAAAGAGACAAGGATCAAAGGCATCATTCATGCCCGTCTCAGGGTCAAATTTGCTTCAAGAAGCGATTATCTGTGCGTAATCTGATCTTCTGGGTGTCTGTGCGTAGGTGGATGTTAAACAAATATTTACGGTGTACAACTATGCATGCCTCGTTACCATCCTTCTTTTTTCCATAGTTACGGATCGTTCAAAGGACAATTTAATAACCTCTTCTGTATAAAAGGAGTAATATTGAGACAGTAGATCACATGTGATACTGCTTAACGGGCCAATTGACGGATGTAATGTTCGTCTGACAGAAAAAAACTGATGTGGATACAGAGAAAGAGCAATTGTATGAATTAACCTCATGGATCATGTACATTACGTGCCAATAGATGCAAAGCTGGCTGTAATCAGGTTCCACAAGAGGACTGGGGAAGTTTTGCAGGGAAATAACAGTCAGGACTACCTTACTATAAGAAACTATTGCCATTTTTAGCTGAGTAGAGCCCCCCGAGAGGTGTTAAGGTTAATTCGCTTTAACAAATCTGTAAGACTTCTTTAGCTTCTTGCTCTATATCATCATTATTTCCTCGAGTCTCTAGCCGCCTCTGCCGTGATGTCAGCTGTCTGTCTGTGAGCTACTTTCATCATTGTTGTGTAACATCGTGCTGTCAAGTGGCACACAGTTGTCACTGGAGTTGACCGGGATGAGATTCTGAAGTTATTTGGTTTTGGTTTTTTTTGCTGATAGTGGAGACAGGAGACCATGAGAGCAAGACAAACCTTCCTTAAACCAATCAAGGATGAAACTGATGTATTAAAATCAAGGAAAGTATTCATGCTGACGAGGCTCTTACACAGAAAGAGGACCGTTGATTCAGCCCCTCATATCTCATGATGATATCTGGCTCAACAATGCACGACTTCATGGTCTGTATGGTGAGGAATAACTTAAGTGACCAACAAATATTTGACCATACTTAGTATGTCCATGATGTCATCGATAACTCTTGATTTAACTGCGTTCCTTTTAGATGACTTCATACCAGGAACCTTGTTCTGTGTTCAGTGGCTCACCTGATCAAACAACTGATAAAACTACGTTTCCCTTCAGATCACCTGAACAATGTCCAATTTCACGTTCTCATACTCTTCTCTTGTAAGCTACTGATTTCTACTTACATTAACATAACTTATTGAGTGTAGAGCAACAAAGATTTTTGCATCAGTCTCGATTGTTTCCACTCTTCCTTTAACGTTTTTGTATAGTAATTAAACACAAACAAATTTGCCCAATGTCACTTTATCGTTCTCCTTTAGTCAGGTTTGATAGGACAGGAACGTTGTCTGTTCCCTGTCCTTTTTTTTTCCATAATTGTCTCTGCTTCCTCTTTTTTCCTTACATGCTTTGGGATTAAAGTAAAGGAATTCAGGAATGGAGAGACATAGTCTTTCATCAAGGGGCCCTTGGAGGGGTTTTCATCCCTTGTTCCTTATGTTACCATCCCCCTGGGACACACATCCACTATCACTTTACCTTTATCTTACTTTAGGAGGGGGGACAGTCTCTTTTCCTGTCTATTCATGCTTTATCCCTCCTTTCCTTTTGTTGTCTGGGTGTATATGAGGGTGTCTTGAAATTTTTTCTCTTTGAGGATCGTTTATCAGAAACGTGAGCTCTTGCTGTAACGGTGAATCTAACAACTTTAAAATTAGTTAAGTGTAAAGTGGGGTTGAAATAAGTTCCGGTAACAGCATTTGCTGTGTCTGCACCCACTATAATTAATTGTAGTATTAACTTAGCTTTAAAAATCGTATAAATGTATTTCAAGATAGTTTTCTCCTTCGGTGATAAAGTAAGCATGGAATAAATATATAATTAAAGTTGAAATATCATATAAAACACCTGTGCATAAATAACAATAAAAGCATCCCAACATTAATAAGCATATCACTGATGCATGGAGGAGGATGGGGACTACAAGATCTGACTGCAACTGCTCTCCAAAAGATGTTTTATCAACTAAACACAGGTGGAAACTGAAGCAACACCAAAGGTAAAAATAGAAGCCGACTACTTAAAAGTGTTTCCATCTTGCTTCCCGTCTGGTTTACTTTCCTTACTGTGACATCAGCTCTTGCCTTGCTTCTCATTGGCTATAGCTAAATTAGGGATTCTCCCTCTCCACCCCTAATGGCTATAGATATTTGTCACGTTAGATATCAATTGGCTGTCAGCAGTTGCAGTGTATTGGCAAATGCTTGGATACAGCTTTGTGATGTTCACAATGATGATTGCCAATAGGCGACTGCTGAGTGTTCACCAATTTGGTGAAAAGCTCAAATATTGGCAAATCTGGATTAAAATTGTGGCCCAACATTTACAGATAAATATAAATTATAATTTAATTTGCTAATTATTTTTGTCGGACAAGAATTTATTTCGTTTTTTTAACTAAATTTAATTCAGCTGATAAATGACGGGTCACACACAACATCTTCTGACTCTGATGAAGGTGAAAGGAATCGCCGAAACATCTCAGGTAATTAAAAAACCTAAAAATGTCTTGTTAGACAAAAAGAATTAGCAAATTAAATTGTAAATCCATGGACAAAATTAACTTTATTAAATCAATATATATTATATACTGTATTATGTTTCTTTGTTGTCTTCCAGGTATTGAGCTGTCATTCCTTCTGTTCCTTTTTGATAAATGATCCTCATCTGTTTCTGGTTTCTGGTTTCTGCCCTGCGCCTCTTCTATGACACACCTGTTTTGCCCTCAGTGTTTGCACCTTATTGACGGCTTTTTGTTTTTTGGTCTTTTTCTTTCTTCTTCTGCCTCTTGTCTGCCTCGCTGCAGGCCTTCTCTTCTTCAAATCCCGTAACTCGATCAAGAAGCTGCAGTTTTCTATCACCCCCCCTTAGCAAGTTTCCCTCACGTGGGGTAAAACAGGGCAAATTCAATAATGCAAAAAGAGGCTCAGTTTGCTGAATGCCCCCTGAAGTATTGCTCTGTTTTGGGCTGCCATAGATTCACTATTGTACAAAGACGTCATGACGGGAAATTGTATACTCTGTTTCTGCACAATTCAGGACATCCCACCTCAGCGCTTCTTTGTGTTCTTTTATTTCATGTTATTTTTTACCACTTTAATATATTTGCATTTAAAAAGCCACTCAAAGGCAAACATTAAGATGTCCAGTGTTTAAATCCTGCGGGTTAAGAACATCCCTCATGAAAGGAGATGTTGAGACGGCCCTGCTGGAAATGTGACAAGATAAGGACGTCTTCCCCCTTTGCGTCTGTTTCTGATTGACACAGATGGAGGTCAGAACAAAATCAAATAAACCTCTTGACCCCTTTGCAACTTGATTCAACTCTTTTTTGTCGACCTGACAACTGGTTAAAAACATACAAACCACCCAGTCATCCCCTCCAACCGCCCTTTGACCCCTGAGGTTCACCCGCTGGGAGCGGATGTTATTGGACTTAACACAGTCAATATGACGCAGGTAGTAAGGCCAGAGGAGAAAAAGTGCCCAACATCTCGAACAGAATTGTTTTTGTTTGGGTTGCACAGATTTATGAGCTTTGCTTTCATTACTTCTTATTTTCCTTGGATCCCTCTGTTTGATTCATTTATTGAATGATGATTGATGCATATCTGAAACGTGTCTGATAATGTTATGAAACATTTTTTATCCACACTAATTTTGGAAAACGAGTTGGCTATGTTGTTTATCATAGTTCGTTTTTGGCGTGTTTTTGGCACACCGACATTTTGACATGAAGGCGTTTTGGCACAAACGAACAGAAACTGCAGAAATAAACAAGTATAAAGTTCACAATATCCGGTGTCAAATTATTGCTCATGTTTTTATCAGACAAGAAATACGTGGGTCACAATCTCAGACTCAATCTTACGTATTAGCGAAAATAACCAATTTATATTTGGATTTTTGTATGAAAGAAATAACTAGATAATCATTTAGATTTTTTGCATTTGTTTCCCTTCATTTTTGTTTCCATCCGTATTTTTGTTTTGAAATATATTTCTAGATCGTATGAAAGAGGGATACTTTTTGATCATTTTGCTAACATGATTCAGGGGTAAACACATTTCTGTGACAGATAAACCTTTAATAAACTTCTCTGCGCGTTCTGGTTGATCGGCAGCCGTCTGCGCTGACAGGTGGAGGCAAAAACATAAAAGAATCCCCCTCAGGGATCATCAGCGCTTCACTGATAACACATGTGACGGCATTTACCGGTAAACTGTGTCTTTTTCCCTGTCAAGCTTCAATGAATGTATTAAAATGCTTTTATATTAGTGCCAATATGTGTTGAGTTCCTGCATGATACAAGTTTGAAGGTCTGAAGTTTGATGTTGATTGCTATGTGAAGTTATATCAGAAAAACTAATGAATTCGATTAATGCCGGTCCAAAGAAATGTTACCAACAGAAGATTTAAAGAAAATATTTGGCTTAGTGTAGGGCCCTCTCACTCTTATACTTAACAAGTTGATAAACCACAAAAGCTGTAAAAGCTGTCTGAAGAAGCGCACATGTAAGACTGCAGATGCAATATAGTTGAACTTCAGCTTAAAAAGCTGCATTTCAACCAACAACACCAAAAAATTCAACTGAATTCAAGCTGAATCACTTTAGTTCAATACTTTATTAATCCTTGAACAAAAGTTATATTACACATGTGTAGGACTTAAAGGTGAAAGTGAAATGGCTGAAAGGGGAGTTTTTCCTTGCCAATGTTTGGGTTAAGGTTTTTCTCCCACTAGGGGAGTTTTTACCTGCCATTGTTTATGTTATAATGGCTCGAGGGTCATGTTCTGGTCTCTGGAAAGCACCTATAGACAACTTCTGTTGTAATAGAAGCTAAAAGTGAACTGAATTTAATTGAACTTAAAAAAAGGAGCTGGAAGATTATTTCAGCCCTGTGTCTATGGTCTAAGGTTCAAATAGCTCAAGTCTGGACAGTGAAGACAGGATTTTGTGACGTCAAGACATTGGGAAACCAATTACTGTAAGTGCAAAATGTGTTTTGTGATCTAACGTTGCTTTTTTGAGAACTACAGAAATGTTCGTGGCCCTCAGCCTTTTATTAATACACACATTATATAGGATCATATTTGTTTCCGTCCAGTGGATGGTGGATGGAGATGTGTGTTCCCGTCCCACAAAGACCATAAATTACTCTCCAGCTGTGAACTTCTGCAGTTAACCGCTATGATTGAAAGCACACTTCACTTTAGCGACCTCTAACAACAAAAGTAAAACTGAAAAGAGACAAATAAGCACCTTACCAGTGGAGAGGCTCCCAACAACAGCAGTCAAAGAAGCTAATGCAGTTGCGGTCGTGTCATTTAGGCCAAACAGGCGGCCTGAACAGGAGTAAGTAGTTTTACTTGAGCTATATCATTTACCTGCAGGTACCGAGTGTAATGCACTAGTCACTATGTTATTTAGCTAAAGTGGCGTACAGTAGGCAGGCAATAAGTGTAGGCTTCTGTGTCAGACAGTAATTGATGTTTGGATACAGGCTGAGAGAAGACGAGCGACAGTGTGAAGCTTATATTCAGTCTGGTTTGAGTCTGGTTTTACATGAACACACGCCGAAGTCTGGGGTTTTATACTTCTAATGAACTCAACATATACATATATATATATATTCAATATTTAGATTGGGATTACAAGGCGCAACTGAGCATCATAGCGACGCCGTAAATATTCTCATATCGGCCTGATTTTCAAATATATGTAACTGCATTTCCCTGTAATCTCCAGTTGGTATGCAAAACTCTGTTTTACATTTTTTTTCTCCCATGTGGCTTTTTTTTAATTTTTCAATTTTCAAGACATGCCATGAATTTGACCTCAAGCATCTAAACAAAATGTTTTATTTTAGAAAAGTGGAAGATCAGAATTGACTAAAAGGCTTCAGTTCATGTTTTGACTGTCAAAATGTGCAGCTATATATTAAATAAACATGCACAAGTAGGATAGTTTGTTAAACAACACTTTAAGAAAAAAATACATTAAAGTTTAGAGAAATTAACACACACATAGGTAGAAAAAACACCTGTTAATATCAGTATCATAATGATTAATTTAAATCCTTTTCATGTTTTTTAGTCTGGAGTCAAAAACACAAACTTTTAATCATCTCTAAAATATAGTGAAATAAAATGTTACCTTTTCGCATTTAGAAATTATTTAATTTTTTTATAAAAACCTACAAACTCGTGTCTGCATCATGAAATAAGTCCCTGGCCACTTGGACACTGCAGTTGCAGTCTGTAAATAACATTATTACTTGATAGGGGGAGTGGGAGTAAGAAAATGATCATAAAACAGAACCCTTCTCCACCCACACCCAAACGCGGTGAAGAGTCTCCGACAGGAGGTGAAGCGTCTTCAAGAACCAAGGAAAGAAGTCTTTTTTTCGGCTGAATACAGTTTGATTTATCAAATTTTGCCAATTCACAACTAAAGTCATCTTTAGGCAGTTACACATTCAGTGCCTTTATACAGTTCATGTAAAGTCCAGTTATCTTCTGATAAAGTTTTGCTGAGCGTCAAAGAGTCACCTGCTCCATCACTTTCACCGAATACGAGGCACGTTTCCGCCAGCGGGAGTTCCAGATAGATTTTTAGGGGCCGGGCCGTTTGTGTGTTTCTCCATTACCAGAAACGCTTTGAAACGTGGCCTTCAGGAACCTTTACGGGGCCAAGAAACGGCCCTGTAGTAAGTGAGGGCCTTTTTTCTGCCTAGAGGGGCTACCTGGTGGGCGGTATCTGCTGACTGGGTATTCTAAAAGCAGGAAATTATGTTCAGCTCTCTCACATGAAGTCAAATCAAGTGACTACAAATCATTTAAGCATTTGAAGTTGTTTACATGCTTCTTATTCTATTCATTTTTCCGTTGGCCGTTTGGAAACTGCAAAAAATGTGCATTACCGTCACCTGGTGGTCGGCGACGCTATTTTTTTCAGTCAAAGGTTCTTGTGTGGTGCTACAGTGTAGAAACACGGCGGCTGAAGGGGCCGAGGAGTCGGTCGGCCCCTGTAGAGGTTCCTCTCCGGCAGATTTACCCTGAACTCCTGCTAGTAGAAAACGCGCCTACGGTCACTTCTGTCTCCAAGCAGACCGCAGAGAACCATCTTAAAGCTTCACAAGTATGGTGGTCCCATCCATCACCTACATACCTGTTCTCACTAGTTCTGCCTTTGAGGAACTCAGTTATTCTGTGCCTTTCTAAAAATGCTGCGTTAAAGATGCCCGATAGCAGTGATGGTTTTACTGCAGAATTCAAACTCTCTAATGTGACGCCTTTATTATGCATTTTACGGGGACTTGTGTCGTTGAAACACATAAAAAGGAGCTGCAACAGTTATGATTTACAGCATTGAACCCTTCGGCCTGGTGATGTTGTCACATTTTTAAAGCCTCGTCAATGGGTAACAGTTTCCATAAAGCCAACAGGCGTGTGCTGATATACAAAACACCCACAAGGACTCCTAAGGCGACACTCTGAGTTGCAGCCATAAATCACAAAAAGCCGGGATTTCACTGTTTTGCTACTAAAGCACCCACAGCCAACAGGTGGGAAGATTTGCGTACACATCTGTTAACGCAGCAATAACGCACAATCACTCGTCAATGACGAGATCACCGCCCAACCTGCCAAGATTTGTCAGTGGTTAATTTCACGGTAGCAATGACAGGAACATTTGCAGCTTGCCTAAAGCTACACAACAATTTTGTGTTGATGGATCTGATTCCTGTTCAGGAGAAACCCAGGACAGATGAGATAGTGTAAAGATTAAATGCATTTATCATATTTCTCTAAGAATGACTATGGGGAAGGATTTAAATTGCAGCCCGAGGGTCCTTTTCTTTAAGAACTACAGTAAATTAAAGTTAAATGCCACACAATGTTTTCAAACCTCAAATGAAGCAAATCAAAAGCTATACAAGGATTTGTGGTTCTGCGTAATGTTCAGTTTAATCTTTCCATCACACAGGAAACAAGTGTTTGTTTAACACATGTAATATTACCAGTATACAATTTATCTACTAATGAGTGTTGGAATGTTGTCAAAACAAAAAATAAAGCATATAGTCTATTTAATGTATTTAAACTACAGCTATTATCTATCTACACAAAAATGAAAATGTTGAGATAACAGGTTTTATAGATGAGAAAATAAAAGCGGATGATGTTGCACTCTTTACTTTACTTTGATTGCAGTTCATAAATATGCTACTTAGGGTCTTTTTCAGAGTAGGAGCTTTCCAAGCCAGAAGGGGACCGTCTATTAAGGATGTGTTTGTCAAGAGGATGCAAGTGTAAAGTGACTGGTTAAATGCTCGACTCACCCGGCTGCCTTTCTCTGGGTTGCACTTGCACCCTCTGCTGCAGTCCTCGCCTGCGCATGGCTCGTCAGAGTCGAAGCCCTGCAGAACATGAAGAATGAATGAGATTAGACAACCACGGGACTCTACAAGAGGTGAAACATCAAAACGCTCCTTTTAAGATCTGAAAACAATACAAAAGAAGAGAAAACCGTGTTCCTGCAGCAATGACATGCAGATTCGAGGGTTAAATTGGGATTTAGAGACAGAGCAGATCCAGTAAACAGCTCATTCTACCTGTTGACTAATGAAGGGCATGGCTTTTTACGAGACAAATTTAATTACCTCCCCTGCTACACAAAACATGTGCTATCACATTTTCACGGCTGTGTGCCTTTATTTTGTCGTGTCTTGGTCTCCGCTCTAGATTTCTAAACAGCCCTGGATGACAACTGACCTTTCCGTTGAGTGCGCTCAGAGCTTTACTCGTGGATTAGCAAGTGAAACTTAAACCAGCTGTAACTAGAGCAAGTTCCACTTGTAAAAGAGCGGAGCCAGTGAAGCCGAGAGCAGCCCCGAGGAAACTCTTTGCTTTCACGACTCCGTCCTTTGAGTTTGCCGAGGTGGGAAATGGGTCGACTAACCTTCACTTGTAAGACTGGAGTATTCAAAAGATAATGAGCAAGTCTCTCTCAGAAAACAGCAGCATCTCAGGTGCCATAAGCCTTCCCCTTCCCTCACCCAATGCTCAGTAAAGACACAACAACGTGCAGCTTTTCAACTGCAAGTGAACTGCAGATTAACCTTCAGTTCAATGAGTAGCATTCCTTAGATATCTATCAAACATCATGCGAAGGTTTCAATGTTCAACAAGTAGCAGACAAAAGAGCTTTTTTAAGCTGATGTGCAAGTGACATGAACCGACATGCGACATGCATTCACATGTCGGCCGCCTGGGTGGGAGGGTGACCGATCACATGGTGAGGAGAAATAATAGCGTTTTCATCTATTTTGAGCTGTTAAATACCATTTCTCATCATCACAACTTCATTTACAATGAATGAATACAGTACATGTAAAGTAATAAATGCCTCGTTTGTGTATGTTGTAAAGAGTTTTCTTTCGGTTCAGACATAGGGGTTGTAGCACCCTATAATGTAATAATTTCCTGAAAATGTAATAACGCCTGAAAATGTAATAAAATTTGCACTTAACTCAATCGAAAATGTAATAAAACCCAATAATGTAATAATTTCCCCAATAATGTAATAAAATATCCTGACGGATATTGTAATAACCTTTTTACCGATAATGTAATACCTTATTATGTTAATGGGAATTTATTACATGGTACTCAAAGTCTGTAATTTAACCCAATAGTCATTCTGGTGTTTCAAATCCAGCGTATAACATTCTTAGATACTTAAAACACAAAATGTAGAACTCTGGACTGAAAATGAACATATATATTACATTATTTGGCAAACAGATTATCAGTTTTGGAAAGAAAAAAAAAAGACCCACCTTAAAATATAATAAATTCCCAATAATTTTCATTTAATTTAATTTCAATTTTATTTATTCCATAATGTAATAAGGTATTACATTATCGGTAAAAATGTTATTACAATATCAGTCAGGATATTTTATTACATTATTGGTGAAGATATTACATTATTGGATTTTATTACATTTTCGAATGAGTAAAGTGCACATTTTATTACATATTCAGGCGTTATTACATTTTCAGGAAATTATTACATTATAGGGTGCTACAGGGGTCTCTACAGGTACTTCAATGTGACCAGGTGATGAAACGCTTCTGGTGGGAGGGAGAGAGGGATGACAGGGAGGATGGGAGGTGAGGACAAGTGGTCCAAACTTGTATCGAGCGTTTTCATTTTGTCTAAGTTCTTAAAAAAACACCCATAGTGTCCCTTATTATGTATTTGCATTCTGTGGATATGCAGGGGTTTCATTCCAACGGACACCCATTTATGAGCTTATGTAAAGCAATGCTCAGTGTGTTGCCCGGTAACGTGTGAAGGGGCCTTGGCTGCGGGATCTTCATCGGCCCCGATAGTTGCTGGATTAAGGTTAAGAGAGACAGGGGTGGACGAGGACAAAGTTTGCAGGGTTAATCAGCTCATATGACCACAGTCTGGCTGTTCACATCCACAGCGACATCAGCCACGGAGCTCTTGTTAGAAATCATCACCTGGTCTTGGGTCTTGACATGGCCTAATACGAGCCTGGGAAAGTCTGGCATCCCGTCTGCAGCCCCAAGAGACCGAGCTGCAGTCACAAGTGCTGCTAAATAACATACGGATGGATGGATGGATGGATGGAAATCTATTGATCGTAACCAAGTACTGCAAGTAACTCACTTGACATAGACTGACACTTAAATATATTCAATAAAATATCCCCCTTTCTTTTTCTTTTTTAGTCTGAGCAGCCGCTTTTTTCTATTTCTTTATTGTTTCTTTGGTTTTGCTTTCTCAACCTCCAACATTGCCACCCTTCTGTCACCTTTCTGAAAGAATCAAACATATAATAAAGGCAGGACTGGGGTAAAACCAGTATCAGAACAGTATAACTTATGGGACGGCAAGATCTTATAGCGTTATTCGCTTTGGACTTCAGATCCGTTCTGGAAAGCGATTCTGATCGACCTCAACAAAAACCACTGTTGCAGCATGCTTCAGAAAGTTTAATTCTGAGTTTAGGGACAAATTAGAAGTGAGAGCTATTGGAGGAGTTTGCAATTGAATCACAAACCACTTTTGGTCACTTTAAAACACTTTTATACAACTTATTGCACTAAATAAACCAACTTCAGGCTTTCTTGGTGTTATTATACTGAATTTTTCTAAAGGCATGCTCTAAAATCTAGGATTTTAAGTGCACTTTAAGTGCATTGATTTCTCTGCCAAGAGTGCACGAATATATTTCAACTCGATGATGTAAAAGATAAACATGTGATACTTTTAATCTGTTTAAAGTCAGTAAAAGCATGATATAGGCCCAGTAAAGCAATTTACTCAACAGCTGCAAAAAGAGCAGGATTGCATGCCGACAGATAAATACTACGAGCGTAACTTGTACAGTGAGGAAGCCCAGTGTGAATGCAGCCAAAAAAAAACAAAAAAAAACGGAGGACAAACACACAACAAGGAGAAAGTGAGCTCTGCAGAGAGCAGGGAGAGAAAGAAAGAAAGAGGGGAAAGGTCAGTGGTGCTGCCCCGGCTCTCTTTCCTCTGATCTCCTCAACTCCTCTAATCACAGTGACAGAAGGAGGGCAACAGTGAGCAGGGCGGCAAGGGAGCAAGACGGGGAGAAGGCCGCGACAGAGGAGAGGGTGAAAGAAATGGAGGGAGACCAAAAACGAAGACTGGATGTAACAGTTTGGCTAAAAAGAGACGAGAACCTAAATATAGAAACAAAACAAATGACTGGGAGCCATCGTGGTAGTACAAATAAGGACCTGATGAGGGCAAAATAAGAACCTCAATCTAAAAAGTTATTAAAAAGAAAGGGAGACAGTATGAAGTCACTCGTGTAGCACATTCATTGTTGTCCAAGAATTGCTGCGGGTGCATTGACCAAACAGAACGAGATAGTTTTTGGCGCTGAATCCATTGTTCTGGGATATTATTCCTCCACAGGAGCAGCTGAAGCTCGGTTACCTTTCACTCCACTCCTGTCCACACCCTCGCTTAAAAATTGATGGATTATGTGGCGAAATGAATACTGAAAAAGTGCCAGAGGGAAAACTTTTCAACCTGCTCCCAGAAGATGTTTGCGGGAGCATTAAACACAGAGAACACAGACTATAAAAAAAGCATATATATATATACACAAAGATTTATCGGATAATTAGAAAGGAGTGGTGAATGAAATCTCACAATGGCTTGACGTGCAAGCACAGGCAATGCCAGAGGGACGTCCAATACACTGTATTTACAAAATCCAAGGATTCGTGGTGTAAAGCCCAAGTCTCACTGGGAAATATAAGTTAATTCCCTCAGCTCCTTATAGTTCTCACTTAACAGAATTACAAAGATATGTGCACAGCATCACACGAGCACGGCCCAAAGACCGCCTCAGGAATTTGAGGACAATAAGCAGAAAACCTGTTCCCACAATATAACAAGACACTTGATCACCTCGACTCCTTATATGCACGAAACATAAGCCGTGCGTCTGCGAGTGTGGTGTGATTATGTCCGTTTAAACGAGGAAAGAGGAAAAATAAAGCCGGCACCGAGGCTGTGGAGGCCAACAAAGGAGTTAAAACCTGTATATATTATACACGCCTGTGAATACAGCTATCATTTGCATATATTCACAAAAATCACAGGTTTAAACACGATCACTGCTGAGCATCTTCCACATGTGTTCACCCACACATCATCCCCGTTTCCACTCTGTCAGCCCGGCATTAGCCAGCTATGCGCCTTTCAGCTATAGCTGGTCTTCCAACATCAATCTCCGCTGTTTGCTCATACTTTACTGTCCAAACACTTTCATCTATACGTCTTACTGAGATATTTTAAAGGCTTCTCAAATACCTGCATGCTCCCCCCCCCCTGCAGCTGATACACCTGAGAGGGGCAGCTCTTGGGTACCGGCTGGTGTCTGGACTTGCCCATTCATTCCCAAAGGGTCTGCTGATGTTATCTGGATACGGGTCGCATGTGAACCAGTATGTGGTTTACAGTGGAGAGCTTCTAACGTTATACTGCTGAGATATACAGCTTCCGGAGAAATATCGCAGATGAGACAGGGTTGTATTTTTTATTGTTTTTGTCTCACATTACAGAATTCCTCACATTTATGATGATGAAGAGGACAGAAATGTTTTATGCTCTCTCTTGTCTTGGTGATGACGGATTGGCATATTGACTATTATATTTATTTATATTATATTTATTTATTTACATATATATATATATATATATATATATATATATATATATATATATATATATATATATATATATATATATATATATAAAATATATATATTTATATATTTTATATTATATTCATTTAAATTTACTATTATACGTATTGTCCTCATATTGAAGACCCACTGACGATCCAGGCATAAAAATAAAACACCTGGACAAAGAAAATTGGCAACTTTTTGAGAAACAATTCCATAAAAATTGATTTTTGTCAACATTTACGCAGATATGTAATTTTAATTCCTCTTTGGCTGATATTGATGACGTGTGGATGTCACTGAGCATCCTATCAATGAGTTGTCTCAAGTAGCAATATATTGACAATGCTTAGTATATACTGTACTTTAGGCTCAAAATATGATATTTTCGTTTTTTTTTTTAAGGGATGAACATAAAACATAAAGACATTTTTCCAATTTGCTGCTTGAGTCACTTTTTCTGTAACTGATCGAAGCAGACAAATGAACCAGTTTATTCATGTGATAATCACATATACTGAAATTAGTTGTAAACAAGAGTTCCCTATGCTGTCATTGTGTCTTTAATATCTTCTAATTTACTCTTTATCTAAGTATCTTCAAACACAACATATTTAATCAGACCTCCATCAGCCCAAGACTACTAATACTTGCATATATTATTGGTAACAGGCACGTTACCAAACCTGCTTCTCTTCATCTTCTTCTCACTTTATATTCATTTGTTTAGCAGCATCTGCTCTGGCTCTTCTCCAAACCAGTGGTGCTATATAACGCAACGACTAACCTCAAAGACCGATCTAAGGCTGTCTAAAAGCAGAAAACATGAAATCCATCTACGCTGCCTGTCAGAGAGGAGGATTGTGGGTTTGCTGTGCAGCTGTATCTGTCAACACTGTAGGATTCAAAGAGGTCTTTGCACACTAAGCTCCAGAAATATCCAGCTCTTGAGTTAATACACCTTCCTGCACCTGAATTTTAACTCTTGAAAAAAGCCACTGCAGAGAAAGAACTGGAATTAAGAGATTTAAGCAAAAACATGGGTAAAACATGCACCAACTTCTACTGCATCTAGTCACATGACCCATTATTTACCGTAGCATCAAACTTGCAGATCTGCCTAGTAACCTGATGTATGGCTTTAAATCCCAACACTGAACCACAGGAATGTGTTAAATCCACAATGTCATCGGCGTGTCATCATGCAACACCAACCAGCGGGAAAGCAAAGTTTATTTGTCAATCAACCTGTTATCGTACCCAGAAGCTGCTTTGAGTTCTTTTACAAAAAAGACCTCATCTAAGTATTACTGACATTGCTATTTGAGATGGTGTTTGACCTCGGGGGAATCTTCAGATTTCGTCCGAACATGAACTTGACGTTGAAGGATTGCCTCAATTTAACTACTTATGCAAATAAGAGGGCAGAAAGAGGCTATTTAAAATGTGCATTACTCTTTTTGCCTTTCACTCAAACTTTCCCCCCCTCCCCTCCTCCCCTCCTCCCTCCATCTTCATCTCCATCGGTGACCCTTACATCCACCACAGGACACAAACCAGCTGTGTTTGGAGCGCCAGCATTCCTCATGTGTTTATTCCACACTGCGTGTGTTTGATGGACTGCCTTGTTATCTGTGAGCGCCGCAGATCGCGCACAAGCACTCAAGAACCAGAGTGCAAGCATGTGCGTCACATGTGCAGGTGACAAGCGAGGACGGAGGGATGCCCGTCTGCGTATTCACGAGGACATTCCCATTTAGCGCAAGCATGTATGTCCGTGTGTGAACATAAAAGTGGACATGCTTGCTTGGTGTGTGTTCCTCTCCGCTGGGGCCACCCAACTGGAGTCAGGTCATCTAGAACTTTGCCAGACGGCGGAAATGATTGAAGCCAAAGTGAATCCAAACAGGACATCACACACAGCCAGCTGACATGCAAGACGTCTGCGAGGAAATTAAACTCCTATACCTTCAAAGAGAGAGGGAAATGCACATAAAAGGATTTCTTTTCCACAGATGTCCACATCTTTAAAGTGGCTTACCAGTCCGCACATGTCATAACTCTTATAACATCTATTCTAATGCTTTATTTGATTTTAAAACATCTGAAAGTAAAGGTTATTGCTTAGCTGCAGGCAAATCAGGAGAAAACTATTCTCTTACTGTTTTAAATGTTTCATAGCACTGTCAGAGATTTACCCAATCCTAATCTACCAGCCGTGTGTGAGACTGCTAACTACTCTAGCCTAAACTGAAACAATCACAACTCTCTCTGCTGAAGGTTTTGAATCACATCCTGGAAGATTTTAATTTAAACCAGGTAGAATGAAATCTGTTAAAGTCACAAAGTCACAGTTGACATTTGCGTCTGCAAGTACAGATGCTGCGTATCCCATCTGTGACTTTTCTTTAGGTCTCGAACGCCTTCCTAACTGTACCACGCATATATCTCTGTGTTAACAAAACCGTCTCACTTTGTGCATCAAGTGTGACGCACTGGGTACATTTTCCCATCTGTATTGGATATCTGTCAGCGTGAAACAAGAATAAACAAATCAGAATAACTCTTAGGATTGGCTGATAGCTAAGAGGAGTGGACGTGACATGAACAGTGCAGTAAGGTGAGTGTGTGTCTTGATATGTAACTATGTGTAAAAATAATAAAACAAGAAGAATTCCCCACACCAGTATGTAAGTCAGTAAGTAAGGACATCAAATCATTGTGTTCTGTGCAGTTATCCATAAACTTAGAAATCTTCCAAGTATGTGCATCTAAATATACGTATATACTTCATACATATGAATATTTGTTAAAGCTGTTTTAAGGAATACTGTAGTTCCTTCAGCGTAATTAGACAAGCTCCTCCTGTCATTTTAGAGGTAAAGCAGGGTAGGCACATCCATCATCGGGTTTGATGTAGTTGATTACTGCAGTAAATTACTGCAGTAAATATATGTTTCCACCCACGAGAATAATGAGCCCACAAATTTGTACTCACTTGCATGCATGCAAAAACCTGTACATGCTGCTGTAAACGCACACACTCACACACACTCTTTCCTCTGGCGAAGCATTCTGCAGTCATGATGGAACAGACATTGCTATTAGCAGGATTAGGACTCTACCTGCCTAGCCTTGTTGCTTCTGTCTCTGTCACGCTGTCCTGCTCTGTTTTCTTTCATGAACACAATTAGAGACTTAAACGGGGTGGGGGTCATTTGAAGAATTTGATTAAATAGTCTTTTAAGAACAAGCCAGGCAAGAGCAGGCATGCATGCAGTTCTGAAGCTAATTCCAAGTTCCTGCTAATACAAGTCGCATGGATTTATAGTATAGATGCTCAGCTGGCATCCCAACCCTCCCGGGGCCCGAAGAAGGTCAGGATTTATTTTTTTGGTCACTTCTGATGTTAACATTTTTAAACATTATGCAAATATGGGGGAATTGTTCCTGAATCCCATGAATTCTGCAAAGTAACAAGAAACAAGTCTGAAATAACTAAAAAATTAAATAAAATACAAGGGCAGATGAAAAAAAGGTAGTCCTGCAACAGATATGGCAGTCCATACACAGCTTTAAAGACCCAGAGTTCTCATAGAGGCTAAAACATGTTCAAATAGGGTATAATCACATTTTGAATTACTTTTTATACTGTTTTATTTACTTTGAGGTGAATAAAAAAGCCTTTTTTCGTGCCTAAAACCTTCTGACGCTTACTTTGAAAGTCAAAGAGCAGGGCAGTGACTTGATGGTTAACACCTGAAAATGTACTTTGGTTTCTTCCCTCAGTTCAGTAAAGATCAATAATGTGTATGTTATCATTACTGCTGTGAATTCTAACATGGCTATAGGTGTAAACTTGTCTGTGATGAACTGGCAACCTGTCCAAAGTGTAGCTCAGCCAGGGTGGGCATCAGAAAACCCACTTGTGGCCCTGAATAGGAAGAAGCATTAATAAAGAATGGATGACTGTGTCGATGTTATCGATAGGAGTCACGGCTGTCTGAAAATTTGACTACTTTAGTCAAATTTCTAAGGCCATTAATTTTCTTTAATTGGTATAATTACATGGGGAAGTTGATGCCGAAACAAAAAGAGAAATGTATATTATGTTTAAAGCCTACTTAGTGTTTAGTAATCCCTCAAAATTGCAAATACATGAATAAGAATTTGACAACAGAGGCAACTTTGAGAATCCACGAAAAAGAGGCCACCATCTGAGTTGACAGAATATCAAAAAGAAGAAAAGAAAAAAGACTGAACCAGGGATTTGATAGAAGTCATATGAGGTTTGAAACCCCTCTTCCGTTTGCACTGAATCCAGAGATAATCATCTCTCCACCTCCTGTGTGGGCAGAAATACTGTTGACCTGATAAATGACACCAGCGCCGGTGTAACTTCACAGCTGAAGTCCAAGACTCAGTCCAACAGTCCTCATCTCCAGATTCTGAGCTTCCGGTCTGGGTTCGGTTTCTCTGCCACCTGCTCTCCAGTTCGGCTATAAATACACGCTGTTAGCATAACTGCATGGAAGTGGTCCCAAAGCACCCAGCCCAGCACGGGGTGACACATGCAGAGTGCATGCAGGGTCAAACATTAATTTGGCGGGTCTATCCAGCAGAACAAGCAGGTATTTTTAGCTGATCTCAACAAAAGCAGAGGAAACAGCAGTGCTTTTTTTGTTCTTTTAACTGAACGTGCTTTAATTTGAAATAACTACAAAGACGTCCCTGTCGGAAGGAAAACGAGCTTTCAAAACTTTTTCCATCGTTCCAAACGTGCATGTCGCCACCTGCAGAATAATGATAATAATCAGCTTCACACCCAGCCGTGCTGGAATGGCATCATAGCGCCTGGCGCGTCGATCGATACAAGTGGTTTCCCACTGGCAAAACTGGCACGGTCAGCCTCGGATGAGCTGCTTTCATTTCCCTTATGACGTCGTTCTAATTTGGAAAACAGCGCTCCGAGACTTGCAGGCGGAAAAAAGTAGGATATACTCAGACTAGAGACAAAACAAACTGTGTGCTGCTGCTCAAACAACCAAACAGACAAAGACGTCGAAGAAGAATCTATTTATCTCTAGATCAGGTCTAAACCACACAAACCTGCAAGCCAGTAAACACTGGGAAAGGATGATTACATATAACACTATTTCCAATACAGAAATACACAAACTTGCAGTTTGGTGTTAGTAGTTCAGGTCTGGGACGTTAATTTCACTGAGCCATCAGGAAAAAAAGAAAAGTGTACCACTTATACAAAAGATTTAAGATTATTATGTTATATGACAAGCATTAATATTTCCTGAAATAGTGCTGGTGCCTTTGTTTAATCAAATAGTTGAAATGGCAAAGAGGCAAAAACCTTTAAAAGAAACAAAAGAGGCTGAAAACCCCAAATGTTTCCTAGAAAGGGAGGATCAATAACGTCTTGAGACATGGTTGAGATAAAAACATCTGCCATCTCTCCAAAATGAATCCACACGTCTGGAAACATGACTGGTTTAACTCTCTTTTCATTGCTAAACTGGTGTAAAATTAAATTACATATATTTATAAATCTGAAGTGTTTGCTCAGTTCGACTCCAGATCGTTAATCTTGCACCACATTTTTAAACCGTGGGGAAATCAACGCGAGGTCGGATGATGGGCCTACACAGTGACATCTTTAGAAGTTTGACATGATGTTATTGCTCATTATATGTAAATAAACACATTTTATTCTCAAGTCTTTGTCGACTTTTTCCTTTTTCTCTCGTCGACTTAAACCAGACAACAGTCTAAACGGGAATTAAACGTCATTTATCAAGTGATGACAGTTGTTAGTTATGCTGCTTAGTCATTGTTATACTTGTACTTTATAATATTTCCTCCCATTATGTTAGTTGTACTCATTGATGTGCAACACGTGCCACAAGGATCGAGTACAGATGCTAAACATTAGAGACCAAGAATCAATCAATCCAGCTGAAAAGGGTACGTTGGGGCGAGTGCCCGGAGGGTTTCCGTGGTATTTGACAGTAAGTAGGTGGATCTGAGCCCTTCGTCTCCGCCTGAGCTTCTGTTTGTGCTGCAGAACATCTGCTGTCTCACTTTGGGAATTTGTAACGTTGATAAATCACATCTAAGTGGTCAAGTGAGAGATTTCATAACCGAGCAAGAAAAATGTTTAGGCACTGTGTGACAGCGGCTGCAGTGAAATGATGTCGGAGCATAATTAACTGCAGTTATCGAAGCTCTGCAGGCAAACAGAGCCCGCGAGGGAGAAGATGGGAGAAATAATATTTACAATTACATTTCTGCACCACAACTTCGGAGAACAGCGTGGTGTTAACATTGGCTGTTAAGTGTGAACAGAGGACGTAGAAAAGTTCAGACGCTGTGGAGTTATGACGCCTCAGTACGTTCATTATGCCCAATTAGTCATTTTTGTAAGTCAAAACATACAGTAATCGAAAACATTATAAGCAACCAAAGTACAGAGAAACACACACACTGGTTTCCTTTTTGTTTTCTGAACCTTTGACCCTCAAACATCACCAGCTGTTGAAGTGGTTTCCAGTCAAAAGCTACAACTGTTGCAAACGACCAGCACCGATAAAAATGTTTGAACAAATCTTTTCTAGTTGGCGCCAGACATCTATAATATATATAAACACGCGCGGCACTCCAGAACAGGCCCATAAAAGATTATCAGACAAAGTGACAGTGCCAGCCCGCTAGATAATCGCCCCTTTGAAGTGCACTAAAGAGCCCTCACCTGGAGAGGGAGGAGGCGCTTTCTAGGATGGAGGGGGAGGCAGAAGGGGGGAGGTGGAGGGGGTAGATTATAGATGAGAGACAATGGAGGGAAAGCGCTTAGGATGTTCCCAAAAGTATGAATCAGGGTAGGTGGGGTATAGAAAAAAAGAGTTGTCAAGGTGGGGAGATGACACTGATGTTGGTGTGAAAGCAGTGAAGTGAAAGAGATCTCCTGAAAGCCCCGAAACAAGATCCACTTATAATTGTGTTGCCCCTTTGAGCAATGTGGTCAAAAAAAGAACAGGGCATTATATATGCGACGAAGGCATGTGTGGATTTGGTCTTTACATCCCAACAACACCGCAATTACAGGTGGAGGAGGGCAGAAATGTGAGATGCTGGGCCTCAGGAGAGCAAAGAAACCTGTCACTGTTATCCAAAGATCCATGGAAGGATGCACGCACACCGACTACAAATCACTGTTTAAACCTAATCTTTACCCTCAGAGGGTTATGGCCTTGACTTAATCTCACTTTACACCTTAGAGCTCACCCTATAGAAGAGCTCAGGAACGAGAGCGTGCGACAAGAGGCACAATGAGGAGGGCTGAAGTTTCATCCAAAGAAAGACAGAAAGAAAGAAAGAAAAGAAAGAAAGAAAGAAAATTTAGGGTGATCTTCTGATATCAATTTGGGCCCACAGGGGAGCTTAACTGCCCTTTGAACTGCGATGTGGTAACTACCGTGTAATAACTCAGGATACAATTAATCCCGAAATGTAAAGCTTTTGTGAACCAAGTGAAATCAAAGACAGAACTATCTCACATGTATCACTGTTTAGAGGAATAAAAACTACTGTGGAGATAACGAGAAATCCATTTCGTAACATCTGAATCAGTTTATTTAGCTGGATGTGATTAGATACACTCGTCATGTATGTTTTTACTTCAGTGGCATATGGTGGATGTAGCAGCTGCAAAAAGATTAAAAAAAATAAATAAATAATGAACCAAGTTGAATTTCCAAAAGCTGTTGTAATTGCTCTTAATGGCTTAAATGACTTGTTTTCTCCATATTTCTCCGATCAGCAGGGTTCTAATGAACCGATTACACGACATCTCTCCAAACGTGCCTCTCGTCGTGTCCCGCCACCCGGACCACCGAATGACGCCCGGCACTCAGAATCCCTCCGCCTGCTGCCAACCTATTTTTAGCAAAGGAAGTTTCACGAACAGAGCTCCTCTCCTCTCTCTCTCTCTCTCCCTCTTTTTTCACCAACTCATCGAGGGAGTGTGAATCGAAGGTTGGTGGTAATCCAGTTACAGATTTCACTCAGATGTGCGTCCATGTGCGCAATCTAGGAGCTTGACAGGTATCAGGTATGTGTCCGTGGATAAGACGTCGAACGCATGTATCAAACCAAGATCTATACTTATGTCATGATGCTTGTGAGCGGGTGTTTGTGGGTGTTGGGGCATGTGAGCGACACCTCCCATGCGGGCATTACTGCTGAATTCCTCACATGCAGGATGAAAGTAAACAGAACTCTGGCACCGAAGATGCAGACACATGTTCTGTTTTTTTTTATTGGCTGCAGGAGCTCATCAATCAGGTTTTCGTGTCTTTTTTTTTTCTATCATCGCCATCTGTTGTTTCATGTCAGTACTTTCAGTCTAGTTTCGGAGAACTTCGGAGATCTCCTTCATGTCACAGATGATCCCTCTTTCTCTTGATTGTCACAGAAGTGCAAGTTGATTTAATAATCCTGAGCTTTATGACATCAATATGAATAAAATAAAATATACAAAATATAAAGTATCTGGAAGTTTTGCCACGAGTCTAAAATAGGACGCGATAAGGGAGGGGAAATATCTCAAATTCACAAGTTGCCTCACTGGCTGAAGTGCAAGAATGCAAAAATCCTGCTCACAATTGATCTTTTGTACTTATGAGTCTAAAACTTGAAGCTGAGATGTTGAAAAAAAAAAAGAAAAATATGAAAACAAACTGTAATAAAAGTCAACAGTTTCGCTGACAATGAATAAAACCGAAGTGATAGGAGTATGAAGCATTCCCTCTCCATCTCTTCATCTCATCCCTCCAGGCCTCAGTTCATCCTGACCACAACTTGTCTAATTTTTCAGTGAGTCAGGACACGATTTCTAAACACAGTCAACCACAAGCATGACTCAGCTTCAGTTGTGGTTAAAACCCACCCATCCTGCCAGACACTTCCCCATTCATCAATAAAAACGCTCCTCTTTTGAACCTCTTTAGTTTGAATTTTTGGGACGTACAAGTCCCAGACAGGTCGATGCATTGGTAGTCTGGCTTTTGCTCATACTAATGGCTGTGCAAACTTTTATTCATTTTGATAAACAAGCATGCATTTTGCTTGCACTGCACGTCCACCCACTGGCTATTGTACAGTCATACTTGTCAAAACCACAACAGAGCGATGTGATCTGTACAAACCCTTTAAAGGTGTGTTTCTTATAAAGGAAAAAAAAAGTTTGTGGGGGAAACGTTCAATCTCTTCCCAGCTGACGATGACCTGTCAGTTCCAACCGTGGCCACAGGGGGCGGTGTCGAGTCAGCTAGGGCATTCATATGCGTCTGAACACAAATTGAGGGGGGAAATTCCACAAGCTGACCCCCTAAAGACATGCATACACACCTGGGAGAGCCTGTGGCAGTGTAAGAAGACCGACAGGAATGGTTCAGTCCATTAAAGTTCATTTCTACCCCCCTGACTCACAGCGGCAGCTTCAGTCTGTTAAAATCTCACTTATTACATTGAGCGACTTGTAGAAGTCTGTTAATGATAGTGTTTGTGGTGCAAAAACAGATGATGCTGATGTTATATGACCTCAACAGGGAGCGTGTCCCACTTTTGTCTGTCACCCCCACCCAGCGACGATCGGAGGTCAGGGTCATTTTCAGGGCAGGACCCTGGAACTGGAAGGACTCCTCGTTCTTGCTCAAAGACACTTTGGACAAATAGAAGCTTAGTGAGTGGGTTTAGTTAACATAAAAGGGGCTTCAAATCTTTCGGAGACTGTCTCGGAAATAATTTGCAAACACAGCATACTTGCAGATCTCATTTAAAGGCAAGCTAAGTGGAGGTGATCTCCTGCTGCAAGTCCATGCCTGCATTTTCATAAGAAGCTTATTCACACAATATTAGCACAGAAAGTCTGGAGCTTCCTACATGGTTTCTGCATCTGTGTTTACAACCCAGCTGGGACTGTCCAGATCTGAACGCAGTTCTATTCATAGTCCCGGATCAGCTGAATGCGTGGGCATGTAATCAGTCCACGGTGCACTGTGGAGTAGGGAGTAGGAGTTGGTTCCTTGGGAATGTTTCTCCACAAAACAAGCCTTCATGTTGTTCTTCCGCCCTGTATTCATTCTTTGGCTTGTTTTATTTATTCATTTTTTTTCTTTGAATGCAAGATCAATCCCTCGGAATTTGATATATGTGGAAATATCTCCATCTAAACTTACACTGAACAGCCACAGCATCAGAACTAGTATTTTTGATTGTGTAACAATGATATCTTCTGCTGGGGAACCTTGAAACGCATACTGATCCTATTTTGACATGCACCCCATATCTGAACATAGTTCGAGACAAAGCACATCCTCGCCGTCATGGTAACGGCACAGGGCCCTCCAGCAGCACAGACGTGCCCCACCACACTGAAAAAAGAAAAACCGCGAAGGAGCCGCCCACATAACGTAATAAAGAGTCAAAACAAAAGATCTCAATCAGGCTCCTAATCTGCAGGATATGCTAGAACAAGTCCCATCAGCCAAGGACCCCAAGAATCCACTGCTTACATCACGGCACTGTATACCTTTTATATAACATTTCTTCATCCTGAAGTATATTTCTGTGTTTCAAGTGAAAACTAACTTCAAATATCCTCAAATCACAACCCTCTTATTTCATGAGTGGTTCAGATCGGTTGACTGACATCAGAGACCCAAATCAGGGTAAAATTGGTCATATTCTTCATCTTTACCTAACGTCATGCAGGGTTTCCAGGGTAATGCCAAGCTGTGTGACCGTTTTCAAGCAAGGTATCGATGTGGTCTGCCTCTTGAGATGCTGACTCAGTTTAGTTCAGTTTATTTCTAGAGTGCCCCATCCATGACAAAAGTCATCTTCAGGTAAGCAGGTTGAATTTAGTCCATTTATGGTGTAAATGTACTACAATTACATCCAATTAGATTTAATCATTTTTATAATGTGATTCATCCTCTACTTCTATAGAACAAGCAGCTTTGAACGGAGTTAAAGTCTTCTGTTACCATTCTCTGATATACAGTGGGTGTAATCTGAAAAATGGCAATGCAATTTAAATTCTTAGTAGGTACAATTAAAAATGTTCTTGCTGAAAATATTGTTGCAATTTGGATTTTTCCAAACACATCTGGTGCATAAAACTGTCAGAAACGATAGTCGAATTTGACAACGGGCTGAGCGCACTGACACTGAGTTGCATTTCTACCACGAAAGCGAGGACTTGGGAGTACCACAAACAGGAACTTGTGTCCGATAAGCTCCGCTGTGAGGGCTCCAGTCAACCCTCTCACATGATAGGAGCAGCAGAGTTTACAGACCCGGCGAGCAACGGGATGCCCTTAAATGGGAAAGACATGTGAGGCAAGTGTGACACCTTCACTGCATTCCTTATGAAGCTTCTCAAGGAGTTTGCAGCTTTCTCCAACATTATATAAAACTATTAGAACCGTAGAGGCGATGGTGGCTCTTCCCAGTCTGGCATTACTCGTGCAGTGTGTCCATAAATGGTGAAGAGCCCATAGTCTGCTGTAAAACAGTGGACGGAGGAAAACTGCTTCTATTCAGCAATTCGGTTTGGACAGTTGGCACTCCTAGAAAATCTGGAGAGTCCTTGAAATTCTCCACATGCTTTTTTTTCCCCCTTTCAGTGGATTGAAGTCTGCTGACGGAAACAGCGATGCTTTATTATGTTGGGGTGGAAATATCTAGTATTAAGGTTGAATACGTCAAACCTGACATGCTACGATAAATAAATACCCACTAAAGAGAAGGAATGTGTATGCATCTCTGAGGGTGTTGGCAATTAAATACATGCACAAAAACAGAACCCCACAAACATTTAGTGTTACCAGGGTGCAAGTATGTCTGCAGACAGAAAGACCCCTTTAGCTCTGGTATATACACCCCCCCCCCACCTGCCTTTCTTCCTGCTGAGGTTAAAAATATCACCCTGATGCTCTTTCTTTTGTGATGCAGGTCCACCACTTTCTTTTTCTCCTAAAGTCACAGTTATGCTTGCACTAGTGTGCGATTGTATACATCCATGTGAATGTGGGCTGGGGTTGGTGAGAGAACAACAGGGGAACTTATAGACCACTAGATTATTGATGGGAAGCAGTAAAATATGCCCTGAAGCTGTGAAAGAGAGACAGAGAGGAGGGTGAGGAGGAATGTTGCTGGGATTGGTACCCAGGGAAAACAGACTCAATTATTTCTGGACTATTAGGCTTTTACGAGGGCTTCTTTCAGTCATGCAAGTCAGGTACAGTTTGGACCCATGTAGGATTGAAAAATGGAAAAGAAGAAAGAAAAAAGGAAAAAAAAAACAGCCCAGCCCAGCCCAGAAGAAGGATAAAAGACTAAAACATTTTGTTTCGTTTCTTTTCTTGGCTTTTAACTGTCTTTTTCCGCTGTATTTTAACCCCTACTGGCCATCTGAGCAAGTGCAGTGTCTCACTACCGCTAATTGTTCCGCTTGGTTTCCTTTTCTTCAGCTCCATAGAAAGAAAAATATTAAAAAAAAACACTTACAGCTGTTTTGTGAAGTAAAATCATATAAGAGCGTAACTAAATAAGGCTGATGAGTCAAATACAAGAATGCAGTTTAGCAAAACACGACACGTCTCGAGTCTTTGATTCACAATACATTTCACTTCATCCATATAGCTGCTTTTTCATGTTCGGGGTCGTTGAGGAGCTGGAGTCTATCCAGGGAAGGATTGGGCCAGAGGCTGACAAGCGGATCTTCCATGAGATTCCAGATTAAACACTAAGCCAGTGGAAAGAAATTAATTAAAAAATGAGAATGAGTCGAGATGTATATGTGAAACAGCAAACACATCAAAGAAAACAGGTGGGATCTTTTGAGATGATGGATAGAGGAGGAAGAAAGTAGCTGGAAAATTGGAGGTGTGAATGTGTTTTCTTTTCTTCCAACTCACTGACTCTCTTTACTGAATCACAAGATGACACCTGCCACATGAAAACTTCTGCACACACACAGACAAACACGCACACAAACGCACACACACAGAGTGTGGAAACGGCATTCTTGGAAGTTGGGGGTCCTCAGGCGATGTGCGTATGCATGCAAGCGCCTGAAGAAGCGGTTTAGGAAGTGAATCCTGGCGGAAGCCGCAGTTATGCTTGGCAATGATGAAAGTAAAGAGCTATAGGTGTTGTCATTTCAGGTGGTAAAGAGATCTGTGTCTGCTTGATTACACTTAAAGATAGAGAGACAGAAAATGGGAAAGGAAGTTAAAGATTAAGGAACTTACGTAAGGAAAGGCCAACTTAAACAAACATTTGTCACTACCAGGTATGAAGCTCAATGATTAAAGCATGTTGAGGGCTTGAAATACCCTTGATGAGGTCACTCCTCAGATAGGAGATGGTATTTTCAGAATAAGACCACCTTTTAACATTTTATTTTGAAATTTGTCTCTGTGTAAGATCGTTTTTTTTTTTCTACTTGGACTATTTTTCTCCCACTGTGCCTTTACACACCTCTGTGATGGACAAAAACTGATACCAGGCCAAACATTTAAAGCATTTTATGTATATATATATATATATATATATATATATATATATATATATATATATATATATATATATATATATATATATATATATATATATATATATATATATATTTATTCTTTTTTTATCTCAGAAGAACAGGGAATAATACAGAACAACTTTTCTTTGCATACAGATCGGAAAACAAACCTAATATGTAATTTAAAAAAATGTTTTGCACATTAATTTCACAGTTTAATTTCTACTTTGGAATACACTATTTTTCAGATGGCATAATTTGGAAGAAAATCTAATTTAGTCTTTAACTGTTTCTAAGTATTAATTTTGCCCCATCTTTATGAATACATTGGGCATTTTTGTGTTTGGGTATTTATTCATGTATTTTTGGGTGGTGCAGAGGTCTCAGAAAAATTAATGTATATAATATGATACATCTGGTATTGAAAACTTTAGCAAAAATAAGTATGAGTTTGGTAATATCTGTCCTTGAAAACTTCAAGAAACATCAATGCACACAAACACATGAATCTGTGATGGGAGTCAAGCGTGTCTCTGCACCAAAGCAGCTTCCAGCTCACACGGACTCCACAATAAATCCTGAAGGACACAAACATATAGGTGAAGAAAAACTGCCGTCCGGAGCGGTTCCCACTGTATACCTACTGTGACTAATGACTGTTCTTCAGCAGGGTGATTTTTAGCTGTCTGATCTTCTTTTATACATCCAAGATTTAACATTACCCCTCCCATTTTTGTATCTAGGTGCACTAAAATGAAGGCAGGAGCCAAGAATTTCTTTTACATATGCTATGGAGCCAGTCGAGGTCATATATATTGCACTAAACATCCCAGCACATTCCACGTCTCCCTCTGCAGTCGCCATGCGAGGAGCACAGGCATCTGCTAAGTGACATGATGGACAGAGATGGTGAGAAACAACATGAGAACTGCACTCGGGCGCCGAATGAGCTCCCTAAAACTGAGAGGGACAGGTCTGTGCCAGGCAGCATCAGATGACTGGCTCAAGTCATGCAACGAGGTTTGCAAAGATTGTTGTGCATGTTTTTTCGCAAAAGAGTGCAAATGTTAAATGTTTTCTGGGGCTGTAATTGAATGTTAAGAACAGATCTGTGAATGTAACTGTCGTAATTACAGAGTTGGTCGTCTTGTTCTGATTCATTGTGGAATTACCGAGGAAAGATAACATGAAAGAAAAACAGACAAGAAAATGAGGATTTGCTTTCTTTAATTAAAGTCTCTGACCTCAGTTCAGGAACTGAGCGATTATGGAGTTTAAGAAGCTATTTCTTTTAACCTATCTCTTCTTTAGACAGAACGCGGACACGTAAGACACTTGATGCACTTTTGCAAATGAAACTATATCCAAACATTGTACAACTATAGATGATGGGCTCCTGCTCTCACTACCCTAAGCCACACACTTAACAGAGTCCTGCCAACAAAGATTCATTTGCATTTAAAAGTTTCAAGTGTCTTTCATCCCATCTTCCTTGAGGTATGTCTGCAAAAGTTCAGCATCATCATTTCATTTTTCATATCATTTCTCCACACCGTCTCCCTTTGAGACAAGTCAGCACTGGACTGCAAGCACACCAGCCGGTAACCTGTATCCTCTCTTCCCTCAGTCGTCGTAATGTGTCACTTTTTTATTATTATTATTGCTCCTATGCCAAAGATGAAGGTTTAAAAAAATGAATAAATCTTAGCCTCAATGTGACAGTCACAGTTAATGTAATTATCGCTATGATTTGACTAGATTTGCATTTCCATCCCACCTTTTTCTGATTTGGGGTTGCAGATTCCAAGAGTCACTTTTGTCACGTTTGCACCACAACTCAACAACACAGAAGAAGAGATGAGGAGTTTTTTTTTTCTGCATGAGCTACTGTACGTCTGCAAGTCTGATCATTATTACACAATTTGCCTTGCAGGGTTCTCATATTTCTTCATGTTGATGCCTGTGTGCACTTTTGAAACCATATACCAAACCTGAGCCACAGTTGCATTCACCTGGTTCA